>NC_133666.1:43137980-43466816 GCF_037893015.1 Macrotis lagotis
CTAGCTAAGTCATTCACAGTAGATCATTAATATGATATTGCTGTTGCTATGTACAATGTTCTCTTGGTTCTGCTCACTTTACTTTGTATCAGTTCATACAAGTCTTTTTTTTTAGGTTTTTGCAAGGCAATTGGGGTTAAGTGGCTTGCCCAAGGCCACACAGCTAGGTAATTATAAAGTGTCTGAGACCAGATTTGAACCCAGGTACTCCTGACTCCAGGGCCGGTGCTTTATCCACTACACCACCTAGCTGCCCCAAGTTCGTACAAGTCTTTCCAGTTTTGTCTAAAAGCATCCTGCTTATCATTTCTTCTAGCACAATAGTATTCTGTCACAATCATATAACACAACTTGTTCAGCCATTCCCCAATTGATAGGCATCCCTTTAATTTCCAATTCCAATGCTATAAATACTTTTGTACATATAGGGTCTTTTCCTTTGATCTCTTTGAGACACAGACCTAGTAGTGGTGTTGCTGGGTCAAAGGGCATGTACAGTTTTATAGCCCTTTGGGCCTGGTTCCAAGCTGCTGTCCAAAATAATTGGATCAGTTCACAACTCCATCAATAGTGAATTAATATCCCAAGTTTTCCATATTCCCTTCAACATTTGTCATTTTTCTTTTCTTCAAATCAACCAATTTGATAGATATGAGGTGGTACCTCAGAGTTGTTTTAATTTCCATTTCTCTAATCAATAGTGATTTAGAACATTTTTATGTGACTACCATTTTGATTTCTTCACCTGAACGCTGCCTGTTCATATCATTTGATTAAATTGGGGAACGACTCCTATTCTCATAAATTTAATTCCATTCTTCTACATATTTGAGAAATGAAACCTTTATCAGAGAAACTTGTTGTGAATTCCCCCCCCGCAGTTTCCTGTTTCCTTGTAATCTTGTCTGCATTGATTTTGCCTAAATAAAACCTTATTAATTTTAGATATTCAAAATTATCCATTTTACATCCAAAAATGCTTTCTAACTCGTTTGTTCATAAATTCTTACCTTATCCATAGATCTGTTATGTAATGTATTCCATACTCCCATAGTTTGCTTATGATATCACTAATTCTAAATCAGGTAACCATTGTGACCTTATCTTGGTATACAGTGAGATATGTTGATATAAATCCAGTTTCTGCCAAACTGCTTTCCAGTTTTTCCAATAATTTTTGTCACATAGTGAATTCTTTTCCCCAAAACACTGATTACTATGGTTATTGTTTTGTATTGTGTACCTAATCTAATCTAATAATCCACTGCTCTATGATTTAGCCAGTATCAGATTGTTTTGATGATTACTGCTTTGTAATATAGTTTGAAATCTTTTGTTAGGTCACCTTCACATTTTTTTTTCATTGATTCTCTTAATATTATTGGCCTTTGGTTCTTGTATATGATTTTTTTTGTTTTTTTCTATTGCTATGAAATAATATTTTGGTAGTTTTATTGGTATGGCACTAAATAAGTAAATTAACATAGATAAAATTGTCACTTTTATTATATTGATTCAGTCTACCTATGATTAACATTTCTCCAATGTTTATATTTGACTTTATTGGTGTGAAAAATATTTTATATAGTCTTCATATAGCCTCTGGATTTTTGTTGGCAGGTAAATTCCCAAGTATTTTATATTGTCTGCAGATTTTGTTTAGGTTTTTGCAAGGCAAACGGGGTTAAGTGGTTTGCCCAAGGCCACACAGCTAGGTAGTTATTAAGTGTCTGAGACTGGATTTGAACCCAGGTACTCCTGACTCCAGGGCCAGTACTTTATCCACTACACCACCTAGCTGCCCCTAGTCTGCAGATATTTTAAACAGAATTTCTATTTGTATCTCTTCATATTGGATTTTGTTGGTAATATATAGAAATGGTGATGATTTATGTGCATTTATTTTATATCCTGCAACTTTGTTGAAGTTGTTAATTATTTCCACTAGTGTTTTTAGTTGATTCTTTAAGTATACCATTATATTATCTACAGAGTGACAGTTTTGTTTCCTTATTGCCTATTCAAATACTTATTTATTTTTCTTATTGCTATAGTCAACATTTCTAGTTATTAAATAGTAGTGGTGATAATCGATATTCTTGCTTCACCTTTGATCTTACTGAGAAGACTTCTAGCTTGTTTCTATTACAGATAATGCTTGCTGATGATTTTAGACAGATACAGCTCTGCTTTTTAAGTTGTTCTTCTCTTCAATAGATTTTTGTGCTTCTTTTGCCATTTGACTTATTTTTCTAAGTTGTTATTTTCTTCAGTATTTTTGGTGCCTCATTTATTGAGCTGTTGATTCTTTTTTCATGATTTTCTTGCATCAATGTCATTTATTTTCCCATTTCTTTTTCTTCTTCCTCTCTTTGATTTTTTTAGGGTTTTTTTTTTGCAAGGCAAATGGGGTTAAGTGGCTTGCCCAAGGCCACACAGCTAGGTAATTATTAAGTGTCTGAGATTGGATTTGAACCCAGGTAGTCCTGACTCCAAGGCCGGTGTTTTATCCACTATGCCACCTAGCCAACCCTCTCTCTTTGATTTTTAAAACTCCTTTTGAACCCTTCCAGGAATTCCTTTTTTGTCTGAGGTCAATTCACAGTTTTTTTGAGGCTTTGCATATAGATTATTTTTTTTGGGGGGGGGCAGACAGCATCATTGTCTTCTTCTGAATTTTTGTTTCTATCTTCCCTGTCATCATTGTAATTATCTATAATCCGTTTTTTTCTGTTTGTTCATTTTCTCAGCCTATTTCTTGACTTTTAACTTTATGTTAAAGTTGGGCTTTGCTCTTAAAGTAGAAAGGACACTGTCCCAGAGATCTGAAAATACTGAGTTCTTAAAAGACGATTTGATCTAAAGAGAAGTGTGTTCATTGTTTTCCTGGCCTATGCTCTGGCCCAGGAGTCTACAAGTCTCTATGCCCCTAGGAACTTGAAGGATGCCTCTTCTCACCTGTGACTTTGAGTGCTCTAGCTCCCTTTGGCACTGTGAGTAAATGATAGTCCTCCTCTCCACCATAGACTTGAGACAAGGGGCCTTACTCTCTCAAGAGTAGTTTTCTCTACCCTGGTATTGTGATCAGGACTCTTGCTCCCCTGCTATAGGAAATGCTAGTATACTAGTGTTCCTTTTCACTTTGGGACCATGACCTAGAACTATGTAAGTATAATGAAATACCATCCTGCACCTAGTGCCAGCAAAGGATCCTCTGTAATTTCTTTCTGACCACTTATCTGACCCCCTGCCGTCTATGTGATGAGAGCTCTGAATGCTCCCAGAGCTGTTGCCCTGCTGATGCAGCCTCTCCCAAGATTCAAACTGTGTTGTCAAGGCTGTGCTTCCAAGGCCCACTACCACCCCAGTGGGACAGACATTTCCTTCCAAGTCCCTAATTTGTCTTGGGCTGGAAAATTGTTTTATTCTATCCTTTTGTTAGTTTTGCTGATCCAGAATTTAATTTGAGGTGTTACTTTAAAGTTGTTTGGAGAGGAATTTGGGAGAGTTCAAGTGAGTTGCTGTTACTCTGCCATCTTGATTCTTAAAGGTTATGTAGACAAGCTTCCTAATTTTATAGATAGTGCAACTAATACTCAGAAAAGATAAACAATTTGCCTAAGTTCATACACATAATAAATGATGAAGCTGGGTTTGGAACCCACATCTGGTGGCTCCAAAACCAGTGCTGAATTCATCATCTCTAATATTCTTTTAACATTCCCTACTCCCTCTATGCCTTGAGCTTTTTGTTATTATTATTTTGTTTTAGGTTTTGCAAGGCAAATGGGGTTAAGTGACTTGCCCAAGGCCACACAGGTAGGTAATTTTTAAGTGTCTGAGGCCAGATTTGAACCCAGGCAGTTCTGATTTCAGGGCTGATACTCTATCCACTGCCCCACCTAGCTGCCCCAAACCTTTTGTTATTATGCTGTAATAATTTCTGTAAACCAGAGGGATTGTGTCCTATCTAAACTTTGTATCTCACTCAGCTCCTTATGTAGCCCTCTGTACATGATAGCCAGGTGCTTAATAAATACTTATTGAGTTGAATTTGTTTCTCAAGAATTTCTAATTTGCATTTTAGATGAATCATCCTAGAATATACCTTTGAACTAACTTGTCTATAACATAAATTCATTGATTTTTTCTGAAGTCATTCATTTTTTAAGTGATCAGACAGACCATTTCTGAATAGCCTTTGACCAATTTCTTCTTTGAATCTGCAGGTAATATATGTGATGAGTCACTTGGGAGATTAACTGAAGATCAACTCAATATCACTTCTCTCAAAAGGAGTCTACCACAAGCCAGTTTCAAATCATATAAATTAGATTTTCTTTTTATATCCTATTATTCCAAAATCTATTACATTTTTCAGAATTCTGCTAGCAGGTCCCCATTATATTCTAAAAATATTTTCTTGTTGAATTTGTACATAAGCCTGTATCTGATTTATTGATACTTCACCATAAAGTTTAAATTAATACTTGATGAGCATTTTTGACTAAGGTTTGCCTTAGGAATAATGGTAGGGCTTTCTACTCTTACTGATGATAAATGTCAATCACTGATTGTTTTAGTCATCAGGCAAAAATGGTTTGATATGTGCAGGAACTGAAAATCATTCTGCCTTTGTAAAACTGTACAGTCTTTATAAGTCTGTTCAGTGTGGGCACTGGCCATTTTCTAATGGTTTGGGACAAGCTTTTATTGTATTTTTAAATATTTTTTTATTTATTTAAAGCAATGGGGTTAAGTGACTTGCCCAAGTCACACAGCTAGCAATTATTAAGTGTCTGAGGCCAGATTTTAACTACATACTCCTGACTCCAGGGCCAGTGCTCTATACATTGTGCCACCTAGCTGCCCCTATTTACTTTTATATAAATATTTTCTTTGTTTTCCATTTATATACAATGGTAGTTTCTACCTATCATTTTTGTAAGGTTTTGATTTTTACAATTTTCCCCAACCTCCCTTCCCTCCCCCCACACTTGCACAGAAGGCAATCTGATGATCTTTCCATTGTTTCCATGCTATATATTGATCAAAATTGAATATGTTGAGAGAGAAATCATATTCTTGAAGGGAAAAAATATTAGTGATAGCAAAATTATGTGGTACATAAGATAACTTTTTTTTCTAAAAAAAATGAAGGTAATAGTCTTTGGTCTTTGTTTAAACTCCACAGTTCTTTCTCTGGATACCAATGGTATTCTCCATCACAGATACCCTAAAATCGTCCCTGATTATTGCACTGATGAAATGAGCAAGTTCATAAAGGTTGATCATCACCCCCATGTTGCTGTCAGGGTGTGCAATGTTCTGGTTCTGCTCATCTTTCTCAACATCAGTTCATGCAAATCTTTCCAGGCTTCTCTGAATTTTCATCCCTCCTGGTTCCTAAGAGAAAATAGCGTTCCATCACATACATACACCACAATTTGTTCAGCCATTCACCAATTGATGAGCATTCCCTCGATTTCCAATTCTTTGCTACCCCAAACAGAGCTGCTATGAATATTTTTATTCAAGTGATGTTTTTACCCTTTTTCATGATCTCTTCAGGGTATAGACCCAGTAGTGGTATTGCTGGATCAAAGGAGATGCATATTTTATTGCCCTTTGTCCATAATTCCTGATTGCTCTCCAGGAAGGTTGGATCAGTTCATAGCTCTACCAGCAATGTATTAGTATCCCAGATTTCCCACATCCCTTCCAACATTGCTTATTGTACTTTCTAGTCTCATTGGTCAGACTGAGAGGTGTGAGGTGGTGCTTCAGAGATGCTTTAATTTGCTTTTCTCTAATCAGCAATGATTTAGAACAATTTTTCATAGGACTATGGATAGCTTTGATTTCCTTATCTGTAAATTGACTTTGCATATCCTTTGACCATGACAAGTTTCGATTTTTAAATAAGTTTGGGAACAACCCTTAATAAGTTTATAGATAGATTTCTTTTTTTTTTTTTTTTTTTTTTAGGTTTTTGCAAGGCAATGGGGTTAAGTGACTTGCCCAAGGCCACACAGCTAGGTAATTATTAAGTGTCTGAGGCTGGATTTGAACTCAGGTACTCCTGAATCCAGGGCCAGTGCTCTATCCACTGTGCCACCTAGCTGCCCCTAAAGATAGATTTCTAAGTGGACGTTGGAATACATTTTTGGATGACTATCTCTGAAACATGGGTTGTGAGCATAGTGAATGGAATAGACTTCTTAAAATCTCTTAAATAATGTTTATTGAGTTGAATTTAGATGAACCACTCTAAATCATACTTCCTTATTGACACCAGGTTTTAAACAATGGACTTAAGTCAGAGCGCCCATCAAACCTGCCAACAAATATAAGAGGGGCCCCTGAACTAGGGGATGGGAATACAGATAATTATAGGACATGGTCCCTGCTTTCAGAGTCAGTGTGGTAAAGATGGAGAGACAGGACATGAATACAGAAATATAAATAATATGATAAGGTAATATATCTATCTATCTATCTATCTATCTATATATATATATATATATACACACACACACATGTATACATCATGTGCCAAGGAATAGTATAGGCAGGAAGTGCTAGGGCATTCAGGAAGCCAGAACAGTTACTGAAGTCTGTGGTTGTCAGGGAAGACTTCATGGAGAAAATACAACTTTGGTTGGAACTTCAAGAATGACTAGAACTTCTGATTAATAACCTGTTTGTATTTGTTAATAAATATCAGTTGGTAAATGCCTTCAGACTGTGTGTGGAGAACTGAGAAGAACATGGATTCCTTTTTATCTACACACTAAGGCCATAGATAATTTAATTATTTTCCCTGCCTCTAAGTGGAGCCATACTTCCACTGTCATAGGCATGGTTATTGACCCTACTCTTAAGGCCTCCCAGTGAATAATATTCCATATGCAACTGATAATTTTTCCCACTATTTTTCTGAACCTCATACCTTTCTCACTGTTATTTAGGTCTATTTCTTCTCATTCTTTCTTCAGAATAACAGGGGTAGTATTTGGTCATCTGTTCATTAAAATATCAATTTAAGTACTTAATTAAGAAAAATATTACTTTGTCTCCTCTTGAGAATATATTCCCTTTCCTAATGGTTTGGGGGTGTTCTTTTTAAAAGGTAGAGTTGTGACTCTACTGGATATGCCTGGACAAAGTTCTTTTCCAAGAGGAGGCTGTTTCACAAGTTTCATAGCTTTCTTGAGTACAATTTTGGGAGAAATCTAAAGTCTCTCAGAAAATCATAGACCTGGGAGGTACTTCTGGAGATTAGCTAGTCCAACCACAATTGATCCTATGGAGAAGGGGGCAAATAGATGGAAATATCAATAATGTATCCACTTACCTCTTTTGAATCTTCAGTTCTTACCACAATGTAATACATGTAGGCAGGATTCAGTAAATATTCAATGAACACTTTTTTGTGTGTCTTTCATAATGCTAATCACAGAGTGGGCAATGAGAGGCAGTGTGATCTGGAAGAAATATATGGTGGTAAAATGTTGCTGGTGGCTGAGGCTATTTATAGTGGGAGCTTAGAGCAGCAAAGAGGCTGGCACTGTTCAGGTCTCCATAAATGCCATCATGCTCATCCAGTTGAGCATGGCAAATTGAATTTGTGTCTTGGTCATGATCCTATCTATAATCACTAACCACAATGATCCAGGAGATGGTAGGCAACTCTGAAAGGACAATGCAAAGCTCAGGAGGTGTTGTCAAGATGTTATTTGTTACACAGAGTCATCATCACTCAGCCCTTTGCCTGCCTTAAGGAATTAAAGCAGCTGTACTGGTCTATATGGCTTGGCACAGTCTCAGGGGGAAGGCTAGGGTCAGTGAGGGCCATGCCTGGGTAGAGGCTGTGCCATAGATTGAAATACTATCCTGACTGAATGCATAAAGGTCCCAGGGGAGCTTCAATATAGATAGAAGTCAAGTGTTCTGTACAAGTATTCTGGATCCAAGGATAAAAGACAAAATTCAAGAAAGAAGTAAGGTCAAAACTAGAGATTCACAAGACTGAGGCAAGTTCTGTCTTTCAAAGTGCAGGGAGTTAATGCTGGGATATAGAGGAAAGGCCAAATTAGAGAAGATATGTCAATATAATTTGTCACTCCAAAGAGCATGGACATGTAAGTTTTAAGGAACTGAGAACTAGCCACTGTCGTAGTTCTCCCAATTAACCCAAATCCCTGTCCTTCTGCCCTCACTATCCTTATTTGCATTCATGAAATCCATGGGTATTGGCTCCTGTCACACTCATCAGCTGGTCTACCCTATGTCCCACTCCTATTTTCATCAATTTCCATAAGCTTTTGGGGGCAAGGGATAGCAACATAGTACATAAGACTTTTCCTAGATATTCATACACCACCAAGAAATATAAACACTGATACATAAGGGAAAACCATCTAGGCAACCATAGTCCCCAGAACTCTTCCACAACTGGCTTCCATGTGAGTCTTTTGTTTGTCCTCCTACCATCATAATTAGTTTTTATTTGCATTAAATAAGGAATAGTTTAAGGAACACAAACCCATAGCCCTAAGAGGAGGATATAAGCTAATGCCCTTTTTAGTATATTTTCTTCTTTCACTTTGGGCCACATTTTGAATCCCAGTGCCTCCACTTTACTCAAGTTGTTAAGGGAAAAAAAAGTTCTTAATGGAAAAGTTCAAAAGTAGATTGGAGACTGTTTCATGAAGGTTACAGACTCCCTCTCACTGAAGGTCTTACTATAGAGGCTGGTTGACCACTTCTTGGGGATTTTGGAGAGGGGATTCTGGTTCATGTACCAGTTGAATTTGTTTATCTCTCTGGTCCCTTCTAGCTTGGAGATTCTGTGTCTGTGCTGATTTCTGTTTCCCCAGATTCCCAATATACCTTCTTCCCCTGATTACTATTCCTTTAGTTTCTTGTGATACAGGAGGCCCTTTTGTTAGATCTTGTTCTGCTCCAGGGCCTCAAAACAGAGGGCATCCAAAAGGGGAAGGGGTAAAGGAATAAGTATTTCGATAGTACCTACTAAATGTGTTCAGAAATTTACAAATATTATCACATTTAATTCTCCTAACCAGCCCTGGGAGAAAGGGGCTGCTGGTATCTCAATTTAAAATTGAGAAAACTGAGGCAAACAAGATTCAGTGTCCCACAGTTAGTAAGCATTCAAGTTCAGATTTGAAGTCTGGGCTTCCTGAATCCTGACCCAACATTCTATTTCTGTGCCAACTATCTGCCTCTAAAAATTAACAAGGGACTAAATGATCATTAAGGTACTTCTCAACTTAGATCTTAGGATCATATATCTAGAGAGGCCATGTACTCCAACTCTTTCATTTTATAAATGAGGAAACAGGTCAGAGAGGCAAAGTGACTCATTCAAGGTCACACAGGCAATTGTCAATGATGGAATTAGAACTCAGGACTTCTGACACCAATGCCCATGTTCTTTCCCCTGTATTGGGTCTATAGGAATAAATTCCTTAACTGGTATCTCATATCATATTTACAATTTGGAAATAACAGTTTATATTTTGTGTCATATAACCGTTTTTAATCATTAAAAAGGATTGTCATCAAGCTCTTTGCTTTTCAAATGGAAAAATTTGTATAAATTATATGAATATGATGGGTGCATGCAAAAGGAGAATGAGAGGGTGAGGAAAGGAGCCTCTAAATTTGTACCATTCAGCTGTTATTCCCATTTGACATTTCAATTTCTTCTGTTGGGGCAGCCTGGCATGTCCAACCAGGCAGTATTCAGTTGCTTGGAAAAAGTATGCAAAAGCTTTTGTTCATCAAGGAAGAATGTTTTCCTTTCCACAGACAGTAATAATCAAGGATGGGGCCAGTGACACATTCCAAAGACTGATTGTATTTCCTTGTGACCAGCCTGCCACATGATGGGACTCTGCTCTGCTTTAGGGAATCACTGTGCCCTTTGTAGGGCTGCCCTAGAGCTTGAGAAAGGGATGTAACCATCAACAATAAGGCAATGGTTAATTCTTATTATCATTATTCATGATAGCAACTGACTCAGAGGTTAAAAAAAAGTAGGTTCCTTCTCATCAAGACAGCTGCCTTGTTCATTTTCCATGAAAGGGCAAAACCCAGAATATTAAGTAGTGGTTTGAATAGAGAGTACAGACTATCAGGGCAAGCTACCAGAGAGGAGTCATTAAAATATTATCAAAATCTTTTGTTTTTATGCTATCTCCATTTGCCAATATAGCCCTCTCCTTTCCCCTCTCTTAGTCCCCACACAAAGGAAAAAAGGGGGGGGGACCACCTCCATAAAAGTTATAAACATTTCCAATAACTCAGACATCACATTCAGAATTCTACATCCATAGTCCCCCACCTTTACAAAGAAGGAGCAAGATTGCCTTTTTCATATCTCTCCTTTAGGGCCCAATTTCATCATTCTAATTTCGTAGAATTCAGTCTGTATTTTTGGTTATTGCTTTTCCATTCATATTGCTAAAGTCATCATATACATTTTTTTTCAGTATGGCTTCACTTTGCATCATTTTATATGTTTTCTCTTCCTTCTCTGTATTCTTCATATTCGATATATTTCACAGAACAGTAAAATTTCATTCCCTTCATGTGGCACAACTTGTTTTTAGGAGTTCTGAACATTTTTGTTATTCTAGGAGACCTTTGATAGTTTGGTGAAGCTTATGAATTCCTTCTTAGAATCATGTTTCTGAATATATAAAATAAAATACCTAGGATTACAAAGGAAAGCAATTATACTAAAATACAGTTATCAAGATGTATTCAAATAAGAAAGTTCATGGACCTCAAGTTAAGAAATCTTGGAATTTACCTATTCTCCATTTGATGAACATCAACTGTATTTCCAGTTCTTTGCTACCTGAAAAAATGCTGCTATAAATACTGTGAAGTATATGGAAACTTTTTTGTTATTGACCTCCTTGGGGTATATGATGATAACCTATCACCAGTATCTCTGGGTAAAGGAGTAAGGATATTTGAACTACTTTCTTAGCATTATTCCAACTTGCTTTCCAGAAAGACTGGAGTAAATCATAACCTGACAAATTGCTCTAATGTTCTTGGCTTTCCACAGTCCTACTAACATTGACTATTTCCATCTTTCGTCATCTTTGGCATTCTGTTGGGAGTGAGGTTATGACTCAGGATTGTTTTGATTTTCATTTCTGTCATTATTAGTGATAGTGAGCAGTCTTTCATATGTTTGTTAATAGTTTACAGATCTTGATATCCTTTGACTACTTATTCATTGGGGAATGGTTTTGGGTCCTATATTTGTATTAGTTGCCTATATGCATGTCGTGTATAACAGATTGGGTAGCAGATTCTATTTGTAGCTATTTGATGGAAAGAATTACCCTCTACCCCCGTCCCCCACGTCTATTGAAAAATAGAAATGGTTTTTAGTAAGATCAAGTTAGCAACTGAGGAAGAAACTGAGAAAATGTACTGACTTTCCTTCATTGCAGACATGAGGGACTATGGTCATAGAATGTTATATCTGCAGTTGGGCAGGTTGCTGTGTTTGGGTTTTTTAGGGTTTTTTTTTGCAAGGCAATGGGGTTAAGTGGCTTGCCCAAGGTGAAACAGCTAGGTAATTATTAAGTGTCTGAGGCCGAATTTGAACTCAGGTCCTCCTAACTCCAGGGCCAGTGCTCTATCCACTGTGCCAACTAGCTGCCCATGCTGTGTTGTTTTTTTAAAACTATTTCCCTTCCCTTATACTCTTTTATCTTTGTTTATAAGGGATAACTTATTGGATGGGGGGATGGGAAAAAATTTACTCTAAAAGGAATGTAATGTAAAAACTAAATGTGTCAAAAAAGTACAAAAGAGGGAAATGGATAGATGGGGGAAGAAAACCAATAAAAGTTAGTTAGGACCAGAGACAAAGTTGGTCTAGTGGAGGTGAGTATCCTGTGACTAGTTCTGAAAGAAAGAAAAAAAGAGTTCAGGAATTATCTCGCAGTCTTTCCTTCCTAGAGGCCATTCTCAAAGGGAAAGACTCTGTCAGGTTACTAGTAATTGACATTTATATAATGATTTAAAATTTGCGAAGTATTTTATAATGATTCATCTTCTTTTGAGCTTCACAAATGCAGTGGAACATGGTTTGAATTGGATTAGAAGTTCAAATTCAACCTCTGTCAGGTATAATCTATATAACCTTGTAAAAGTGACTTTCTCTTTCTGGGCCTCAGTTTCCATCCTCTTATAAAATGAGAGGGTTGAACTAAATGACCACTTTTACTTCTAGACCTACAAATCTTGTAATGTAGGTATTATTATTATTCCTCTTTTACTGATGAGAAAATGGAGACTCAAGGCAGTTCTTTATTATTATTTTTTTATTTTTTAGGTTTCTGCAAGGCAATGGGGTTAAGTGGCTTGCCCAAAGCCACACAGCTAGGTCATTATTAAGTATCTGAGGCCAGATTTGAACTCAGATACTCCTGACTCCAGGGCCAGTGCTCTATCCACTGAGCAACCTAGCTGTCCCTGTAGTTCTTTTTTTTAAAAAAAATATTTATTTCTTTATTTTCATCTATATGCAATATATATTTTTAAGTTACAAAATTTCCTTTCACCCTCCTGTCCCACCCCACTCCACTCCTCTCAGCAGCAAACAGGTTAGCATTATACACACATATTTTGGATAAACATGTTTACATATTAGTCATTTTCGGTATGAGGAATTAGGATTAAGGGAAAGAGATACATAAGAGATAATTTTTTATAAAGTGTTCATCAGAATCTGAAGGGTTGGTTTTTCGTTTTGTTTCTTTTTCTTTTTCTTTTTGTCTTTGTTTTGTTTTGTTTTTCTTCCTCTGGATAGGGATAACATTGTCCATATCCGATCTAATACAGTTGTCCTAGCTCTCTGAACCTCTGAGAGGAGCTGCTTCCATCAAGGTTAATCATTTCATAGTGTTGTTGTTAATGTGTACATTGTTCTCTTCACTCAGCATCAGATCCTGTATGTCATTGTATGCTTCTCTAGAGTCTGACCATTGATGATTTCATAGTATTCATGTACCGTAAATTGTTTAGCCATTCCCCTTATGGATGGGCATCCCCTCAGTTTCTAATTCTTTGCCACTATAAAAAGAGCTATTATGAATATTTTGGAACATGTAGGGCTTTTCCCATTTTTTTATAATTTCTTCTGGATATAGTCCTAGAATTGGAATTGCTGGGTCAAAGGGAATGAACATTTTTATTGCTCTTTGGGCATAGTTCCATTTTGCTCTCCAGAATTGTTGGATCTGGTCACAACTCCACCTGCAATGCATCGATGTCTCAATCCTCCCAGAGCCTCTCCAACATTGATCACTTTCCCTTTATCTCATCTTGATGTGAAATGGTATACCTCACTGTTGTTTTAATTTGCATTTCTCTAATCAATAATGATTTGGGACATTTTTTATATAGCTCTAATTTCTGCATTTGGAAACTGTCTAATCATATCCTTTGACCATTTATCAATTGGGGAATGACTTATAACCTTATAAATTTGATGCAATTCTCTATATATTTTAGAAATGAGACCTTTATCAGAACTCCTAGTTGTGAAGATTGTTTCTCAGCCTTCTGCTTTCCTTCTAATTTTGGCAGCATTGATTTTATTAGTGTAAAACCTTTTTAATTTAATATAGTCAAAATCATTCATTTTGCATTTTATAATATACTCTAATTCTTGTTTGATCATAAATTTATCCCCTTTCCATAGATCTGATAGAGTACTTCTTGGTTTATTAATTTGTCCATGGTGTTGCCCTTTATGTTTAAATTGTGTACCATTTTGACCTTATTTTGGTATAGGGTGTGACATATGGGTCTATGCCCTCCTTTTATCATACTATTTTCCAGTTTTCCCAACAATTTTTGTCAAATACTGAATTCTTATCCTAGAAGCTGATGTTTTTGAGTTTGTCAAATAGTAAATTGCAGTAGTCATTTACTGCGCTTTCTTTTCAACTTATCCTAATCCACTGATCCATTACTCTATTTCTTAACCAGTACCAGGCAGTTTTGATGACTGCTGCTTTATAGTATAATTTTAGATCTGGTAGAGCTAGGCTACCTTCCTTTACATTTTCTTCATCAGTTCCCTTGCTGTTGACCTTTTGTTGCTCCAGATGAATTTTGGTACTATTTTTCCTAGCTTGGTAAAGTAATTATTTGGTAGTTTGATTGGTATGGCACTGAATAAAATTCAAAATAAGTAAAATCTTTCAAAAAATACTATGCTGACAGAAAAGAGATGATGGGACTGAGTGTTCCCTGGGCATTTGTGGAGTTGAAGAGGGAACTGAAAATACATGTTTTGGGGAGAAAACAAGATAAAATGACTGCCAGATGACATGCATGATGGTAGCTCATCATTTTGTGTATGATCACTTCAAGCTGAAGTAGAGGAAATATTGAACAGGGAATTACGTAGTATAGTTATTAATCTGTACTCTCTATACTGACCATGTATCTTCCTCTACACTCATTCTGTTGTTTGTAATTGAGATGAGGTCAATGAACTTCAAGTAAAGGACTCTCCCCTGAGACCCTAGCCTGAAAGAATGAAGTCTTTAAGCTATATCCCCTCATCAACATTTCTCTCATTACCTCATCTTTTATTCTCTGAGTTCCCTGCCCTACCTATGTCTCACTGCCTCCTCCTTAAAAAGCTCTCTTACTCCTCAGTTGGGTTGCTCTTCTTCCTTTGGAAGACTGCCCACTCTGGGGGAGCATCCCCCAAATAACCTCTCTCATCCCTATATTGTTCCTTACTGAGTTATACACTGATGGCTTATCTTCTTTTGGTGGGAAGCCTGTTCTTGGGAAACTTGATTCCTCACACAACTTCTCTTGCTCCTATACTTTTCCTTACTGTTCAACCTCTCATGGAGATTTAGGTTTCTTAGTTTGATTTGGAATTGGTGGTGTCCTACCCTTTAGTCTTTCTTGTCCCTTAGTTTCTGTGGATCACAACACTTCTTAAATGAATGTTTTTGACCCTAAAATTTCTTCTGGGTCAGAGTTGGTCTTTTATATGAATTCTTTCATGTTCCACTAGAACCTTTAGCTGGCCACATTCCCTCCCCTCTTCCCCCTCCCTCCAAATGATGTGGTTAAATAAACAAGAGATAAAATAGTTGTGAGTGGGAGGGATCACTGTTGGAGGGAATATAATAAGTGACCCCTTCCCTAAAATCACAGTATTGATTGGAAGCTGCTGGGCCTCACATAGAGTAAGCACTCCTGTTTGTGGACACTTAGGAGGAGGAAATGAGAGACAAGATGGTAGTAAGACAAACATGTGTGTCCCTGTGGGAGGAGACACCAGAAGTGACTCCCTCAGGAAAATCACACTAATGGTTAGTCTAGCCTGCTGAGGTGGCTCCAATCAGCTCCTGAGGAATAGGGTTGAGAAACCCCATACAAATTTCAAAACTGGGAGGCCTTTACCTCCTGGAGACAGAAAGGATTAGAAATGATTGTTTCTTGTATAGTTTATATTTTCAGAGTAGGAGAGTCACTTGTGGCTGAGGAGGAAAGGAGAGACAAAATGGCTACCTTCCTCTATGGGAAGAAGTACTGAAGTGACTTCTTTAGGAAAAAAAAAATCAAAAAATCATGGTGCTGGAAATGAAGGGCTTATGGGAAAGAAGGGCTTAATACTATACTGAGGTGGTTTTGATTAGCTGCAGACCATAGGGAATAGAGAGGAGCTTGAAGGAGCTTCAAAACTGGGAGACTTTTTAGTTCCTGTAGACAGACAGGATGAGGCTGATTGCTTTATGTGACTGAGTAGGAAGCCAGAGACAAAATGATCTTATGTGAGTGTTGGTGAGTCACCAGGAGAGAAGGAACCGGAAATGAGGGCCTCAGAGAAATTACACTGCCAGACATAAAGGGTTTAGGTCATCTGTCTCTTGTTCCCTCCCCACCCAAGAATAGAAACCCCTAAGAAACTGAAACTGGGGGACATTTCATTCCTAGAGATAAACTAAATGTGGGTAATGTGTCTCCCATATAATATATGCCCTTTTAGTGTTTGTGGAGTTGAAATGAAAAAGGAAAACACTCGTGACTGAGGAGGAAATGAGACAAAAATAGTCCCAAGATACAAAATGACTGTGTGTGTGTGTGTGTGTGTGTGTGTGTGTGTGTGTGTGTGTGATCATTGTTGTGATTTACCAGAAGTGACTCACTTAGACAAATCAGGTCAGAATCCAAGTTAGTGCTCTTCCCCTGCCCCCCCCCCCCCCCAAAGGCAACTCCTAAGAAACTTCAGAATGGGGAAGATTTTTACTTTCTGGAGACAGATGTGGCTCTCACATCTGTCCTCTCCTGGATCCCTAGCCTCCTTATCATTCTTTATTTCTTTTGCCCTTTAGAACTAAAATCCTCTAAAGGCCATATACAACAGGTTCCTCCACTTTTTCTCCTCTTACTCTTTTTAACCCCTTACAATCTGGCACTGACCTTATCATTTCACTGAAACTGCCTTTTTCAAAGTTACTAATGATCTCCATTGCCAAATAAAATGTCCTTTTTTCTTTTTCTTTTTAGTTTTTTTCAAGACAGTGGATTAAGTGACTTGTCCAAGGTCACACAGCTAGGTAATTATTATGTGTCTGAGACTAGATTTGAACACATGTCCTCCTGACTGCTGACTCTACTGTGCCACCTAGCTGCCCCAATGCCCTTTTTTTTTCAATCCTCATTTTCCTTGACCTCTCTGCAGTCTTAAGACACTGTTGATCCTTCCCTTCTCCTTAATACTCTTTCCTCTAGTTTTTCAGGCTACTCTCCTTTCCCTGGTGATGCAGCGGATAGAGTGCCAACCCTGGAATCCAGCATCAGATACATGACACTTGCTAGCTGGGGGATCCTGGACAAGTCACTTCATCCTGATTATCTCATATCCAGGACCATCTCCTGTCATCCCAATTCCTATCTGGCCACTGGACCCAGGTGTCTCTGGAGGAGAAGGTGAGGCTGGTGACTTAGCACAGCCTCCCCTCCAATTCATGGCATCACCTCCCTGATGTAATGGTCTTCAAGAATGAAGGATAAACATCTCCCCTGGTTCCCCTACCTTTCTGACCCACCCACCTCCTATTTCCTTTTGCTAGATCTTCAGCCATATTACTCTAAGAATAGTATTCCATAACTGCGAAGTCTGCCTTACTTCTCCCTCTATACAACTTCACTTGATGATCTCAATGAGCTCCCATGGATTTAATTACTGTCTCTTTTCTGATGATTCTCATATTTACCAATCCTGCCCTCATCTCTCTGTTGACCTCCGGTCTTCCATCTCCAATTGCCTTTTAGACAACTTGAATTAGATATCCAGTAGATATCTTAAACTTGATATAATCAAAAGAGAACTCATTATCTTGCCCCCTAAACCCTCCCTCACTACTGCCATTCCTATTACTATAGAGGGCAACACCATCTTCCCAGTTCATTAGTTGCATAACCTAGGAGTTATCTTGAACTCCTCACTATCTCTCCCTCCCTTCCTTACCCCCCTTCCCCATCCGTTGTTGCGAAGGCTTGTCAATGACAACTTTATACTATCTTCTCAAATCCATCCTTTTCTCTCCTCTGACACTGCCCCCATTCTCATACCAACATCACTTCATATATAGATTATTGGCAGTCTTATACCCTTACTCTCTGACACATACTCTTCTCTTCAGTGCCCCCAGTCTGGATATTCCACCAAGCTATTGCATCTCTAAGCTTGGGGAATTCTCTTTGATTGTCTGCCAAGCCTGAAATGCTCTAACTAAACTAACTAAACTAAAATCCCATATCCTTCAGAAAGCCTTCCCCAAGACCTTCTAATTCCATTGCCTCCCCTCTGTTAATTATTTCCTGTTTATACTATACATAATTTGCCATATATATATATATATATATATATATATATATATGTATATATTTGGACAACCCCATTAGATTGCATGTCCTTTGAGGGCAGGGACTGTTTTTTGCCTTTTTTGTATCCCTGGTACTTCACAGTCCCTGGAATATAGAAAGGTATTTAATAAATGTTTGTTAATTGATTGATTGAGTCACATTCACACACATATATACATGAATCTATAAAATCACATGTGTATATAGAAAACATTCACATATGTTCAGACATGTGTGAGGACACACACATACAATATATGCATGTCTATATAGCTTCTGTATATATATGCACACATATGTGAATAAACACATATGTATGTGTGTCTATAATAACAATAGGAAATGTTGACTCTGGGAGAATGTATGGGACCAGTCCTTGAGCACCAGGAAGAGACCTGTGATATAAGAAGCTATCCTGCAACCCAATGGACAGAATAGATAATGGCAGTGTGACTAGAATGGTGAAAAAGAAGATAACCCTTATGAAAGGGAAGAGAGGAAAGAGAGATACTGATTAGTAACAAAGCTTGGGGTACCATAGTCTGGGATGGGATAGTTTTGACTTGATATTAAATACAACTAAAGGAATCATAGTGACTCATAGAAATGAAATTCTTTTTAGAATGAATGAGAGGTGCAGCTAAGTGGCACAGTAGATAGAGCATCAACCCTGGAGTCAGGAAGATCTGAGTTCAAATCCAGGCTTGGACATTTAATACTTACTTAGCTGTGTAACCTTGGGTAAGTCACTTAACCCCATTGCCTTGCAAAAACCAAAGAAAAAAAAGAACGAATGAATTTGGGAAAATGGGAGTAGAACGCCTCCCTTGCCACTTAGAAATGCTCATTACCTCCTAAGGTAATGCTCCTCACAACTCGACAGGATTGTTCAACTGAAGCTAATTCAAGGGAAACTAGAAAGTCAGGCAGACCTCATGGACTGGGACATGAAAACCTGCAAGTGCCAGCAGGAAGCTAAATACTGCACATTGTCTTGCAGTCTATTCTGAATTCAGGTTTTCTCTGTCCTCCACCCTTCGGACTGTCCTAAGATTATAACATTTTCATTTACTGAACTGAACTTTGGTGCCAGCTCTTATTTCTTTCAGATCTGAATACTGCATCCTGTTTTTAAGCCATTGGCTCAGAAACCTGTATCCTTGGTAACTGAGCCTATATTCTACATGACTGATTTGATGCTCTAGCTCCTCCCTGAATGAAGATTGTAAAGGAACAACTTTCCAGCCTGCTACTCAGCTGGAGAAAGCCTACCTGGTGCTATGGGGGTCCCCCTAACCCCAAAATATAGTCAGGTTCTATCCTTGGCCACATCTCAGAGCAGAGTGAGGGAATCTGATTCTTATATTAAATAATTTTCTGTGTAACACATTAGGAAAAATTCTAATGAAATCCTGGGGAAAAACCAAGCTCATATTAAATGTGCTTTGAGCTCTTAGATGGTAGGTAAATTTCAGGTACTCTGTAATCATTTTTCCCTCTGCACACAGGCCTCTCACCTTCCTCTCAAGTATGACCCTGATAGGTATCATTTGGGGCACACACACCCACACCCACACACACACCCACACACACACACCACCTGCCCTATTAGGGGGATCTCAGGGTTAGTGAGGGAATGGGCAGAGAGCACCATCACATGATGATCTTTATTGTTCTTACAGTAAAGGAGACTAATAAAGCTGGCCTGGATGAAATCCCCATTGAGAGATTTAAGCCCAGAAGTTAGTAGCTGTGTATAGATCTTAGGATCTTTCTCATCAAATGAAAAAAAAACTGAGGAAATTCTTTAGTCTTCCAATAGTAAAAACCATCATTATAGAATGAGAAGCTGAGAATATGCCTAGGATGATATGAATGCTTCTTAGGTTTCTCCCTTGGCAGAGGCAGCGGGGTGTATTAGATATCCTGAGTTCTGTGGTCCTAGTTTTGACTTTATTTTACCTTAATATAACTGCATGGTTTTGGACCATAGACAACAGAATGATAGTAAATATGTAATGGGCTCTGGGGTGATAGTTTTTTTTTTTTTTATCATTTTCCCACAAACTTTAGCATTGTTAAAATTGAAACATTTCCCATAGCCCCCCAACCCTTCCCCTCCCAAGTAAAAAATACCTAGGATGCTCCATGTGTAGAATTCTTTCTAACTTTATGTTTCTTGTCCTCATCAGCTGACATATTTGGTTTCATTAATGTCATTTGGCTGTTGTTGAAATTGAAGCAGGGCTACACATTAAATTGAGTTGGAAGATTTCAGAGTTCCTAGAACCCAGCATTTTTATTTCCCAACATTCCATTTTTTAACTCACAGGTTCAATCTCTCTCTCTCTCTCTCTCTCTCTCTCTCTCTCTCTCTCTCTCTCTCTCTCTGTGTGTATTTGTGTGAAACCAGAGTATCTTTGGAACTCTTACCTATTCTGCTTAGTTTTTTTTTTCGTACAATTCTGTTCAAATATGTGTTAAGAGACCCAAAGCATACTGGGGATTGTATTTCTGACCTTTCAGAGAAATGCTTCTACTTTAACAAGGCTAACATTTCATAGGAAAACAATAGAAATGATCACTCTAGGATCCATTACATGTCCATGATCATTCTGTGACCTGTGATCCAAAATCATATAAAGAATGTCAGAGGGTTTCATATTCATGTAGTTACTTCACACTTGGCAGGTTAATTTTTTTGTGAGAAGCAAATTACTTCTTTCTTAGTCCTAGGAAATCCTCAAACTCATGTCAGGCAGCATACTAAATTTGACCCTCTTTCTTTAGAAACCTGTTAATTCATGAAAAGAAATGATTGGGATTCTCTTGCTGGGAAGTGTCTATTTTATACCAAGAAAATGCTGAGTTTTGGTTCCGAATTGACTTCATGCTCTTAAGAAAGGAGCATCTTTGTAATGATGGTGTTGCTCAGTCATCTCTATTGATATGATTCTTGGATAAGCCCCAGGTGTCACCTTCAACTTCTGGGCCAATTTGATGCTAGAGGTTTACAAAGCATATCTTAAAAATTATAACTAGGGGCGGCTAGGTGGCGCAGTGCATAAAGCACCGACCTTGGAGTCAGGAGTACCTGGGTTCAAATCTGGTCTCAGACACTTAAAATTACCTAGTTGTGTGGCCTTGGTCAAGCCACTTAACCCCACTGCCTTGCAAAAAACCTAAAAAACAAATATAACTAATTGTTGCTCACATGAGATTATAATCAAGACTATAATTTCCTATGCCTTTAATAGGACTTTCCTTGTCCAGTCACTATTCATGGTTATAGGATTGCTTATAGGATTGAATGCTGTAAAGGTCCTTAAAGATGATTGAATTCAACTTCCTCATTTTCCACACAGGGAAAAAGCTATTAATCAGCTTGCTCAGGGTTACATTAAGTTAGTGAGAGATAGTATGATATAGTGAAAAGAGCACTGGATGAGACCTCAAGACTCCTGGGTTTTTAAGCTGACTCTGTTTACTAGCTTTATGACAGCAAATCTTTTGATCTCATTCATTTAACCTTGCCTTTTTGTTTAATTTTCAAGTCTTCTTCTTTCTTTTAAGGAACTCTTCAGTCTTCCTGATGGTGTGGAAGGTGACTTCTGCCTTTTATTCTTCTTTAGGTCTTGTATGAGGTTCCCTGGGTAGTATGTATCAGAACTGTGGCAGAATTTGAACCCAGGACTTTTGACTTGAGAGTTGTACTCTTCCTCCTACTTGAGACATGTCCCTCTTCAAACTCAAAGGTTTTTTTACTAACTACTTTACTACTAGACACCAAGGCTCTTTTATCTCTAACTAGTTCAAATTGTTGGTTTAGTATCTTTGAAGCTTAGTAGGAAAGGAGAAGTTGCAATAATGGCTTATTAATATAGCTGGCTTTGTCTCTAAATCAACCAGCATGCCAGTTGATTCTCTAAGAGAGAACCTGAATAGAATCTGAGTTGGAATTGACTACAGAAGC
This sequence comes from Macrotis lagotis, assembly GCF_037893015.1. Classification (NCBI taxonomy): domain Eukaryota; kingdom Metazoa; phylum Chordata; class Mammalia; order Peramelemorphia; family Peramelidae; genus Macrotis; species Macrotis lagotis. The sequence continues at coordinate 43,159,918 of NC_133666.1, forward strand.
CTTCTTGTTTACTTCCTGTAAAGTGTAATCAGACCTTTAAAAGAATGGGAAAGGTAGTCCAGGGAGAGGAAAATATTTTATTGCTCAGAGATTCATTTTCCGTTTCATCAAAATCTTAATGTACTAACAGATTAATTCATCTTTTCCTCATTCTTTGGCTTAGAATGTTTTAGAGTGGAAAAGCAGGCATCTCTTTAGTAACTAGAAAAGGCATCTCTCATTAGTCAATAAGGCAAAATTTATTAACTTTCTATCACTTTTGAGGCAAAGTGCTAATGGAGTTTATAATTCCAGTTGGGGAGATGAGGCCTAAACCCTGGAATACACTATAGGCATTTTGTCAGCAAAATGTAAATTCCTTAAAAGCAGGAGGCTTTTAAAAATTTTTTATCTTTGTATCCCCAGCATTTAGCCCAGGGTCTTTGCACAAAGCAAATGATAAATGATCTTTGAACTAAATCACCAGACACTACAGAAACTTTTATTCCAATGTTTGGATTATTTCCTTTGAAGTTCTTGGCTTTATTCATTTTAATTTGGGGCATGGAAATGACAATGCATTCTTGGATGCCATTCCTATTTTTAGGTATTTCTAAGGCAGATGGAGTTAAGTGGCTTGCCCAAGGCCACACAGCTAGGTAATTATTAAGTGTCTGAGGCCGGATTTGAACTCAGGTTCTCCTGACTACAGGGCGGGTGCTCTATCCACTGTGCCACCTAGCTGCCCCTTGGATGCCATACCTGAATTTGGTTATATATGTTGTTTCCTTCAGATTAGGAATTGGGTCATTCTTTGTCTTTGTTCATCTAGTGTCTAGCACAATGTTCTCCAGATATTAGGCACTTAATATATATATATATATATATATATATATATATATATATATATATATATATATTATATATATCTATATATATATATATCACTATACATGCATAGATGTATGTTGATTGGTTGATGCCTGCATAAGGGAAGCTCAGACAGATGAATCTAAGCTAGAAAAGACTTTGAATTTATGAAGCATTGTCTATGAATGTCACTGGAAAACAAAGCTAGTTCAGCAGAAGGTTCTTTATCAGAGGGTTGGCCATGAAGGGATGAATGTTTGTGGACATCATCTACTAAGGTACAGAGGGTTTATAGTGTGGATCAGTAGAGTCAGTACCTATATAGATGAAATCAGAAATTCCTCACTATGTGTGCTGTACCCGAGGAATTTTAGTCACTTTTGTTAGCATAACCTGGGTAATGATGATGCCATCTTTTCTAGCCCTGTTGGTTACTAATGTTGGTATCAGCCATTGAAGGGCCTCCAGTGATGTCAGCTTGGGTCAACTGTTGAAATGCTGGAATGAGCTTAAAGGTATCTCATTCCCCCTTACTCCTTGATACCTCCCCTCCCCTGATGTCACAATCACCCTAAACCCTAGACCTATTTCAAGACAAAGGCAGCCAAAGTGGCAATTGGATTTTAATTTAATCAAATTAAGAGAGCAGTGTGTATAGCTTCCGATATTGGGTGAAAGGGTTTTGAAAAATAGCTCCTATTTTTTAGCTTTCACCCATCAGAAGAAGGAGACTGAGAGTCATGTGAGTTGGATGTGATAAAACACCATCTCTACTGCCACTCCTGAATGTTTACTTCTTCCCATCACAGAGATAGCCTAAGCAATCTATAGTATAATTGTATTCTGCCACTGAGCTATCATGAATTCCATAATGCAGAAAGAAGCTCCAAATGCTTAATGTAGTCATTAGCTGTGCAGTCTAGTAGAAATTCATAGATATCACAGAGGGCTGGAGAGAAGCAATTTTTTTTAAACTGAGACAAATAACAGAACATCTGCAGCAGTCCTCCTGGAGACCCTTATTTTTTTCTTCCAAAGAGAGCAGCTGAGAGATTAGTGTTGGATTGAACAGACAGCCCTGAAAGGAGAGGGATTCAAAGGAAATGATCAAATAATCTTAGGGCAAAATAGTTGCATTGCTCTCATCTTCAGTTGAAGGCTAGAAGGGAAGGGGGTGCTCCATTCAAAAAAGAAAATCAGAGTCACATGCTAGAAGAAGCCTTTTAATATCCAGAGTGGGAACAGGAGCATATGAGAATGTACCATTTCAGACACAGCTTGTTTACTGCTATATATATTTAAAAGGCTTGTAAGAAAGAGGAGAATCCTATGTGGAAAAAGAAAGGGAAACTGAGTCTGAAACCAGACAATCATTTAAAAATTGCTCTTCCTGTGAACTTTAGGGTGGCTTAACATAGTGGATCCAGCATTGGAGTTGGAGTCAGAAAGTATTACTGCCTCAGACTGGCTCTATGACTCTGGGCAAGACACAACCTTCTGTGACTCAGTTTCCTCATCTGTAAAATGAGGTTAGACTCCATGATCTCCAAAGTTCCTCCCAGCTCTAAATCTATAATTCTTTGAGTGGAAGTGTGGTGCAGAGGGAAGGATGTTGGTTCACAGTGAGAAGACTTGGATTCAAATCATGCCTCTCCTGTTTTACTATTTGTGTGACCTTGTTTGAGTCATTTTTCTTCTCTGGGCCTCCATTTTCACCTCCACACAATAGGGAGGTTGGTTCAAATGACCTCCTAGGTCCTTAGATCAATTTTAATAGATGCAGATTTTATAATCAATGAATGACTTCATTAGACTTAAAACAATTAAACCTATCTAAAAATAAAATGGGTTGCTGCAGGAGGCAGAGAGATGCTTTTTACTGGAGGTCTGAGCGAAGGCTGCCTAGCTGATTGCTAGGGATCTGATAGACATCATTCCTCTTCACTTCAAGGTTAGATTAGAAGTCCTTTGAGGTCACTTTCAATTTTGTGATGTGGGGAATTTAGGAAATGGATAGGTAGACCTGAAATCCTAGGAATTCTACTTTGTGACATGTCAGGGAAGGAGGCCCCATCCAGTGGGTGCTGGGCCACAGGCAAGTGTTTCCTCTCATAAATGATTGCATCAGAAATGATTGCCTTGAACAGGCAGGAGGAAACAGGTGAAGGAGATTGAGTCATCATCATCTCCTTCTTCCTCCATGCCTTTTTGGAATAACAATTACCCACTCTCACCTTTAGGAAAGGTATGCTATAGTAGGAAGAACACTAAGGTGGTGACCAGAATACCTGGGTTCAAGCTTGGCATCTGCTACCTGTATGACCTTGGGTAAGTCTCTTTATATTGTTGGACCTAAATTGCTTGGTCTGGACTAGGTGATGTGTGAGACTCCCTCCTGCATGCTCTAAATCCTGGGGTTCTGCCTCAATGAGTGAAAGCTTTAGGGTGTTCTGGAGACCAGAGAGGTCAATCTAGACTAGAGAGAAGCCAGCGTTAAGATCTACCTCTTTCTCTGGTTGTCCTCTTTACTACTCAGTCCATTTCCCAGGGGATGGCCTTCAAAGCTTCTTTTCTTATTCAGTTTCCCTGGGTCTCTTGGCATTTAATAGGTTGACCTTATTGTCCTGGGAATGCCCCTTGGCAGCCAATGGAAATGTTTTCAAGAAGGGAAAGATTGTGCCTGTGTGTTCTTCCCTTTTCCAGAAATTAATGAATTTCTTAGGCCTTTTTCTTGTGCATTTTTGAATCACCCCAAAGACATTACCAGATTGGAAACTCTTTGAATAGCTACACAGCCTAGTTAGTTGTTATTTGCCTGTGGGATGGTGTGACAGGGAGGATAGGGAGTTAATCTTGAATGAACATAGGTCTCAGCACATGCATTCCATATCTCAATGCTGTGTGGGTAAGGCATGTAATCTTTCATTCTCATTCTGGTTTTCCAAGTGACAGGAGTGCAGCACCACACCTTTGTGCCTCCATGTTTTTCCAGGCCACTATTGTCCAAAGTCATGTCTCTGGACCTCCTAGCACATTGGAATTCTCTGTTCATTGAATCCTGTATTGCCTTGTACCATCTTTTGTGGATTTTTTTATTTTTTGAATTGTTGACTAACTTTTCCTATGTTTCTATCTTGTCTATTGGTGTAGATGATGGACTTCCTGAGGACTGAGGTATTCTTTGTATGTCTCTTAGCAGCCAGTCCAGGGGCTTTAGGCTCAATGAATATTTGTTGGGGTTTTTATTTCTGTACAAAAGAGTGAACAGCAATCGGTGGTATTCGCATTCACAGCTTGACCTTTGTGTAGGATGTGGAAGAAAGAGGCAGAAATAAGGTCCATACCCCAGGGGAGGGAGACTTCTCCATGTTATTACCCTCTCTAGTTGGGAGGGGCTATAATTAGTTCATGATGGGAATAGTCTGGACCCCAGAACAGCCATTCTTACTTTAGATGAAAAAGAAATATAAAAAGAAGCTCAATTTGAAGTTTGGTTTTAGAAGGCAGGGATCATGTCTTAATATGATCTACTTGCAGCTTAGTATTAAATGTTCCTAAGGCATAATATTGGGTTGATCTCTGTATAAAACAAGTTAAATGCAATTTTGGATCTAAGGACGTTTCTGACCCAAGGCAACAAATTGGAGAAACTGGTAACCTCATTTAGCATCAGAGGAGCTGACTTTGAACAAATCCTTTAACTTCTCTAGACCTCAGTTCCCTCAAAGGTGGCAAAGGATAGAGCATAAAAGTACTGTATTTGGATTCAGGAAAGTATGGGTTCACACCTCACCTCTGAGCTTACCAACAGTGGAAACCAGGCCAAGTCATTTAAAGTAGCTGAGCTTCAGGCAACCCCCCAGTACTTACGTGCTAAGTCATAAATTGGTTATTTTCTGGGCTGGTAAAGGGGATTCCTATAGACTAGAAATCCCATATTTGAATCCATTAACTTCCCTTTTTTATTGTTTTTTGAATTTTACAATTTCCCCCTAATCTTGCTTCCCTCCACATTAACTGCCTTTTTAAGGAACATGTAAGAAAGAGTGGGGCAGGCAGGATTTCTATATCAGACCACATCTTCACAGTCTGAAGGGATATGAGAACCTAAGGTCCAGTTAGGTAGATATCATTTACTGATTTCAAGAAAGCTCTTACCATGATTGAAAACCACGTAGAATTAAAAGGTTTTGTCAAACAGCATTTGTCCCATGTGTATATAGGCCCTATGTGAATAGAAAATTAGTCAATGGTAGCAAAGATGAGGCATGACAATTGGCCACTGTGAGTGCAAATGGAGATACTCACAAAATAATAATTAAAAAAAACCTCGAGATTTTTGGCACCTTGGGTGGATCCTCTATGAAGGAATTATGGAAGGATATAGATATGAATCAGACATCAGTAGACAATGTGGTGGGGTTGTGCTCAGCACCTGAAGTGGATAGAACTACCTGTATGAGATCCTTCTTGTTCAGTATTGGTCCCTAGAGTATTGCAGTTTTTTTTCCTTTGGGATGGCCAAAGACTGAATTTCTGCCTCAGAGTTATTCTGTAACCAGGTGAATGGCCTGTCTTTAGTGTAAATATAATTTCATAAAAGCACTGAAAATCCAGGTTTCTTTCTCTTGTCTCTGAGCTCATGAAGGCAGCTGTCCAACATAGTTGACCTGAGTCATAATGTTTTCTTAAGTCATTCCAAAGTCATTTTCTACTATCACTTTCCTCCATATTCTTTCTGTCTGGTCTGTTAGTATTTTTTTCAATGGAATAAATATATATTTGTGCTCAGAAAAGTTAGAAGAATCAGTAGATAAAACTAAAACCCATTGGGGGACAGAGAGTATAGTTAAACTGGTGACATTGTTTTCCCCTTAGCTTCTTTATTGTAACTCCAGATAAATCTGTCTTTACTGAAAAAAGTGAGCAAGTGAAAACTTACCCGAAACACTTGGGTGCTTTCTTAGGACTAATGGGGGAAGGGGGAAATTTCTTGGGAGATTAATTTCTGAGAGTTCCTGTTGTCCTTTATGGAATAGAAGGCTCATTGCCAAATATGTTATTGAGTAAAACTCAATTGAAGAATCCAGTATTTTTTAAGTATCCATATTCACCTCTGTGGAAGTTTACGATAGCAAGACAATTAGTGTCAGTATTCCCATAAATAGTAATGCTAATAGAACCTTGTTAAACATGAGAAAATTTAATAAGCATTTCAAACCTATATTCCTGGTAAAAAAATCTGATTTCTTTCTGTTGTAAGAAATGGAATATTATCTCCCTATATGTTAATTACAAATTCAGGAAGACCAATGATTAGGAAGCCAGAAAACATCAAATCCAGGTCAGGATTAACAATTCATCTTCATTTAGACCAGATAGTATTGTACAAGGAATTGTGCATCTTAATATTGTGCAAACTAATAGACAGGTCTCCAAGGAGGTTAATGATTTTCCTTATCCTTTGTTTATGGATAAATACTCCCTCTCTCTCTGTTGGGGTGGTCATTTTGAATGGATGGCCTCCACCTATAAATTTCATGCTAAATCCTAGAGAATACACTTCATGTCTAGCCTATATTTTCTGTCATTTTATTTTAACCCTAAATTTTTTTTAAGTCTCTCCTCTGATGAGAAGTTCCACTGATTTGGGCCTTTTGCTTTTCTGGCACCCAACTGTGAGAGACTTTGTGTTTGCTTATTGTTTTGGGGGTTCTGCCTCTTGTCACTCAGTATGTGAGACTTGGTTCGGTGCCCCCATCTTGATTTTTGTTTTGTTTTGATTTTTTGTGGTCCTTTTTTAGAAGGAGACCATAGAGATGGGATTTCTTTACACAGAATTTGTGAAGCTGCCTCCTATCCCCCTTCATATAAGGTAAACAGTGCCTTTAATTCACACCAATCTAAGGGGTGAGGCGCTCCCAGGATCCCTGCCCTTTCTCCCACAGACATATGGTGGCTTATGCAGAGTGAGATTTTTTAAAAAAATTCTTATTGCTCTCTTAAAAATCTGTTTCTACCTGGGTTGTTTTTGTGTTTTCTCTGTACCTTGATTGGTCTATTTTATTTTCTCTGTCCTGATTGGCCAAATCTGTTCCACTTTCTGTTTTCCCTCCCCTATTAGGGAAATGACCAATCAACTGTTTGGTTTTCATTTATTTATTTATTTCTTTGCTTTCTTTTTAGAAGAAGAGCATAGACATAGAATTTCTTTATATAGAATTTGTGAAGCTACCATTAGCCTCCTTTTTTCAAGCTAGAAAATGGGGGGGAAATAATAATTTTTCTTTCAAAATTTGCAATCCTGCTTTGCCCTGAAATATTGTTTCAGAAATTAAAGTTTTGAAAGAGAAAAGTCTGTCCCCCCCCCATTTCTAGCTTTAATGACACATTTGTTTCTTTAAACTTGTTCTTATAGTCTGGTTGCCCAACTTCTCTTAGGTCATTCAGGTTGAAGAATGTCCTCCTCTCTCCTTCACCTCTATCTCTCTCTAAATCTAAATGCAGTTTGTTTTAAGAAAATGGGACTAAAAATAATAGAGAGGTATTTGGGTTTTTGATTGGGTATATTAAAAATTATATTAGTTAAATAAATAGAAAATATACTATTGAATTGAAAGCTATATTGTGGAAATTTGGAATGTTTGTAAATCATTTTTCCTATTTCTGTATTTTAAATCTCAGAAATGTCATCTTCTCCACATGGGACAGGAAGTGACATGAAAATGTTGTATTGCTACTTTTGTGAGTAATTTATCAGAATTTGATTATAATTTGAATAGATTATAAAAGTTTTTGTAATTTGATTTAAAGGTAAATTTAAAACACACACACATATAATATATTACATGTATCATATATATGTAAGTATATGAATACATATAATATATATATATATATATATATACACACACATACATGTAAACTGTACATCAAAAGATATGCTATGGAATCCTTCTGGAAGTATTGAACCCAGATTTGAAATAATTAAAGTGTGCTCATATTTGTGGTAAATTAAAATCCTCACATCATAAAAATAAGCATAGCATGGAGCTGAGGATTTCTTAAAGGAGTAATCAAATCTTTGGTTTTTCAGAATAAAAGATGGAAATTGTAAAATCCTATTATGATGTTAACTGTTTGAAAAACGTAATTTAGTATGCTAAATTATTAATCTAATACTTTATTTGATAACATTTTGGAAAAATAAGATCCATGGGCAACTGAATTCATTTCTAGCTTCAGTCTAAATAAAAAGAAAGTTCTAAAATGTGAACTTTTTTATTTTGTTAGGGTTTCATATTTAAATGTTTAAAGGACTCATTTAAAATGAATAAGCAGTAGCAGACTATCATCAAATTTAGGATATCATCATTTTTAAGATTTCAGGGCCTTGCTCCATGCTAGAAGATTTTAACAGTATAGTGACTTTGGCTTCAGCTAGAAACTGCAAGGATAAACTTTCTCTTTAGAAATCCCTTGGTAGGGGCAGCTAGGTGGTGCAGTGGATAGAACACTGGCTTTGGAGGACCTGAGTTCAAATTCGGCCTCAGACACTTAATAGTTACCTAGCTGTGTGATCTTGGTTAAGTCACTTAACCCCATTGCCTTGCAAAAAAAGAGAAAGAAATCAGTGAACTGGACTTAAACTAGGAGAAAGGGTTTCTGAAGGAAGCTTTTTGGAACTGGTGGTACCATGTTAGCAGGAAGGCTATTTTCCTGGGACCAAAAAGGTAGTTGCAGTTCTCCATGTGCATATAAAGAAGAGAGGAAAATATACATTAGAAATTAAATTTGTTTATAAATCCAGACTTTGGTTTGCTTTAGGCCAAATTTTAGTCCTGAAGAGAAAAAGAACAGGGCTACCTACTTTAAGGATTTAATTTAAGAAATGAATTAAGTTATAAGATCTCTTTTAATTAGATAACTACATAAACACACACACACACACACTCTCTCTCTCTCTGTCTCTGTCTGTCTGTCTGTCTGTCTGTCTCTCTCTCTCTCTCTCTCTCTCACACACACACACACACACACACACACACATCTTCTCTTCCAGATAACAGTTTGATCTTTGATCTTAGTAAAAGGAATATCATTACCTAGTTTCAGAAACAGGCACTATTCTTTCATCTGTTTCTATATGAAAGAGAAACAGCTAGGTAACTATTAGTTATGATGTATCAAATACTTGATTATTAACTGAGGTACAAAGAAAAATGTGTAATTTTCAAAAAGGATTTGTTTTTTGGGTTTTTTTTTAGGTTTTCACAAGGCAATGGGGTTAAGTGGCTTGCCCAAGGCCACATAGCTAGGTAATTATTAAGTGTCTGAGACCGGATTTGAACCCAGGTACTCCTGACTCCAGGGCCAGTGCTTTATCCACTGCGCCACCTAGCTGCCCCTGGGTTGTTTTTTTAAAAAAGCATATAGTTATAAATCCTTACCAAGAATTTTTTGTTACATCTTTGTAAAAAAATTGGGGTGTGCTTCATAAGTCTATTTTTATCAAAAAGATATGTTTGTTAAAAATACTTTACATCAGTTTGAATTTGATAAATTTAAATTTTAAAGATTTGTTTTTGCTTTAAGGTTAAATAAGAACAAGATACTTTTGTTTCCTGACTAGTGTAAGATAAGTTTGGTATGTGATTTTAACTTTTCAGTCTCAAAGATAATTCAGCAAAATACTTTGCTAACAGTTATTTCATCCAACATATTTTTAATTAATGAAATTTTGGAGACCTGGTAGATATTTTCATTTTTGATATCTTGATATAGATTTTTGTTCTGGAGATACATATTTTGAGACCTAATGATAAGACCTACCCTCATGTTAGTAGAGATCTTTTAGCAAAGCTGATAAATCCTATCAATTTGGAAGAGGGCCTCAGCTGAAGTTAATTGTTGATAACGTTCCTTTTGTTGTCGGTGAATGTGACTCAAAACAATTTGGAAATTCCCTTTTCATTCAAAGTGCTGTAATGAAGTGAGACTGAATATTTCTGTGGAGTTTCATTTTCTTAAGTCTTGTCTATCTGATTAGCTATGTCCTTGCTTATAGTTCTCATAAGAAAATTTTCTATTTTTTTCAAGGTAGTAAATGTGGAAATTTTTCCATTTGCCATATTGAGATATTCTTGTCATCAGATAAAGTATCTAAATTATTGTCAGTAGAAAGGATTTTTTTAATCTGAATTCATTGCCATTCCATGGCATAAGTAAGAATTATATTAATGTGCTGAACTTATATGTATAAAATTCAGTTCCTGAAGAATGTCTTTTTCTTTTTGAAAATGATTTGAGGGGCGGCTAAGTGGCACAGTGCTGGAGATACAAAGGAAGACTAAAAAACTCCCCACCATCACTCCCTCGTGGCCACAGGTTACTTCTTTTTTTAAGGTTTTTTTTTTTTTTTTTTGCAAGGCAATGGGGTTAAGTGGCTTGCCCAAGGCCACAGAGCTTGGTAATTATTAAGTGTCTGAGGTCGGATTTGAACTAAGGTACTCCTGACTCCAGGACTGGTGCTCTATCCACTACTACCACCTAGGCACCCTTACTTATTTCTTATATGTCTAACATTAGTCATTTTATGTCTTATGTCATCTTTGCCAATATGAGTATGAGTAAAACTTCTATTATTTAAATTTACATTTCTCTTACTTTTTTTTGCAAGGCAAGGGGATTAAGTGATTTGCCCAAGGTCATACAGTTGAGTAAGCATTAAATTCCTGAGGTCGGATTTGGACCAAGGTCCTCCTGACTCCCAGACCAATGCTCTATCTTGGGGCATCACCTAGATGTCCCAAGCACTCATTATTTAGGATTATATTATTTACCTTCCATTTAAGTTTGACTCCCTTTATTGTAATTGTACTGTATTTGAATTGTGCTTAATATATTTGCATTTATTTGAGTTCTTTCCATCATAACACATAGTTTTTGTGGTGCTGCCATGTAAAATTAAGAAATAAGTTTGCTTCTTTTGATTTGTATGTAGTTAACACCAGAGGTCTAGCATATCTCATTTTCTAAAATTGTGTTCTAATCCTTAACAGTGTGGTATAATAGAATGAATGTTGGGTTTGGTGTCAGAAGATCTGGGTTTGAATCCTGACTATGCTATTTATTATTTATGAATATCAAGCAAGTCACTTAACCCCTTTAGGCTTCAGGTTTCTTTAATTACAAAATGGAAGTGAAGAGGGTGGACTAAATAACCTTGATGGTCCTTTACTGCTCTATATCTTTAATACGGTGATAGATATATCTAGCTCTGAAAGGGGTCCATTGAGGTCTCTGACAATTATTGTTTTGTTAGCAATTTTTCTTTGTAATTCAATTTATTTTTCATTTATACACTTAGATACTAAGGCACAAATTGAATAAAATATGCATTGATATTATTTGATTATCTATTGTGTTTTTAAGCATAATGTCTCTTTGCCTATCTCTTTTAGCCATGTCCATTTTTACTTGCGCCTTATCTGAGGTCATGATTTTCAGCTGACACATAATTGGTTCCATTCCATCTCCCCATTTTAGCTCTGTATGAATCTTTAGTTATATTTATTATAAACAATTTACAGTTGGATTTTCCTTTCTGATCCAGTTACTCTATTTTGAATATCCATATTCATGATTGTAATTTTGCATAAAAACTGAACCAGTGATTTCATTCATAATGAAATCACATTCCATGTGAGGAGATTCTCTACAAATGTTGATCAGCATCTTCTCTGCAACTTTTAGTCATAGCTGCCTAGGGCATGGAGAGGTTACATGACTTGCCCAGAGTCTCAAGTCAGTATGCGCTAGAAATGGGCCTTAGATGCAGGCCTTCCTGGTTTTGAGCTTGATTCTCTAACCCATATGCCAACCTACTTTTCTTGGTTATGATTACTGGGTTTCTTTTTCTCTCTCTCATATTCCTATTATAATACATATTTATTCTTTTCCTTATCTCCTTCCTTACAAATTAAATCAATACCCATTATCTAGTTGGAACTGTTTCAACCCAATTTTCTTCCTTCCCCTTCTTCACCCAGCTTAGACCTAGACCACTAGGTCTTTTTCTGTCCTCTTCTCTCTCCTTTTCTTCATTTCCATCTGTTCTTTCAATTTTTAATCCCTTCTACCTAATTAAAGCCATGTAATTGAAATTTTGTTTTGCTTGTCACACCACCCCAACTTTACTTTTTTTCTTTAAACTCCTAGATCTGTCAGACAAATATCAAGCCATCCTTCTTCTGTTTTCTATGTGTCAAGATAATTTTTTAACCCAAGTGTAAGATTTTAAATTTATCCCAATTTCATTTCATTTGATTCAGGCCAATGTTCTCACCTGTCAAGAGGTTTTGATCCTGACTCTGTTAATTAATGTGTTGGCTGTTCCTCCCAGTTGTGTATTGTGGGAAAATTTGATAAGGGGGGCATCTGTTCCTTTATTCAAATCAATGATTATAAATTTTTAGTTTAAAGAGATGAATTTCTGAAAAGGGGGGACTTAGGGGAGAGACTTTTGCTCTCTTCAGATATTTGAATGCGGAAGAGAAATTTTGTTGGTTATGTGTTGTTTCTGATTGATATCTTGGGAATGAATATTATAGGGAGGCACTTTTGACTCAGTAGAAAAAGAGCTAGAATTATCTGACAGGGAAATAGGTTACTTGCTGAGATAATTGGCTCCCCACCACTGAAATTATTCATTCAGAGGCTTGATGGTGTTCTCTGGAGGAAGTGATTCTTTCTGCATTAGTTGGGAGGGTATGATCTCAAAGGTCAACTCCATATCTTATTTGAATGTCCTCTATTCTTAAGTGAAGGAGAGGTATCATGAATAGTGCAGGAAAAATTGCATTGGATTTTTAAGTGAGAGATCCTCAATTTGAATCCTGGCTGTCATTTAGTGCATATAAAAGTTTGAGTAATACAGTTTCCTCATCTGTAGAACAAAGATGTTATATCGCATGAGCTCTATGGTCCCTTTCTGCTTTATATCTAATGACTATATGAATATATCATAAGCAAACAGTAATTGTTCCAATTTCTATCATCATTTTAGGTTTTATAAAAAGCTTTCTTAACAACAACCCTGTGATGTAAGTTTTATTATTATTATTTTAGATCCTCTTTTGGCAGTGAAGAAGTTGAGAGTTTTAAAGGTCAATAAGACTTGGAAACTGGGACTCGAATCCAGGTCCTCTGACTCCCAAATGTACAGGACAATTTTCTAGTATTTTGGCAACAACCAGCAAGTCCAGGGGTGTTCTAGTGTCTTCTTCCAGGAAAGTCCTATTACTGTGGGCTAAATTAATAGTATCCCCCCTGGTAACCTCTTTAAGATCTCTTGGTATTGATGGGATGGCTCTGAGAATGCTGGCAAAACAATGAAATTGGAATGACCTTCTTGACTCTCTCAAGACTAGAATCCTTCATCTTAGTTGGATCTGCCCAATGTTGTCAGTTATTTATTGGTCTCCTTTGGAGCTATTATGTAGAATTTACTGTCTTCTACATATTTTACTACATTAAGAAGAACTAGAAATACATATTTTCATATCTCATATGGCAAGAATATTTTTGTTGATACACTTTGTCCTCTTTTCCTTGGAAAATCTCATCCACTGTACTATTTGGCTATCTAAAGCTCTTGTGTGTATTTCCACCACCATCTGTTATAACATAAATGATTTGTAATATTTTCTGGTGTTGTAGCTTTCTGTGGGGAGGAAAAGTGAGAGAACCATGGCATCCTTTGTAAGCCCAACATTCTAAAAAACTTATTTTGCTAAGCAATTAAAGATTTGCTATTTGCTGCTTTGGAGACATGTATGAGAGAGATGGTGGAAAAACACAACTCTGAAGAAAACCCTTGACTTCCTCTTAATCTGCACTAGGAGAATTCTCTTCAGGCAGAAGAGTTCCAACCTGATATTAATCTTGAGGGGTCTCAGAGGAAGGCCAATACACATGATGTCCTAGCTTTTAAGCCTGGGGATCTGATGTTCACTTTTTGCCACTGACGTAATCATCAATTCATAATTTCCTGACTTTTGAGAAAATTCCATCTCCTCACTGGGTTGCCTCAGTCCCCTCTTCTGTGCAAATGAAAGGGATGAACAAGATCTCAAAGGTTACTTCTGGCTCTGACATTATGTGGTTCTATGAATTTAGTATTTGTATTATCTGATACATATTGTCAGCATTCTGACTTCGTAGATTTGGAGTCTATTATTGCAACCAAATTGCATGCTACGCAAAGTTGTGAGAACTGATCAGATGTTAACGGAGTTGGATTGTATTGTAGGATACAGAGATAGCAAATGAAAGAGGAGGAAAGTGTGAAAGAGGGATATAATGCTATCACGTTTTTAGGTAGAGGATGGGAATAGGAAAGTGGGTTTTTTAAATAGTCGTTCATTAACTTCTATAAAATCCCTACCCCCAACTTGGGACTTGAATACTGAATCTTCTATACCTGCTGTACTTGGTCTATGTGAATCACAAGACCAAAGTTATGAATTTCACATCTGAGTTAATGTGAAAAATATTTATAATGCTTAAAATGTTTGCTGGGTGCTTTGCAACCATCCTTTTATTAGATCCTCACAATAATTTGGTGAGGTGCTATCTTCATTTTTTCTAAGGAGGAAATAGAAGCAGACAGTGGTTTGCAGGGTCACATAGCTAGTAAGCATCAGAGACCAGATTTGAATCTAGGGCTTCCTAGGTCAAACTCCTCTAGTTTATCTATAGAACCTGCTGCCACTTAGCTATGTTTTCTGTCATTCCTCTATCCTGAGAGGGACTTGGATTGAGAGAGAGTGTGAATTGTCAAAGCCTATTGTCCCTACTCAAATAAATGACTTCAACAGTGGGCCAATTTCTTGACATTTTAAGGGCAGTGATTTTTCCTATGAATTCTTGAATTCCACCAAGTGGACAAAAGTGTGAATGGTGTCTTCTAATCGGCTGCCACTCGGCCTTCCTGTAGTAGTGATTAGTTTAGATTAGGTTTAAGAATTTCAAGTCACTAACTTGCCTTGTTTTTACACTAGTGACTCTACTAATTGGTCAAAAGTCTATACTGTCAAAAAAAAATGTCTGTACTGTCAAGCTGACAGGGACCTTGGATATCACCTCTCCCAATACTCTCATTTTACAGAGGAGGAAACTAAGGTCCAAAAAACGACTGGCCCAGGATCACATAGCAAGTTAGTGACCAAATCCGAACCAGAATTCAGATTTCTTGGTTTCCAGTTGTACGTTCTTTCCACTTAATACAAGATTTGGAGGGAAGGGAGGGTGATAATGAGGCCAGCAGAGAGAAAGAAGGAACTGCCAGAGTGGTTTCACCACTCCCCATTCCATCCAGCCTATTAGCTAACTTGTTAAAAGGAAATATGGTAGGGTCAGAAGTAGAGGAAATGGAATGAGAACCAAAGGAAGTGTTACAGCAGCAGAATTATGTGTTATGTAGCTGTGGTGGAAAAGAATATTATCCGGGGCGACAAGTAAAAACTGGACAAAAATTGAAATGATGAAGTCAGTTTCTTCATTCCCTTCTGAAGATGTCTTCATTTACAAGCTCAGACTTTGAAGATGATTGTACAGTGCCAAAATGATCTCTGGGGCCATCTTACTCTTTCTGTGAGTAAGAAAATAGTACTGATTGACATAGGGACATAGACTTAAGCTGGAAGGGAGGTAATCTAGTCCAGTTCCCTTGTTTTTCAAAAGAGGAAACTGAGACCCACATAAGTGAAGAGTCCAGTCCATGATAATAAGTAGCAAAGCTAAGATGTGAATCCAGGACTTCTGCCAACATATCTAGCTCCCTTTCTGTCACAGCCAATGGCTCTGAATGCAATTAAATTAATATCAACTAATTATTCACAATCAAAAGATGGTTTTATGCTTATCTGGTGGTGACAGGAATCAGATACTTTTTCACAGTTGAAGAAAGTTATTCCTTTCGTCACTGGGCAGAATTTTCAGGAAGAATAGGGATCTATACCTTGCTTCTTTGACCCATAAAAGTAGGTCATTCTACTTGTTGAGATAGGAAGAAGGATGGTTCAGGGCTGAAAGATAATATCATTTTTGAAATAATACCCTGTTAATGCAAGGTCAGACCAAGGATTTCAATCCCTTTGCCATGTTTTCTATAGCATGGCCCCAGATGACTGCTTATACCCCCTTTACCTTGTTCTTCTCCATAAGTGATCTACCTGTCACATCAAGTACTTCATTGAAAGCAGTGGAAATTGAGAAGCATTCATGTTTTCATGACTGCTTTGCCACATTAACACATCTTCCCTTTTCAAAAGATGATAGTGCCAATCACTGTGATGGGCTGAAAGACACCATTCATTGTTAATTAATTATTACCTGTCAACTCAAAGACTTTGTTGAACTAAGAACATTCAGTCAGGTTGGAGATTTCCTCCTTTTAAAAAAAATCAACAATGTCGTTTAGAGGATGCTAGACACCCTTAATTATCAAAGCGTGTGACATCTTTTCATCCCTTCTTCTGCAAGTATTTCTACTGATAATTAATATTATAATTGAATGAATACACTAGAGGTGCTTAGGGTGTGCTGTTTTTTCTCTTTTTAAGTGTTTGTTGAACAAGTGAATGAATGAGTAATGTCAGGGTAGAGGAAGGAGCAGATGCTCTTTGTCCTCAAGCTGTGTGATCATTTGAGAAATGATTTTGAAAAGTAACCAACCTGAAAAGAATCCTGCTGTTCTTTGGGTTCACTACAAGCTGCCAAAAAGTGGTGTGACCTCCTAAAATGGGGTCCAGTGGTTCACATCTCAATATTTATCATAGTTTTGGCTCACATGAGACTTGTTGAAAATTTTCTTGAAAATTGTGTTCCCCTTTTGACCAGTAAAAGCTCTTGAGAATGGTATACTTTATGTAGGTGGTCTTCATTTTATATAACCACAGTGGTCCTGAAAAGTCATGTGTGATCTTCATGTTTGTAAATTAAGTTGTATTGGGTTGAAGAATTTGCTTCATTAGAGAAACCCTATGGTGAGTAGAATCACAGAAAAGATGGGAAAGAGTCATGGAGGCATCTAATCTTTATTTTTAATTTTACATTTTGTATGGTAACCAGTAAAGTAGTAGGGATCTCTGGAATTGAATCCTAGGCCAGAGTTCTGTAGAATGGGCAAGGCAGGTATGATCATGAAAGTAAATCTATTTACTAGTCTGTAAGTTTGCAGAACCCTCTATCCCCTCTTGCCCCCTCCTGGTGAACTGCTAGAAGGGTAATGGAAAACCAACCTGGAACTGACTTTGTGGCCATTTTTAATTGGATGTTATCATTATAAAAGCATGGTTATATAAACTTGCTTAAGGTGGTGATGAGAGGATTTTGATTTTTTTTTCTTTTAACCCTTTCTTAATCAAAGTTCCTTATGGTCTATCTCTAAGCTACCTTTCTGGACCTATCTTCCTTTACTCCTGCATGACCCTGTGTTCCAGCTTAAACTAGAATTCTCACTTCGCCCCCTCCACATCCTTTGGGGCTGTCTTTATATCTGTACTCATGGTATTCTTTGTACCCAAACTATTCCTAGCTTGAGATGAGAAGTAAAGAAGCAGAAGTTCCAATCTCAGCTCTGACATGAACTGGCTGTATCACCTGGGCACATTCCTTCTGTCTGGACCTTCGTTTCCTCATTTGTAAAATAACATTGGACTAGATCAGAAGACCCCAGCTCATAGTTCATGGATACCATGATTCGGAATGGATGGAGGTGTTGTGGATCGCAGAATATGTGTGCTAAATGTTGTTATATTGTTCTTCCTTTAGCTCTAGTGGTATGGGCAGGGACAGTTTCTCATTATTCTCTAAAAATGTAAGTCTTGGTAGTAGACATATAGTAGGCACTTGATAAATGCTTGTTGAATTGAATCAAGACATTGGTTGCTTTATGTAATCCAGTTCATGTGTTCCTAAAAATATTTTGTAAATGGCATTTACAGAAATTGAATTCTATAGAATGGAGAAGTTGTTCTTTGGAGAAACCTTTTGGTGAATCCTTTAAACTGGCTACTTAGTTCTGGTTTGTAAGTTTGGAATTTAGGTTACTGGGGGGATATTCCCAGCAAGGCTCATCTTTCTAGTTGGATGATCTAATGGATTGTTTTGATATTGTATGGATTTTGCATTAAGACTGAAGTCATGTAGGGATAGCTAGGTGGTACAGTGGATAGAGCACCAGCTCTAGAGTCAGGAGGACCTGAGTTCAAATCCAGCCTCAACCACTTAATATTAGCTTGTGCCTTGTGGTTCAGTCAAACTGGACTCTTTGCTGTTTCTAATATACACTTTCATAGCTTATCTCTATCTTTAACCACTTGGTCCTCTACCTGAAATGGCCTCCTACCTCACCTTCATCTCTTAAAAGCCATCATTCCCATATAAACTCTTCCAAAATGTCATGATACATTTTCTAAATGACATCTCTACTGCCTCTCTGCTCTCCATGCTGCTTCTGTCTCTCCTTCCCCCCAAATTACCTTGTTTTTATTTTCTATGTATTTTGTGTATGTTTATGTTTTCTTCTTTGATGGAATGTGAATTGCTTGGAGGCAGGGATTGTTTTGCTTCTCTATCTCTGTCCTTAGCACCTGGAACTTTGTGGGCACTTGGGAAATGCTGATTGATTGAGCAGAGTTGGTGTCCTCACTGTGATCTTATGGTTTTCATTGTTATGTCCGTATTTGGATGAAAGTTCATGTCTGGAGTTCTCTGACATGCCATCATGGAACAAAGTCAATCCTGGGTCTCACTTGTCCCGAGGAACAATTTAGCTAAATTTAGAGAAGCTCATTACCAGATTGGGGAAATAAGGAATTGTTTTCCTTCATAATGTAAATGTCACTTTTTTGTGATTGCTACTTTTGGTATCATTATTATTATTCAGGTCCATGCACATAACCTTGAGCTATTCCAAATAATTTTGCAAGAGAAATCAGGCCAATGAAAAGCTAGAGAAAGTTGTAAGAAATGGGTAGAATTTGGAAATGAGAGAAACTAAAGGAAAAGAAGTAAAAATAGTAGTTGGAGGTATTAATTTGAGTTCACTTCTGCACCTCTAATAAAATCTACCCTCAGCTCACAGCCAGTCTCCCATTAAGGCTATTGATTGGACTTCAGGGAGAAAGCAAGGCCACCTATCAAAAGACCTGAGCCTCCGACTGATGCTATGCCCATAATCTTGGGCAGATTTGTCTATTACAAAGACTAGGAATGGTGCCCATTCTCTCTCTAATGGACCACAGCCCATCTACAGCTTGCTGAATAGATTGGAAATATGCCTTCAGTCTGCAATAATGACTTTTCAGTTTGTTTTTTAATTTTCTTTTTCATTATGAAGTTATATGAAACATATATACATATAACAAAGTTTTCCACATTGATTCTCTCTAAAAATGCATGTCTCATTCCGTACTTTGAGTTCATCCCCTCTCTGTCAAGAGGTAAACAACCTCTTTCATCATCAGCCTTCTGGACTCATAATTGATCATTGCATTCATGAGGATTCTCTAGTCTTTCATAAATTTTTATGATGATAATTATGTTTACTCATCAACAAATCTAAACAACTCAATCTTCCAAGGACAAATAAAGAAGAATGTATATGAAGTTATGTATTTTTAATGGATTATTTGTGTTTTAAAAGTATATCACAATTTTAACATACTAATAGCAAAACTATCTGGTTATGTCTCTTTTGGAATTCTTTTGTCTTCTTTAGAACATCTCTTGGAGACCATCTATAAAGGCACAGAAAGGTTGCAAATTATGTCGGTGGAGGAAATAAGCAAATATGCTAAAAATTAGTTTCTTGAAGTATTGATCAATTAAAGGGAGTTTGGATGAAGCTAAAATGACTGGTTCAGTTAAAGCATCTTTTAGATTTTGTAGAGTTTCCATTTTTGATCACATTACCAGCCATTCTATCAGCAAGAACTGATTGTTCCCCAGCCCTCTATTTAATTTACACATGCAACTTCCTCATTGCTTGCCCATGCTATTCTGAGTGATGTTTGGGCATGTTTGTATAAATCACAGACTTTAACATTATCAATTGCCCATAAAATACAGGCTGCAACTTGCCTAGAAGTGGAGCCACGACCAATCTGAGACAGTATGGCCATTCTCTTTTTGCTGTGTTAAATTACTGGGAATGCTGACATGATGTCTGGGTGTCTGTAAGGTCATTCCTTATGAGGTACAAAATCATTGTACAAATCTGAAAGTATAGTACAGAGATTGCTCATGTCCTTTGAGAAGGAGTCATTTCTAGGGATAAATCATCTTTTCAACCTGGTTGGGGGTGGAAGGACTTTTCACTGTCCATGGTAGATGGAAAGTAGTGAAGAAAAAATAAGAGTTTTTCCCCTTCCTCTACTCTCGACTTGATGTTGACTGATGAATCATTCATATATTTCTGTGCAGCCTGGGTTCATCTCTCTAGTTTGACCATTAAAAGTTAAAATCCAGTGAAAAGTATTTCCTGTGTATTGATATTGTGGAAAGGGTCCTGCACGGTTCTTACACCAAGAATTTACATTCTAGTGGGAGTGGGTGGGTGATGGAACATAGAGGTAGAAAATTCAATATGAATATATCCAAAATCATTTCTGGGAGAAGGGTACCAGCCACTGGGAGGATAGTCTTTTTGTAGGATGAGCTCTGAAGGAAACTAGAGATTCTCTGAAGGGAAAGGAGGGAAGGGAATAAGTGTGTGTGTGTGTGTGTGTGTGTGTATATAGTGCCTAGTATTTGCCACCCACTCTTTGCAAATAAGATCTCATTTGAGTTATACTTATGAAGTAGGAAGGCAGTCTCTGCAGAGGCATGTATATTGGACGTGGGATGTTGTGGGAGAGGAACAGCAAGACAGAATTGTAATGAGAATAATCAATGGGCATTTGAATATTAAACCAGGAAAGGTAGCTTAATATGGGAACTTGCATTTCACATAGAAAGATCATTTTGAAATATTGTTAATTTTGTTATCATTGTTGCTCCTCCTAGGCAGACAACATTCAGTTATACCAAATTACTTTGCAAAAGATATCAGTTAGATTAAAAGCCAATTCAGATTTCATTGTAGAAGCCAGAAGAGCCATTGGAGTTGATTAAAGAATGACCTGTTTAGATCTATGCTTTAGGAATACTCAATTAGTTTATGTCTCCTTTGGAATCCTTTTGTCTTCTTTAGAACATCTCTTGGAGACCAACTATGAAGGCACAGAAAAGTTGAAAATTATATCTGTGTAGGAAATAAGTGCAAAGATATTGAGAAATGTGGATAGTATTTGGAGTGGAGAAAGACCCTCATGAGAGATAATGAAAGTCTGAAATAGGATGGAGGGCCCTATGTGTGGAAGGAAAGGGATGGCTGAGAAAGATATGATGGGAGAGAAATTTGAAAGACCTGGCAATGGATTATTGTCTCCCTTATGAATGTAAGCTCCTTGAGGGCAGAGCCTGTTTTTGCTCTTTCTTCATCTTCCCCATTGCCTGAAACATGCTAAACATTTAACTAATGCTTGTTATTCTATTTATTGGGTGAGGAGGAATGAGGGCAAAGGAGGGGTAAGAGTGGAAGATGATTTTGGAAGTTGTGAACCTAGAAGAGTGGAAGCCTGGTGATAACATCACCAGAAATAGGGAAATTCATAAAAGGAGAGAATTTAGGGGGGAAACATGGGCTTAGTTTTTGGTTATGTTGAGTTGGTGATGTGTGCCCTGATGTGCAGGAGAGAAATGGAAGGCTTTGAAGATGGCAGAATTCTTTATGCTCACATGTGAGTCTCTGATCAACCCTGGGAGATAGGTAGCCTCATTTAGCACATGAGGAAAGGGAGGCTAAACAAGCTGAAGGGACTCATCTACAAGCATAGATCTAAGAACTGGAGGTCGATTTTGAGCTCATACTTTCCTGGCTTCAAGTCCAACATTTAAGCTAGTGTGTCGAGCTGCCTCTCATAATGCTATTTTGATATTGGAAGGAGAGTCTCTAGAAAGCCCCGAGGAGCAGGAGGGGGTGTCACTTCTCCAATATTTTTGAGCTTCCCTTCTGTAATAATCAGGTTGGGTTGTTATGGTCTAGAGGGAATGAGTCTGGTGCAAAATGAGCACAGGTTATGAGCAGTGGGTAATAAATTGCCTCTGAGGATTTGAGAGAAATGCAATAAGATCAAAAAGGATGAAATATGAAGTGTGTATCGAGCTGCTTTCAATGAGTTCTTGAGGCATGTCTTTCCTTGAGGAAAGCTTTCAACTGAGAAAATGGAGGCTTTGGTGAAGTCAGTGTTTGAGGGGAACTGCATTAAGATTTCCATGAGCCTTGAGAAGTCCAAGAACCCCTATTTCACCAAAGCAGGCAGGTTGGTGTTAAGTCACTTTGAGTTCTCATTATTCCTAGTAATTTATCCACTTGAAGACAGAACAAAATATCTGTAGCATCCAGGGGGAATGCTATTGCCTACTATTGTCACCTGTTCTTGGGTGTATTGTTGACTTTTTCTTCAGATGTTTTCTATGGTCCTCTGAAAAGGACATTAAAAATGCATTCTTCCTTCCCCATCACTTTCCCCATTTTCCCCAAATGATGGATTTGTTCTTGAAATCAGTCAGAAAGTTATTAATGCTACTAATGGAGAGAAGTGAATGACTGGTAGCTAGGGCTCCTGTTGACCTATTCTAAAATTGATTTGTTATTGGGAGACTTCAGGACCCCTTGATGTGAAACTCTGTTTCAGTGTCTTCTCTGCAGCTCTGTATTTCAGGTCTTAGCAAGAGAGTGGGACCTGGAAATGATAGTGTATTACTAATTGGCAAATTCATCTAACCTGTCTTATTGGAAGGATTATTTCTTGAAGGTAGGATAATGCATTTGTTTCAATTTGGGGGGGACTCTAGAAAAGAACAGGTCCTATATTTGAGTTTAGGATTTATTTAAGAAAGTCTTAAGGGATAAGGAAGTCATTCTCTGCACGAGGAATAACTCAGTGGTTATAATACTGGGTGTGGACCAACAAGATCCCAGTTCAGATGAGGCCACAGATACTAACTGGGTAACCACTTAACTCCATTCTTCTTCAGTTGTAAAATGAGTAGAATAATAAGGCTGCTGTGAGAATCAAATGAGATGATATTAGCACCATGCCTAGCAAATGTTTCCATTCTTTCTAAGGTGCTTGAGTAGCAGCCCAGAAGCCTGGAATCCCATCCTAGGCAGACCAGTGAATTCTAAGTTCTGCCCTCCAAAGAACAATTCAATTGCACATTTATTGAGCAAGTACTATGTTCTAGGCTCTGGAGATACAAAAACTTGCCTTTAAGAAACTGTTTTCTGTTGAATAGAGATAGAGCAAGATTCTTGCTCTGTCCACATGCCAAAGGGTGAAGGTCTTGGAGTTTTTTAGAAGAACAATCTGGAAAACTGAGTTCAAAGTGAAATAATTAAAATTTATTTATTGTGATAATTTCATCTTTTTAAAATTATTCCCTGTCTTTTAATGTGCTATATTTCTGAGAAACTTTTTTTATGGGATTAGATGCTACCAAAAGAAAAAAGATCCCAAGTTGCTTTGATATTGCACTCACTCTTGTCTTTCCCAGAATGTGTTTAGAAGGATGAACTTGGGCAGCTAGGTGACACAGTGGATAGAGCACTGGCCTTGGAGTCAGGAGAACTAAAATTCAAATCTGACCTCAGAAAACTGACAGTGTGTAGCTGTGATACCCTAGACAAATCATTGCCTCGAATCCAGAATCGGAGCCAGAGCCACCTCCAGTCATCTTGATTCCCATCTGGCCATTGTACCCAGATGTGGAGGAGAAAGTGAGGCTGGTGACTTAGCACAGCACACTCTCACTCAAATCTAATTTGTGTACTTGTCATGGCATCACCTCCCTGATGTCATGGTCTTCTTCGAACTTGAAGGACAAACATTAGAAAGATGAACTAATTGTATGTAGTAGAAGGCAAAGATCAAATGTCTTTTCCAGATTTCTCTTTCTTGGAGATGAAGGATTGAAAAAAATCATCCCATCAGACATTCTTGCAAAATGATGTCAGTGTAACTTTGTAGTTGAATGAATTTGCGTCATATGGTAGTATGGAGGCTATAGAAATTGTTTCCGAAGAGTGGTGAGTAGAACAGAGCTTTAAAGTAATTAGGCTAGTTGTCTCCCCCTCCTCAGTAGAATTCTTCTCTTTTTTGCACACTAATCAGAGACTGTCACTGCATTTTCCAGTCCTGGTCTCAAACAAAAGGAAAGGAGAGAGACTGGAAAATTTCTGCTGGAAGACTGACTAAACTTTTATATTGCTTTCAGGAAGATATTTTCACCTTTTTTTGCTATTAAATTTAACACATAAAACTAGGAAAAAGGAAATTAAAGTACCATTAGTCTCCTGAGGCAGCCTATTATTACATTAAAACTAACTATAAAAATTTGAACCAGTCCCTCCCTCCAAAAAAATGCTTCCTCCAAGGCAAGCAAACCTGAGGAATTCTGCTTTGTCCCCACTGTGAAATGAAATGGTGGTCTCAAAGATGAAGCTCTCTAAGGAGACTGGCACTATCAAATGCCATCCAGATAAATAAGGACCCTAACTCCCAGGGTTTTAAGTAGCTAGAATATTGATTAAAGAATCATGATGAATGAGTATAGGGCTGTGAAAGAAATCAATAATGTGAAACGTCAAAGTCAATCTTTTGGCTGGACTATTGGAACAGGAACACTAGAAAATAACACCCTAGAGAATGACTGATGGATGCCTGGAAGACTGTTAGATTCTCTTAGAAGTCATTTTTAGGAATAAATTTTTAAAAAGTGGTACATCTGCATGTAAAACCATTCTGAGTGGTTTGGGATGCCAACTGACAAGGATATATATTCAATTGTGATCATCCAGCCAAATATTCAAATTGTAAATTATCAACTTATTTTGGAATAGAGTTGAGTATGAATCTTGCATTTTCAACCGTCTTCAAATGGCAATTACTATGAAATGCTGTATCAACTAGTAGGAAAAGTCAAAAAAAGATGGATACATACTGTAAGGAGCTTACGGCAAAGTGGTCAGGAAAGAGAGAAGAAAAGGGAGAATGCCTCCTTTCCACTTTATAGTAACTTTCAGGAAATGGATGATTGAAAATAGAGTAAGCAGCAAAGATTCCATGGGTGAATACTGTTGGTAAAAAGTCTTAAGGAGAAAGATTATACAGGAGGTTTTGATGAAATAATTGCAATTTAGCTATATTCCTATCACCCTGGTTTTACTTTTTACTGTCCCTAGCATAGATTCTTGTTTTTAGGTTTTGACAAGGCAATGGGGTCAAGTGGCTTACCCAAGGCCACACAGCTAGGTAATTATTAAGTGTCTGAGGTTGGATTTGAACTCAGGTCCTCCTGAGCCCAGGGCTGGTGCTCCATCCACTGTGCCATCTAGCCACCCCTCTAGCAGAGATTTTTAATCTGGAGTCCATGGACCCCCTAAAGGGACCCATGGATTGATATCAGGGATCTGAAATTTGATGGGGGAAAAATACCATCTTTATTTTCATTGATGGTTGGTTTCCTTTCTTAACTCTGTATGTATTTAAAAGCATTCTGAGGTGGGATTCATAATTTTAGCCAGACTACCAAAGGGGGTCCAGGATAGGAAAAAAGTTTAAGAATCTCTGATATTGTCAGATTATAGGTAGGTCACTTAACCTCTCTGGGTCTCAGTTTCCAAATCTGTAAACTGGTAGGTCTGACCTAGATGCCAACTAAGGTCTCTCGCAGCTCTGGTCCTGATCATCACCATCCTACTCTATAGTACAGGTCAGAGTTGGTCTTCAAGCTCTATGGAATAACAGCTATTATAATAATACAAAGCAATCTCTCCTGCTGGGCTTTAGAAGGCATTAGGTGATTTTCTTAGCAGGAGTTTTACTTTCCTTGTTCTCTTCTTCTTAGACAAAATTTACAACTTCAAAGCTCTGTGTGGAGATGAGAACTCATTCTTTCTTAGGGAATTACTTAATCGACTTGTAGGCTTTCAGGATCTAGAGGGAAATAATAACTGGGGGAGAGGGAGAGGGAAGGGGAGACTTCCCAGAAACCACTGAGATGACTCCTTTTCCATAGAAAACCTCTAAGGTTGATAGTGGGAAAGGGAATACCTCTCAAAGACTTGTGGGACAGCTAGGTGGTTCAGTGCATAGAGCACTAGCCCTGGAGTCAGGAAGATCTGAGTTCAAATTTGTCCTCAGACACTTAGTAATTACCTAGCTGTGTGATCTTGGGCCAGTCATTTAACCCCATTGCCTTGAAAAAAAAAGCCCAACAAAAAAAGACTTACTTTCCTTTGATGTGATTCTGAGCCATTTGTTATAATATTAAGAATATAACTTTTAGGGGCAGCTAGGTGGTGTAGTGGATAAAGCATTGGCCCTGGAGTCAGGAGTGCCTGGGTTCAAGTCTGGTCTCAGACACTTAATAATTACCTAGGTGTGTGGCCTTGGGCAAGCCACTTAACCCCGTTTGCCTCACAAAAACCTAAAAAAAAGAATATAACTTTTAAAAGTGCAGTTTTATATCTGGAGATATATATATATATATACACACACACACACACACACACACACACACACATGTATAGTGCCACCCACTTGATCCTAGATAGAGTTAATGTGAACTTCAACTGTTCATCCATTTTCTAGGATCATACATGAAGAATGGGAAAGGACTTTAGAACTTTGGAAAGTGAGGCATAGAAAGGTAAAATGACTTGCCTGATGTTATCAGATAGTAAGCCAGATTGGAACCTAGGTCCTGAATTCTTTCTGGGGTGTCATGCTATGAAGGCAGTTAATATCGTACATTTGGCCCGCTTCGTAAAATACCCACACAGGACATAGGAAGGAGAGGAGGCTTCCTTCCCTCCCCTACCCCTCCTCCCCAACAGAGGATGGCTGTGTGAAGAAAACTTTAAGCACACAGAAGCAGGCAGCTTATTCAGTTCGAGTCCAGAAATATGTCCTATGTGACTGTTGACAAGTCAGCAATGGTCAAATACATTGCAGAATGCTAACAATGCAGTGCTAACCTCTGAGGTAAGCAGAATTCAGACTGAGGATGCCCAGATTCCCCTTCCCTTTGCCCAACTTGGCTTCCCATTCTCCCTGGCCCCTCATCCTTCACGATCCCCTTCCTCCAAGGCCACAAGGAGTGAATCTGATCAAGTGATTGGCCCAATGGGGACCATACTTTTCTGGTTCTGTTGGCAGGAGTGTATAACTTGATGATGCCTGTCTTAAGTGGATCCATTCTCTCAAACGCCCTAACTGTTACTTTACTATGAATTCATTTAATAATCTAGAAGAAGGGACATCTCATGAAGTAAGATCAGAGTTGCCCTTCTTGGTTGGAGCTGATCCAATGAGAGGGTGGGATCCTGCTTCTAGCTGTATTGTGGTTCAGTGCTAGTAGGACTTGGCTGATAGGTAGGATGGCAAAAGCCCTGTTTAATCATGTTGCTCACTCCTTGCTCTATGCCAGCTGCAGGTAAAATATTAATTACAGTCAAAGTATAACATACTTGAAAGAATTCAGGACCTGGGCTCAAATCCTGATTGTCACAGTCCTCTTGGAGAATGAAAGACAAACAGCAACAGCAAATTGTTACTGAATCCTGTTTTAAGTTATTCTATCAATGCATCATGAGTCTTCTATAGTTCACATTTCTTTTGTGTATAGGATTAAATGATAACCTATGTGTGAAATCATCCCCAAGTCACTGGGTGGGGACTTAATGAACTTTAGACTAGTAGAACAGAGAGCCTATCCTGTTTCCTATTGGTGGGAGACTAACTGAGCCTGGTCCAAGCTAGATGCCCAAGTACAGAACAGGGACGGGCACAGCAAGTCCAGAGAGGCTGAAGAGTCTCTTGGGGTTGAACAACAGCTCTTCAAGGTTAGAGTCAAAACATACTTGATAATTAGTGCAAAGGTAAACTGCCAACAGTTCTTAAGGGGGAAAAGAAAAGCTCTGCTGCATCTTTGCAAATGAATAAATCTTGTGAAAATGTTCTCATGTGCTCAAAGCAAGAGGGAAGGGGTCCTGGAGTGCATGGCAGCTTTCTCCAGTGGCCTTGGGGAATGAATCTGAGCATGGGGCATAGCCATCCCCTTCAGGATCACAGGATCAGAAAAAAGAGTCTCTCTCTCTCTCTCTCTCTCTCTCTCTCTCTCTCTCTCTCTCTCTCTCTCTCTCCCTCTCCAACTCCCTCCCTGCCTTTCTCTTTCTTTGTTTTTGCAAGGCAATAATATTAAGTGATTTGCCCCCAAGGTCACACAGCTAGGCAGCTAGGTAATTATTAAGTATCTGAGGTCAAATTTGAACTGTGGTTCTCCTGATACCAGGGCTGGTTGTCTATCCACTGTGCCACCTATATGCCCTCCTATATGTCTTGACTTCATCCCTTCCAGTTGTTTAAGAAGGGAACCCCTTTGCCTTGATGTTATTTTCAAAGAAGACATGATTTCGAGACATCCACCAGCCCTGCAGTCAAGAGGACCTGAATTCAAATCCAGCCTCAGAAACAATAATTACCTAGCTGTGTAATCTTGGGCAAGTCACTTAGCCCCATTGCCTTGTAAAAAAAGCAAAAAAAAGTCCATGACATCAGGGAGGTGATGCCATGAGAAGCATATAAATTGGATTTGAGTGAGGGGTGCTGTGCTAAATCACCAGCCTCACTTTCTTCTCCAGAGCCATCTGGGTCCAATGACCAGATATGGATCAGGAGAATTGGAGATGACCCTGGATGTGAGGTAATCAGGGTTAAGGAACTTGCCTAAGGTCACACAGCTTGTAAATGTTTGAGGTCACATTTAAACTCAAGTCCTGCAGGACTGGTGTTTTATACACTGTGCCACCTAGCCTTCTCTAAAAGGATTAGAGCTGTAAAGTGCTCTGCACAATGCTGGCAAATAGTAACTTTTAGAGACCTGTTGTCCTCTTGCTCTTCTTTGGTCTTCATTGATCAGTGATTCTATGGCCAAGGTGTGAGGTGACCACTTTATCAGGCCTGCTGCCAAATTGTAAAGGCCTCAGAGAATGTTAGCAGCACTGCCTGAGTTTTTCTTCAAATCATGTAGTATGTTTATAAAAAAAAGTAAAAAGAAAAGGCAAAAAAAAGTCACTCCATTAGAAGTGCTAAATGAGGATCATAATGAGATCTCCAAAGTCTTGCCAAGTGAATTTAATCACTTTCTGATCCCAACAGCCGCCACACAATTCAACTTTCTGAGCATAATTAAGCAAGTGACAATGAGGATACTATTCTAAGACATGGTAATGAGATGCTGTGGGGCCTGGATTCAGCTGGAGGGGAATTCCTATTAAATATTTATTAGCTCTGCAGCTTCTCTAATAGCTAGAAAAAATAGAAAAGGAAATTTAGTTAAGTAAGGACCTTTTCCTTAGAAATGAGACTGAGGCTCCCTTATGCTTGTGGCTGGAGGGCTTTGTTCAGTTGTAATAAAAATCACAGTTTAGGCCGAACAAGGCCAGAGGTGCCCAGGTTATGCAAGGGAATGAAAAGAGAGATAGAGTCAGAGAGACTGGTTTATATTTGAGTGAATGGGCAATGTTTTAGGAAATCCAGTTACCTGAAGTTGTCTGCAAACATCCCTACCCTCCATGTGGCCTTCTTTTCACTCATGTGACTACCGCCCTGATTGAGGGACTCATCACTCCTGGCCTGGACTCCTGCAGAGGCATCATTCTTGTTCTCCTGCTTTCAAAGCTCTGTACTCTTGCCTTCCTCCCATTTGCCCAGTTGATATTTGTAAGTCTGAGCAAGTTATTCCCTAGACTTGAGAAGTTCCAGTGACTCAGTGTCACCTCAAGGATAAAATGGAAACTATTGCTCAGTATATACAGCCTTTCACAAAAATGATCTGCTTGGGTGATAGGAACAGATCCAACCATTGTTTAATATGCCACTTGGGTGTCTTTAATTTAGTATCCCCCCTCTACTTTGGAGAGGCTATAATTCAGATCCTAGTCTTTAAATGTCTACTATGTATGAGACATGGTGGTAGGTGCTGGGGATAAAATTCAGCTGTCCTCTCAACCACATGACTCCTTATCTTGGCTTCTCCTATCCTGGCAAAGGCATCATTCAATTTGTGTTCATTAAGTGCCCCCCAGGTGTAAGATGTCATTTGCCATCTAGCCATGCCCTCTTGTACTCTCCATCTCTTATTCAGGTTCTCACATTAATCTTCTGAAGGGAGTCCATGCAGCTGGCGTGACCTCGAAGCTCACACTCTTATTAGAGGGTGACCTGACGAGCAGAGAAACAATACAATTATAGAAAGATGATGCATTATAATTTAGATGGTAATATGATTCATTGTTATCATCATCATCATCATCATCATTATTATATTAATACAATAAATTGTCAGCAGCTAGGTGGCACAATGCCCTGGAATCAGAAGGACTTGAGTTCAAGTCTGACCTGGCACACTGCTTAACCACTTAATTGCTGTGTGACCTTGGCCACTTAACCCTGACTGCTTGAATCCAGTCCTCCTGATCCATATCTGATAACCAACTCCAGAGAGTGAGGCGGGTGACTTAGCACACAGCACGGGCCCCCCAAATCCAGCTCATGTGCTCGTCCTGGCATCTCCTCCTTGATGTCATCAGAAGGGAGGATAAGCAACACCATCATCTTCACTATTTTGCTATCCTCCCTGTTGTTCTTTGGACTCCCCTCCCCCCGTGTCCTGCTCCCCCACATCCCACCCGGCCCCGCAACCCGCCCCCTACAAATAACGCCCCCATAGTTCCAACTTCAGTCTTCCCACGTTACGCCCCCTCCACGTTCCAACTCCTTCCCCCGCATTCCATCCCCCCCCCCACCCCGCCGTGTTCCATGTGGGAGAGGGGAATGGAACTATAAGGAACCTTGAATTAAGAAACAAATGCTGTCAGAACTCAAAGGATTCTTAGACTATTCGACATATAAGAGTTATAACGGAATATTTTAAAAAGAGGATGATTAGAACTAAAAAGAAAAAAGACAATAAAATGTCAAAGGTGGAAAGACCCATAGAGTAGAAATAATAGAATATCTAGAATTGAAAGGAATGTTAAATTTTAAAGCAAAGTATACTTAGAACTAGAAGAAATTAATTAGTAGATTGTCATAACCAAAAGGGATTCTTAGAATATTGGTTATGGTTTGCTTAGTATGACAAGAAACTTTAAAATGAAGAATGTAGAATGCTTAGAAAAGAAAGGAACTGGGGCGGCTAGGTGGCGTAGTGGATAAAGCACCGGCCCTGGAGTCAGGAGTACCTGAGTTCAAATCCAGCCTCAGACACTTAATAACTACCTAGCTGTGTGGCCTTGGGCAAGCCACTTAACCACGTTTGCCTTACGAAAACCTAAAAAAAGAAAAGAAAGGAACTAAAAGAGAAAACCATAAAATTCCATAGGTGGAAGGACCTTGAGATTTTGTCTATAGGAATGCTTAGAATTAGAAAACTAGGATTCAGCATGTTTAGAAAAATCAGAAAGAGAATGCTGAGAAATACAACTTTGGAACACAATATTTAGAAATCATAGATGCCACAAAATACTGAACAGAAATAATCAAATTCCAAAGGACTCAGGCTATTGGACAAAGACATTTTAGAATGCAAAAAAATTAATAAAAAAACCCAAGAATTATTATAACCAAAAGAAAACAAAAAACACACGAAAAAAAGTCAGTGGACAGACCATCAGAGTAGTGATCATAAATGTTTATAACTGGAAGGAAGTTTATAAAATGAAGAATGCAAATAAGAAACAAAACAGGAGGAGTTGAAAGACCTCTCAGATTATTGGAAATAAAAGATTTGGAATGGAAAGAATCTTAAAAAAAATTAGAATGATTAGAACTGAAAGAAATCCATAAGTCAAACACAATGAAATGTCATAGGTTGTAATGACCCTTAGAGTTAGTGGCCATAGAAGGTTGAAAAT
Source organism: Macrotis lagotis (assembly GCF_037893015.1). Classification (NCBI taxonomy): domain Eukaryota; kingdom Metazoa; phylum Chordata; class Mammalia; order Peramelemorphia; family Peramelidae; genus Macrotis; species Macrotis lagotis. Next base: position 43,191,857 of record NC_133666.1, read on the forward strand.
TAGAATGAACCTTCAAATCAATTATACAGAATGTCAGAATCAAAAAAGACTCTTAAACTATAGGTTATAGTTTCAAATAGCGAGTAACTTTAGTATGAAGAATGTAAACTGATTAGAACAAAAGGGAACTCAAAACAAGAACAAAAAATGTCATTGTTAGAAGGACCCTAAGATTTTGACCATAGGATGCTCAGAATTAGAACTTAGAACACAGAATGTTTAGTACTCATAGGTACCAAAGCAGAACAAAGACTATCAGAGCCCAAACAACTCAAACTGTTGGATACAGAAGATTTAGAATGAATAGAAATGTAATTTTTTAAAAAAGGACATGGAATTACTAGAAACGAAAGGAAATAAAAAATACACCATAAAAAGTAAGCGGTAAAATGACACATAGTGCTGTGATCATCAATGTTTAAAACTGGACGTAAGCTTAAATTATAGAATATTGAAAGTTAAGACCTAGAAGGAATCTTAAAATAGGAATCAATTGTTGTCAGAGGACTCAGACTATTGGAAATGGCAAGTTTAGAATGGATGGAAACTTCATGAAAAAAAGAACATACGATGATTAGAATGGAAAGGAAATAAAAAATGTACTGTAAAAAGTCAGGTGGAATGAATAAAAATAGTGACCATCAATATTTAGAATAGGAAGAAAGTTTAAATTATAGGACATAAACTATTTGGAACTAGAAGTAAACATAAAATTAATTATATAGAATATCAGAACCAAAAGGGAATTTTAGATTATTGGTTATAGAATACTTAGAATAGCAAAAAACTTTAAAAAGAAGAATATAGAATTATTAGAAAAGAAAGGAACTAAAAATAAAGACCATAAAAATCTTAATGGAAGAATCCTGAGTCTTTGAACATAGAATGCTCAGAATGAGATTTTTAGAACACAGAATGTTTAGAACTGGTAGAAATAGAATGCTCAGAATTAGAATGTTAGATAACAGACTATTTAGCACTCAAAGATAACATAAAATATGAACAGACAATATCAGAACCCAAAGGATTCTAAAACTATTCAACAAAGAAAGTTTGGAATGGAATGAATATCAATTAAAAAAAGAACACAGAATGGAAGGAATTGGAAAACCTATAGCATAAAATGTGAGAGAGGGAAGTCACCTTAGAGCAGTGACCATCAATGCTTAGAACTGAAAGGAACATTAAATTGTAGAATATAGAAAGTTTGGAACTAGAAGGAATTTTAAAATAAGAATAAAATAGAAGATTTCGAATAGAAGGAAGTTTTTTTTAGAAGAAAGTTGATTAAAACTAAAAGGAACATAACAGACAAGCAAAATGAAATGTCATAGATGGAATGACCCTTAGAGTAGTGACCACAGAATGTTAAGAACTGGAAGAAAGCTTATAAAACATAGAAAGTTTAGAACTAGAAGGGACCTAAAAATTAATTCCATGGGATGTCAGAAACAAAAATAGCTCTTAGACTATTGGCTATAGAATATTTAGAATAGCAACAACATTTAAAATGAACAATGATTAGGAAGAAATATTTTTTAAAAAGGCAAAATGTCATAATTGGAAAGTTCCTGAAATTTTGTTGACAGAATACTCAGAGTGAGAACTTTAGATCTCCAAATGTGTAGAACTCACAAAAATAGAATGCTTAGAATTAGAACTTTAGAAAAGGAGAATATTTAGAACTCAAAGAAAGAGAATACTTGGAGTTTAGAACATTAGAACTAGAACATTACAAAAATAGAACTCAGAATGTTTAGAAGAAGCAGAAAGAGAAGGCTGAGTAGAACTTTAGAACACGATGTTTACAAATCATAGATACTACAAAACATTGAACACAAATAATCAAACCCTAAATATCAAAATAAACAGAAAAGAGAATATCAGAGACCAAACCACTCTTAGATTATTGGAAACAGAAGGTTTGGAAAGGGTGGAAACTTAATCAGAAAAAGAATATAAAATAATTGCAATGGAAAGGAATTAAAAAAAATAGATCATAAAAAGTGAAAGATGAAACAGAGTAGTGACCATCAATTTTTGCACTTAAAGGAAGAATAAATTCCAAATTATAGAATCTTTATAACTAGAATAAACTTAAATAAGAAATAAAGCTTGTCAGAGCTCAAACACCTCTTTGACTATTGGACATAGACGATTTAAAATGGAAGGAATCTTTAAAAAAAGAAGTGAGAATGATTAAAAGTAAAAGGAACTTGGAGGCAGTTGGTGGTGCAGTGGATAGAGCACTGGCCCTGCAGTCAGAAGAATCTGAGTTCAAATGTGACCTCAGACACTTAATAATTGCTTAGCTGTGTGACCTTGGGCAAATAACTCTTAAACCCATTGCATTAAGTAAATAAAAAAAAACTTAAAAAAAAAAGAAAACTAAGAGGACAAATACAGATGGAATGACACATAGAGCAGTGACAACAGAAAGTTTAGAATTGGAAGAAAGATTAAATTATAAAACAGAAAGTTTATAACTGGAAGGAATGCAAAAGTTCAATACATAGAATGTTAGGTTTAAAAGGGACTCAGATTATTCAGTATAGAATATTTAGAATAGCAAAACATTTTCAAATGAACAATGTAGAATAATTAGAACAGAAAGGAACTAAAAGCAAATGCACAATATAAAATGTCAGCTGGAAGGAAACTGAGATTTTGAAAATAGAATCCTCAAAATTAGAATTTTGGAAAGCAGAATAAGCAGAACTCATAGAAATAGAATGCTTAGAATAATAGTTTTAGAACACAGAATGTTTAGAACTAGTAGAAATAGAATGCTTAGAATTAGAACTTTAGGACACAGAATGTATAGAACTCATAAGAAATAGAATACATGGGGGTGGCTAAGTGGCGCAGTGGATAAAGCACGGCCCTGGAGTAAGGAGTACCTGGGTTCAAATCTGGTCTCAGACACTTAATAATTACCTAGCTTTGTGGCCTTGGGCAAGCCACTTAACCCCATTTGCCTTGCAAAAAAAAAGAAATAGAATACATGGAATTAAAACTTTAGAACATAGAATGTTTAGAACTCATCAAAATAGTATGCTTAGAATTCAAACTTTAGAATACAAAATATTTAGAACTCATAGAAAAAATAATTGGAATTAGAACTTTCAAAGACAGAATGATTGGACCTCATAAATGGAATGCTTGGAATCAAAATTTTAGAACAGAGATAGTTTAGAACTCTTAGAAACCAAATATCCCATAGAGAAAATAACAGAACCAAAATTACTCTTAGATTATTGAACACAGAAGGTGTAGAATGCATGGGAAATTAATATTAAAGAACATAAAATGATTAGAATGGAAAGGAATTTTTAAAATATATAAAAGGAGAGTTGGAATGAACCTTAGAGTAGTGATCATTATTTTTAGAACTAGAAGGAAACTTAAATAATAGAACACAGAATATTTAGAATTAGAAGGAACCTACAAATTAATTATATGTAGAATTTTGGAAGCAGAAGGGACTCTTAGAATATTGGTTAAAGTATATTTGAGATGAGAAGAATCATTAAATGAAGAATACAGATGATTAAATCAAAAGGGAACTAAAAATAAACAGCATGAAACATCATAGGTATAAGGACATTGAGTTTGTGACCATAGAATGCTCAGAATGAGAACTTTGGACATCAGTATGTTTAAAACTGGTAGAAATGGACTTCTTGGAATTAAAATTTTAGGTCACAGAATATTTAGCATTCATAGATATCATAAAATGCTGAACAGAAAATATCAGAGCCCAAAGCTCTATAAAACTGAGAAGGTTTAGAATGGAAGGAATCTTAATTAAAAAAAAGAACACAGAATGATTAGGAATTAAAAAAATTACACGGTAAAAAGTCAGAAGAGGGCCTCAATCTCTCTATGGCTCATTTCTTGAGAAACGAATAAGGCCTTCTCTTCATACCTTGAGAGATCTTTGAAATTTATTTAAGTGGCATTTTTCCCACACAGTTTGGGGGCTTGTTGCTGGGATAGCATGCCCATTGGGGTCCTTGGCTTCTCAGAACTTGTCAAAACAGTGCTGCTACCAGAAATTCTGACAGTTGGTCATTTTCTGGGAAGCCTTGGTTTCCCCTCTGTGCAAATGACCAGAAGCAGAGAGACTCCGTAGGAAGAAAACAGCAAATCCACAGCAGGAACCTGAAGTCAGTCTTTAAACTTCTATGCATAGAGACCCAAAAGGCAGTCAGCCTAGACCTTGGAATCTGAGGGCACTAGATTCCTGGAGGGTCCATTTGGGTGACTGAGGGTTGGGGGGTGACCCCTTCCAGTTTGGGCGTAAGAGGCTTGGATCTAAGGCATTTGATTCTGAGAGGTCTCTGTCAATATTTAAAATGGGAAGGACCCTGTCCTAAGCCTTTCCCCGTGGCAAATCAGGTAAATAAGACTAAAATATAAAAGAAAAGTACAAAGAAAATGATTAAGTATTGTAATGAATTTGGTCTGCCTTTGGGAGGGAGAGCCCTCTCTGCATTCCTGAGACATCAGGAATTTGCCATTGCCCTGTGTTTTGAAATTCAGTTTGGAAAATTCTGTTGCGTTTTGTGTGATCTGTGTTTGTGCCTTGTCTGTCTTTATGTGTTTAGAATATCTATTTACTTGTGTGATTTGTTAAACAGGGAAAGGAGGAGTTTGCAAGTTCCCCTAAAGAGTTCCTTGGGTAGCCTCATTTTGTTTTGGATTTTTAGGCAGTATTTATCTAACTCTCCCTGGCTCTTCCCTTGAGCCTGCTTTCTGCATGTGTTACAATAGATAATATGATTCCCCCCCCCCCACTCCTAGGTTATCTCTTGAGCACTTAAAAGAGGGATTTTTATTATGATTAAAAAGGAATGGGGGGGGGGCGGCTAGGTGGCATAGTGGATAAAGCACCGGCCCTGGAGTCAGGAGTACCTGGGTTCAAATCCGGTCTCAGACACTTAATAATTACCTAGCTGTGTGGCCTTGGGCAAGCCACTTAACCCCGTTTGCCTTGCAAAAATAAAAAAAACAAACAAACCTAAAAAGGAATGGATTATGGAGGCCAAACAACTCACCTTGTTATTCTACCATTATGAGAAGGGCCCCCCTTCCCTGTTTATGTTCCCTTCTTTTCCCAGTTCTCCATGATTCTGTGGAGCTAGAATGTTTTTTCCTCACTCTCTTTTAGAAAAAGGACTAAGAGAGAGTTACTTCAGGAAGAATTAGTAAAATAAATGTTCAAAGGGACCTTATTTTGAAATAAAAAAAACAGGAAAAAGATAGTGAATATTATCATAAAAAGGAATGCTATTTTAATTTGAAAAAAGAAGAGGTTGTTAGAGAGTCAGGTTAAGTCTAAAGTATATAATGTGTTTACCAAGATATGCCAGTATAGGGGAAACTAAATAGTTAATCTTTTTCCAGAATGATATGGTAATAAAGCTTCAGGAGTTTAGCAGTTTAGATTCTGGTAATGTTGGTTATTACAGAAAATTATGGGACATGTAACAATTTAAGAATAGCAGATCAACCTCCCCGCCAAAGGATTGTCCCTCTGTGAAAGTTATTCAGCTTTACTCTATTTGAAGAAAGGGGGGAGGGACAGGTAATATTCTGATTAGGCTAAGGGAATTTTGCATGACTGTTTGCCTTTTCCAGGGTTTTAGCAGTTATAATCAAGAAATGCTAACTATTAAAAGCTGGAGATGGAATACAATCTGTGGTTTCTAGAGCTGGATAAGCTATGTGACTCTAGTTCAGAATAATATAAATTAAAGTCAAAAGGAGCTAATGAACAGGAAGGAAGTATGGAAATGGGTTGCAGCATGTAGACAGAAGGTTTGAGCAGGTTTGACTTTGTCTACCACAGATGGCTTTTGGGAACATTGTAAAGTGGCTTACAAATCATTGTAAGAGGAGAAGAAAGTGGTTGTGCAGCGCCCCCCTGCAACGTGGAAATCAGCCCCTCCCTCACTGAGCTGGTGGTAACTGTGCAGAGTTAAGGGAAGGGAGGGGATTTCTTAAGGAGAAAAGCTGTGGTTTGGGGATAGTTTAGAAGAGTTTAAGAGAAGAGAGAACCTTTAAGGGGAAGATTGAGAAGTTTTAGTAGGAAAGATTTGTTATCCTTATGAGTGTCTGGGAAAGATTCCATGCTTTCTCCTTGGGTTGGGGGAAGGGGTGGTGGGTTGGACACATGGTGGTCTCAATCATATACATCATCTTGTTAAGATTTGAACCCTGGACCAAGTTCACCTGAGAGCTCACCCGCTGTGGAGGGAGAGGGGATAGACTGGAGAGAAACCTTAAAGGGAAAGAGATTCCCTCCACAGAGCTTTTGGAATGTGAGTGCTGGATTCTCTGTATAAGACAGCTGATGGGGGCTCTGAAAAATTGCAATGGTGGGCCTTATTGTAAGGTAACGTATTGATGAATAAGATGTTTTTATCAGTTATGTGATATTCTTTTGTACCCGCAAGGAGATTATATTTGCAATAATTAGCTATTTATTGTGAATATGTTATTTAAATACTGTATTGTTAAAGCCTGGGATTAATGTGATTGCTTTGAAGGGTAATAAGGAAAATATGAAAAAGTATGACCCTTTCTGGGGTAGATCTGTGGGTACATGAATAATGTAATAATGGAAGGATTGCTTTAAAAAAAATCTAGTAATTTGTGTGTTACTGTGTTACTCTTATTGCTGTTCTGTTATAATGAAATTAATAACACATGTTGAAAATTTAAAGCTATGTAAGATGTTTTAATCATTTTAAAGAATTTTGAAAAGTAATTTGCATATTACAGGGTGACTAAGTGGTACAGTGGTTAGAGCACTGGCCCTGGAGTCAGGAGACCTGGGTTCAGGGTCAGGCCTCAGATACTTAGTGATTGTCTATTTGTGTGACCTTGGGCAAGTCATGTAACCCCAATTGCCTTGCCAGAACAACAAAAAAATTTTATGCTGAGGATGGCTAGTAGGTAAACAAGTTTATGTATAAAAGTTTATATAATGAATTGGGAATATTTTGGATCTATATATGTATATTCCAAAGCAGTGGTTGTTTGTTTTGAAGTAAGAACATGGGAAAGATAAACACAAGATAATTTGATATTTCTCTATGCAATCTCCTGGACAAAGGCGGCAAACCTAGAAGGAAGTTTCTCTAGCCAAGGGGAATCTGATATACCATGTTTATATACAGATAGAGTAGATATGATTACAGACAAAGGGATGTCTCTAGTAAGAGGTAGGAGACAGACCTGTAGGGCCAGTCATAGTTAGAATACCTGATTTTAGGCAAAGACCCAGGAAGGATACTCAAAGCTTTAGGTAGGGGTTTCATTAATTGGGACTCCATGAAATTATAATTGGAATTTAGTGAATTTTATTCACTGGAAGTTCTAACTAGGTAAAACAACCATTTTAGGTCACAGGACTTTTAATTGATTTTCTCCTATGTCAGATACCAGGATGGTCAACAAAAAGAAATGCTACTAGGTAAATGTTATGTTCTTGCGGCCAAGGAAGCCAATGGGTCAAGGCTGTCAGGTGACAGGGATGGGCAGCCGAAGGGGTGGCTTCTCAGCATGGCTGAGGTTGGACCCTTTTGACTTAATTTTCCCAAAATGACATTTGGATAATATCTCACCTTTGAATAATATCTCACCTGTAAGAATAAATCTGGCCTAAGACATTTGACTTACCCACATGACCTACCTGGATACTGACATTCAATACTTATATCTGTAAATAATTTTTCCTTTAATGTCCTGGATCTTTATAGTTAGTTACTAAGCAAACTAGAAAAAGAAGTTTTAGCTGAATTGGATCTAATAGCCGGAGAAAAGTTATGTGTCTGGCTCTGACACCCACTATCAGCTATGTGCTAAGGTAGGAATTAAGTTTCCTTAGTTTTTGTGTTGGAATATTTAGTTAAGGAGAAGAATGGGAAATTCTTAGGATAATTACAGTTTCAAATTCTAATTTAAGGAAAAGAATGTGAGTTAGATAAGTACATCAGGAAAAGGAAAATTGAGAATATTTGGGAAAAAATTCATTTTGGTGAAGGGTATCATTAAGGAATCATTATTGTAATGACAGCAAAGGTTAAAATTGGTTTATTTTAAGCCAGATGTTGGGTACTTTTAGAACAAAGACCACTGTTGAATGTATGTGTATGGAACAAACTCCCAATGAGAATGATCACATTGGCTCAAGTTTGTGAGTTTGCTCATGTAGTAAAATACTAATTTAAGTTAAAAGTGGTAAAAGTGAAGTATGTGTTTCAATATGGCAATAAAGCAAAATGTAAATTATAATAAGCTCCAGAATCTCATTGTTTTGTGATGGAAGACATGCATTTTGAACTGAATTAAGATGTTAAGCAGTTTCTCTACCAGAAGACAAGTAGTCACCAGAGCTGGAGAGGACTGTTTGGAACAGATTCAGAGGATGCTGAAGGACATTGGATGCCTCCAAGGGACAAGAGAAGGAGGAGAGGAGAGACACTGAACCAGTTCCATCTCCAACATCTCTGACCTATGTGTACATTGTTTATCTGTAACTTGCCCTTGACTCTGTAAGTGTGACACCCCCTACTTATGCCCTTTTCCTTATGGAAAGGAAGAGGGGAGACAGGGTGAAAATGTTCTCCATTGAGAGCGAAAGAGAGATTAGTGGGTGGCAGTACCCCTGGGTCTGACCTAGATTCTCAGTCCCTGATCAGAGGTGTACTGTGGCACAGGATTCTGATCCAGAGGAGAGAAAAACCACTGGCATGTGACTGTCAGTTCAGAGTGCTTATTGTTTATAACTTGACTGGCCAGGATATTTACCAGGGGAGTAGAATATGCCTGAATATGTCCAGAAGTGGGGTGCATATATTCTGTATTGTACAACTTAGAGATAGGTGGCCTCAGACTCATGTGAGATTAATTATGGTACCTGGATCCTTTATAAAGATGCACAAACTGGGCCATTTATTAAGGGAAACTGATTGTGAGTTAGTATGGAATGGCAAGGAAAGGGCAGAAATGGCCATTTGTAAGACAAATAATTTAAGGAACATTACTAGTTATATTAGCTATTCTTGGGGTTTATCCAATGATGCAAAATCGGGAATTTAGTTTGATCAATTTTGGAGCTGGGAAAACATTTCTAAAGAAATTGGTATAAAAACTTGCAGTGGAAAGAGATGCAGTAACTTTGGAAATATAACTGTTATCATAGTGATTACAGGGCTTATCGAAAAGGGACCCTGGGAAGTAAGGAAGTGATCAGGGAGTTGTTATTTGGACTTATGGGCCAAATCAGAAATTTGAAGAAATCTCATCAAAATAAAAGAGGAGGGATTGAGTGGGATAAAGTCTGAGATTTCTTCAGTATTTACCAGTACAAAAAAGTCTGTGTGCTAATGTTCTAAGTGTAAGCATCTATTTCTAAGAGTTCTACACAGTCTAATGTTCTAAAGTTTTATGAGTTCTACATATTCTACATTCTAATTTTCTAATTCTAAGCAATTTATTTCTGAGTTCTACACATTCTGATGTTCTATGAGTTCTACACATTCTACATTCTAAAGTTCTACACATTCTATGTTCTAAAGTTCTGAGTGCTACACATTCTACGTTCCAAAGTTTTATGAATTCTACAAATTCTAACGTTCTAAAGTTCTCAGAGTTCTACACATTCTACATTCCAAAGGTCTATGCATTCTACACATTCTACATTCAAAAGTTCTCAGAGTTCTACACATTCTCTATTCCTAAGTTCAAGAGTTCTACACACTCTAACATGCTAAAATTCTCAGAGTTCTACCAGTTCTAACATTCCAAGGTTCTATGACTTCTACACATTCTATGTTCCAAAGTTGTAAGTGTTTTACATATTCTGACTTTACAAAGTTCAATGAGTTCTGCACATTCTAAATTCCAAAGTTCTATGAGTCTATCTTCAAAAGTTTTGTGAGTTGTACATATTCTAACATTCTAAATTTCTATGAGTTCTACACATTCTAATATTCCAAAGTTCTAACTGTTCTACCCATTCTAAATTTCAAAGTTCTGACTTCTACAAATTCTAATTTTCTAAGTTCTAATAGTTCTACACATTCTACATTCTGCAGTTCTATGAGTCTATATTCCAAAGTTTTGAGTTCCAAACATTCTAACATTCTAAAATTCTATGATATCTACACATTCCCAAGTTCAAAGTTCCAAAAGTTCTACACATTCTAAAGTTCCAAAGTTCTCTGTCTTCTTCAAATTCTGGGGTTCCAAAGTTTTAAGAGGTCTACACATTCTATGTTCCAAAGTTCTAAGTGTTGTACATACTCTGAGTTTCCAGCGTTTTCAGAGTTCTTATCATATGTTCCAAAGATCTAAGATATCTACACAGCGTTCTACAAATCCTACAAAGATCTTTGTGTTCTACAAATTCTCAGAATTCTACTCATTCTACGTTCCAAAGTTCTCAGAGTTCTACACATTCGACGTTCCAAAATTCTATGTGTTCTACAAATGCTTAGAGTTCTACAAATTCTACCTTACAAAGTTCTAAAAGTTGTACACATTCCACATTCAAAAGTTCCATGAGTCTATATTCCAAAATTCTATGATTTCTACACATTCTAATGTTCCAAAATACTAAGTGTCCTACCAGTTCTAAATTTTGAAGTTCTGACTTCTACAAATTCTGATGTTCCAAAGTTCTAAGAGTTCTAAACATTCTACATTCTAAAGTTCTATGAATCTATATTCCAAATTTATGAGTTCTACACATTCTAACGTTCTAAAATTCTATGAGTTCTGCATATGCTAACGTTTCAAAGTTCAAAGACTTCTACACACTCTATGTTCCAAACTTCTATGCGTTCTACACATTTGATGTTGCAGAGTTCTCAGAGTTCTACAAATTCTCACATTCCAAAGTTCTATGACTTCTACACATTCTATGTTCCAAAGTTCTGAGGGTTCTACATATTCTGACTTTCCAAAGTTCTATGAGTTCTGCACATTCTAAATTCCAAAGTTCTATGAGTCTATCTTCCAAAGTTATGTGAATTGTACATAGTCTAACGTTGTAAATTTCTATGATTTGTACACATTCTAACTTTCCAAATTTCTAAGAGATCGACCCATTCTAAATTCCAAAGTTCTGAGTGCTACAAATTCTGATGTTATAAAGTTCTAAGAGTTCTACACATTCTATGTTCCAAAGTTCTAAGAGTTCTACACATTCTGACATTCCAAACTTCTATGAATCCTACATATTCTACATTCTATAGTTCTCTGAGTACATATTCCATAGTTCTGTAATGTGTACATATTCTAACTTTCTAAATTTCCATGAGTTCTACACATTCTAACATTACAAAGTTCTAAGTGTTCTACCCATTCTTCATTCCAAAGTTCTGACTTCTACAAATTGTAATGTTCTAAAGTTCTAAGAGTTCTACACATTCTACATTGCAAAGATCTATGTGTTCTGCAAATGCTCAGAGTTCTACACATTCTACCTTCCAACGTTCTAAGAGTTGTACACATTCTACATTCTAAAATTCTTTGAGTCTGTATTCCAAAGTTCTATGAGGCCTACACATTCTAACTTTCTAAAATTCTCTGAGTTCTACACATTCTAAAGTTAAAAATTTCCAAGAGTTCTACACATTCTAATGTTCTAAAGGTCTCTGAGTTCTACACATTCTGTTTTTCCAAAGTTCTAAGAGTTCTACACATTGTACGTTCCAAAGTACTCAGAGTTCTACCCATTCTATGTTCCAAAGTTCTCAGAGTTCTACCAATTCTAGCATTGAACGTTCTATGACTTCTACACATTCTGTGTTCCAAAGTACCAAGAGTTCTACACATTCCAACGTTCTAAAGTTCTTTGAGTTCTACACATTCTGATGTTCGAAAGTTCTAAGAGTGCTACACATTCTACATTCCAAAGTACTCAGGGTTCTACACATTCTATGTTCCAAACTTCTCAGAAGTCTACACATTCTATGTTCCAAAGTTCTAAGAGTTCTGCCCATTCTTACGTTCTAAAGTTCTCAGAGTTCTACACATTCTATGTTCCAAAGTTCCGAGAGATCTACAAATTCATTCTAGCATTCTAAAGTTCTATGACTTCTACAAATTCTATGTTCCAAAGTTCTAAGTGTTCTACATATTCTGAGTTTCCAAAATTATATGGGTTTTGCACATTCTAAATTCCCAAGTTCTGTGAGTCTATCTTCCAAATTTCTGAGAGTTGTACATATTCTAACATTCTAAATTTCTATGAGTTCTACCCATTCTAAATCCCAAATTTCTGAGTGCTGCAAATTCTAATGTTCTAAAGTTCTAAGAGTTCTACACATTCTATGATCCAAAGTTCTAAGAGTTCTATACATTCTATATTGCAAAGGTCTATGTGTTCTGCAAATGCTCAGAGTTATACACCTTCTACCTTCCAACGTTCTAAGTGTTGTACACATTCTACGTCCTAAAGTTCTTTGATTCTATATTCCAAAGTTCTATGATGTCTACACATTCTAATGTTCTAAAATTCTCTGACTTCTACACATTCTAAAGTTCCAAATTTCAAAGAGTTTTACACGTTCTAATGTTCTAAAGTTCTCTGAGTTCTACACATCCTGTTTTTCCAAAGTTCTAAGAATTCTACACATTCTATGTTCCAAAGTTCTCAGAGTTCTACACCTTCTATGTTCCAAAGTTCTTAATGTTCTACACATTCTAATGTTCTAAATTTCTCAGAGTTTCACACAGTCTATGTTCCAAAGTTCTCAGAGTTCTACCAATTCTAACATTGAAAGTTCTATGACTTCTACATATTCTGTGTTCCAAAGTACCAAGAGTTCTACACATTCTAACATTCTAAATTTCTGTGAGTTCTACACATTCTGACATTCGAAAGTTCTCAGAGTTCTATGCATTCTACGTTGCAAAGTACTCAGGAGTCTACACATTCTATGTTCCAAAGTTCTAAGAGTTCTGCCCCTTCTAACATTATAAATTTCTCAGAGTTCCACACATTCTATTTTCCAAAGTTCTTAATCTTCTACACATTCTAATGTTCTAAAATTCTCAGAGTTCTATACATTTTATGTTCCAAAGTTCTGAGAGATCTACACATTCTTTTTCCAAAGTTCTCAGAGTTCTACAAATTCTAGCATTCTAAATTTCTATAACTTCTACACATTCTGTGTTCCAAAGTTCTAAGTGTTGTATATATTCTGAGTTTCCAAAATTATATGAGTTTTAGACATTCTAAAGTCCCAAGTTCTGAGTCTGTCTTCCAAATCTCTGTGAGTTGTACATATTCTAACATTCTAAATTTCTCTGAGTTCTTCCCATTCTAAATTCCAAAGTTCTGAGTTCTGCAAATTGTAATGTTCTAAATTTCTAAGAGTTCTACACATTCTATGTTCCAAACTTCTAAGTGTTCTACACATTCTAAGTTCCAAAGTTCTATGTGTTCTACAAATTCTGAGACTTCTCCACATTTTAAATGGCAAAGTTCTAAGAGTTCTACCCAATCTATGTTCCAAAGTTCTAAGTGTTCTACACATTCTAAGTTGAAAGGTTCTATGTGTTCTGTACATTCTAATGTTCCAAAATTCTATGAGTTTTACAAATTTTATGTTCCAAATTTCTAAGTGTTCTACACATTTTGATGTACCAAAGTTCTATGAGTTATACACACTCTACATTCTGATGTTCCATGAGTATATATTCCATAGTTCTTTGAGTTCTACACATTCTAACATTCTAAAATTCTATGAGTTCTCCACATTCTAAAATTCCAAAGTTCCAAGAGTTCTACATATTCTAATGCTCCAAAGTTCTAAGAGTTCTATACATTGTAACATTCTAAAATTCTCAGAGTTCTATACATTGTACGTTCCAAAGTTCTAAGAGTTCTACATATTCTGTGTTTCAAAGTTCTATGCTTTCTTCACATTCTATGTTCCAAAATTCTCAGTCTGCTCCAAATTCTTACATTGCAAATTTCTTTGACTTCTACACATTCTCTGTTCCAAAGTTGTAAGTGTTCTACATATTATGACTTTCAAAAGTGCTATGAGTTCTGCACATTCTAAATTCCAAAGTTCTATGAGTCTGTCTTCCAAAGTTCTGTGAGCTGTACATTTTCTAACGTTCTGAATTTCCATGAGTTCTACACATTCTAATGTTCCAAAGTTCTAAGTGTTCTACCCATTTCAAATTACAAAGTTCTGACGTCTACAAATTCTAATGTTCTAAAGTTCTAAGAGTTATACACATTCTATGTTGCAAAGATCTATGTGTTCTACAAATGCTCAGAGTTCTACACATTGTACCTTCGAAAGTTCTAAGAGTTGTACATATTCTAAAGTTCTTTGAGCCTATATTCCAAAGTTCTATGAGGTCTACACATTCTAAAGTTTCAAAGTTCAAATAGTTTTACACATTCTAACATTCTAAAGTACACAGAGTTCTACACATTGTATTTTAAAAAGTTCTAAGAGTTCTACACATTGTATTTTACAAAGTTCTAAGAGTTCTACACATTCTATGTTCCGAAGTTCTACATATTCTGACTTCCCGAACTTCTATGAGTCCTGCACATTCTAAATTCCAAAGTTTTGAGTCTATCTTCCAAAGTTATGTGAATTGTACATAGTCTAACGTTGTAAATTTCTATGAGTTGTGCACATTCTTACGTTCCAAAGTTGTAAGAGTTGTACCCATTCTAAATTCCAAATTTCTGAGTGCTGCAAATTCTAATGTTCTAAAGTTCTAATAGTTCTACACATTCTATGTTCCAAAGTTCTAACAGTTTTACACATTCTACATTGCAAAGGTCTATGTGTTCTGCAAATGCTCAGAGTTATACACATTCTAGCTTCCAAAGTTCTAAGAGTTGTACACATTCTACATCCTAAAGTTCTTTGAGTCTATATTCCAAAGTTCTTTGAGGTCTACACATTCTATGTTCCAAAGTTCTAAGTGTTGTACATACTCTGAGTTTCCAAAATTATGATTTTTGCACATTCTAAATTCCCAAGTTCTGTGAATCTATCTTCCAAAGGTCTATGAGTTGTGCATATTCTAACATTCTAAATTTCTCTGAGTTCTGCCCATTCTAAATCCCAAAGTTCTGATTTCTACAAATTCTAATGTTCTAAATTTCTAAGAGTTCTACACATTCTACCTTCCAACATTCTAAGAGTTATACACATTCTACATCCCAAAGTTCTTTGAGTCTATATTGCAAAGTTCCATGAGGTCTACACATTCTAATGTTCTAAAATTCTCTGAGTTCTACACATTCTGAAGTTCCAAATTTCCAAGAGTTCTACACATTCTAATGTTCTAAAGTTCTCTGAGTTCTGCGCATACTGTTTTTCCAAAGATCTAAGAGTTGTACACATTTCATTTTCGAAAGTTCTCAGAGTTATACACATTCTATATTCCAAAGTTCTACACCTTCTATGTTCCAAAGTTATTAATGTTCTACACATTCTAATGTTCTAAAGTTCTCAGAGTTCTAAACATTCTGATATTTGAAAGTTCTAAGAGTCCTACACATTCTACATTCCAAAGTTCTCAGAATTCTATTCATTCTATGTTCCAAAGTACTCAGAAGTTTACACATTCTATGTTCCAAAGTTCTTAATGTTCTACACATTCTAATGTTCTAAAGTTCTCAGAGTTCTGCACATTCTATGTTCCAAAGTTCTGAGAGATCTACACATTCTTTGTTCCAACGTTCTCAGATTTCTACAAATTCTACCTTTCTAAAGTTCTTTGACTTCTACACATTCTATGTTCCAATGTTCTAAGTGTTCTACACATTCTAACATTCTAAAAATCTATGATTTCTGCACATTCTAAAGTTCCAAAATTCCAAGTGTTCTACATATGCTAATGCACTAAAGTTCTGTGTGTTCTACACATTCTGATGTTCCAAAGTTCTAAGAGTTCTACACATTCTGACGTTCCAAACTTCTATGAATCCTACATATTCTACATTCTATAGTTCTCTGAGTACATATTCCATAGTTCTGTAAGGTGTACATATTCTAACTTTCTAAATTTCCATGAGTTCTACACATTCTAACATTACAAAGTTCTAAGTGTTCTACCCATTCTTCATTCCAAAGTTCTGACTTCTACAAATTGTAATGTTCTAAAGTTCTAAGAGTTCTACACATTCTACATTGCAAAGATCTATGTGTTCTGCAAATGCTCAGAGTTCTACACATTCTACCTTCCAACGTTCTAAGAGTTGTACACATTCTACATTCTAAAATTCTTTGAGTCTGTATTCCAAAGTTCTATGAGGCCTACACATTCCAACTTTCTAAAATTCTCTGAGTTCTACACATTCTAAAGTTAAAAATTTCCAAGAGTTCTACACATTCTAATGTTCTAAAGGTCTCTGAGTTCTACACATTCTGTTTTTCCAAAGTTCTAAGAGTTCTACACATTGTACGTTCCAAAGTACTCAGAGTTCTACCCATTCTATGTTCCAAAGTTCTCAGAGTTCTACCAATTCTAGCATTGAACGTTCTATGACTTCTACACATTCTGTGTTCCAAAGTACCAAGAGTTCTACACATTCCAACGTTCTAAAGTTCTTTGAGTTCTACACATTCTGATGTTCGAAAGTTCTAAGAGTGCTACACATTCTACATTCCAAAGTACTCAGGGTTCTACACATTCTATGTTCCAAACTTCTCAGAAGTCTACACATTCTATGTTCCAAAGTTCTAAGAGTTCTGCCCATTCTTACGTTCTAAAGTTCTCAGAGTTCTACACATTCTATGTTCCAAAGTTCCGAGAGATCTACAAATTCAGTCTAGCATTCTAAAGTTCTATGACTTCTACAAATTCTATGTTCCAAAGTTCTAAGTGTTCTACATATTCTGAGTTTCCAAAATTATATGGGTTTTGCACATTCTAAATTCCCAAGTTCTGTGAGTCTATCTTCCAAATTTCTGAGAGTTGTACATATTCTAACATTCTAAATTTCTATGAGTTCTACCCATTCTAAATCCCAAATTTCTGAGTGCTGCAAATTCTAATGTTCTAAAGTTCTAAGAGTTCTACACATTCTATGATCCAAAGTTCTAAGAGTTCTATACATTCTATATTGCAAAGGTCTATGTGTTCTGCAAATGCTCAGAGTTATACACCTTCTACCTTCCAACGTTCTAAGTGTTGTACACATTCTACGTCCTAAAGTTCTTTGATTCTATATTCCAAAGTTCTATGATGTCTACACATTCTAATGTTCTAAAATTCTCTGACTTCTACACATTCTAAAGTTCCAAATTTCAAAGAGTTTTACACATTCTAATGTTCTAAAGTTCTCTGAGTTCTACACATCCTGTTTTTCCAAAGTTCTAAGAATTCTACACATTCTATGTTCCAAAGTTCTCAGAGTTCTACACCTTCTATGTTCCAAAGTTCTTAATGTTCTACACATTCTAATGTTCTAAATTTCTCAGAGTTTCACACAGTCTATGTTCCAAAGTTCTCAGAGTTCTACCAATTCTAACATTGAAAGTTCTATGACTTCTACATATTCTGTGTTCCAAAGTACCAAGAGTTCTACACATTCTAACATTCTAAATTTCTGTGAGTTCTACACATTCTGACATTCGAAAGTTCTCAGAGTTCTATGCATTCTACGTTGCAAAGTACTCAGGAGTCTACACATTCTATGTTCCAAAGTTCTAAGAGTTCTGCCCCTTCTAACATTATAAATTTCTCGGAGTTCCACACATTCTATTTTCCAAAGTTCTTAATCTTCTACACATTCTAATGTTCTAAAATTCTCAGAGTTCTATACATTTTATGTTCCAAAGTTCTGAGAGATCTACACATTCTTTTTCCAAAGTTCTCAGAGTTCTACAAATTCTAGCATTCTAAATTTCTATAACTTCTACACATTCTGTGTTCCAAAGTTCTAAGTGTTGTATATATTCTGAGTTTCCAAAATTATATGAGTTTTAGACATTCTAAAGTCCCAAGTTCTGAGTCTGTCTTCCAAATCTCTGTGAGTTGTACATATTCTAACATTCTAAATTTCTCTGAGTTCTTCCCATTCTAAATTCCAAAGTTCTGAGTTCTGCAAATTGTAATGTTCTAAATTTCTAAGAGTTCTACACATTCTATGTTCCAAACTTCTAAGTGTTCTACACATTCTAAGTTCCAAAGTTCTATGTGTTCTACAAATTCTGAGACTTCTCCACATTTTAAATGGCAAAGTTCTAAGAGTTCTACCCAATCTATGTTCCAAAGTTCTAAGTGTTCTACACATTCTAAGTTGAAAGGTTCTATGTGTTCTGTACATTCTAATGTTCCAAAATTCTATGAGTTTTACAAATTTTATGTTCCAAATTTCTAAGTGTTCTACACATTTTGATGTACCAAAGTTCTATGAGTTATACACACTCTACATTCTGATGTTCCATGAGTATATATTCCATAGTTCTATAAGTTCGACACATTCTAACATTCTAAAATTCTATGATATCTACACATTCTCAAGTTCAAAGTTCCAAAAGTTCTACATATTCTAATGCTCCAAAGTTCTAAGAGTTCTATACATTGTAACATTCTAAAATTCTCAGAGTTCTATACATTGTACGTTCCAAAGTTCTAAGAGTTCTACATATTCTGTGTTTCAAAGTTCTATGCTTTCTTCACATTCTATGTTCCAAAATTCTCAGTCTGCTCCAAATTCTTACATTGCAAATTTCTTTGACTTCTACACATTCTCTGTTCCAAAGTTGTAAGTGTTCTACATATTATGACTTTCAAAAGTGCTATGAGTTCTGCACATTCTAAATTCCAAAGTTCTATGAGTCTGTCTTCCAAAGTTCTGTGAGCTGTACATTTTCTAACGTTCTGAATTTCCATGAGTTCTACACATTCTAATGTTCCAAAGTTCTAAGTGTTCTACCCATTTCAAATTACAAAGTTCTGACGTCTACAAATTCTAATGTTCTAAAGTTCTAAGAGTTATACAAATTCTATGTTGCAAAGATCTATGTGTTCTACAAATGCTCAGAGTTCTACACATTGTACCTTCGAAAGTTCTAAGAGTTGTACATATTCTAAAGTTCTTTGAGCCTATATTCCAAAGTTCTATGAGGTCTACACATTCTAAAGTTTCAAAGTTCAAATAGTTTTACACATTCTAACATTCTAAAGTACACAGAGTTCTACACATTGTATTTTAAAAAGTTCTAAGAGTTCTACACATTGTATTTTACAAAGTTCTAAGAGTTCTACACATTCTATGTTCCGAAGTTCTACATATTCTGACTTCCCGAACTTCTATGAGTCCTGCACATTCTAAATTCCAAAGTTTTGAGTCTATCTTCCAAAGTTATGTGAATTGTACATAGTCTAACGTTGTAAATTTCTATGAGTTGTGCACATTCTTACGTTCCAAAGTTGTAAGAGTTGTACCCATTCTAAATTCCAAATTTCTGAGTGCTGCAAATTCTAATGTTCTAAAGTTCTAATAGTTCTACACATTCTATGTTCCAAAGTTCTAACAGTTTTACACATTCTACATTGCAAAGGTCTATGTGTTCTGCAAATGCTCAGAGTTATACACATTCTAGCTTCCAAAGTTCTAAGAGTTGTACACATTCTACATCCTAAAGTTCTTTGAGTCTATATTCCAAAGTTCTTTGAGGTCTACACATTCTATGTTCCAAAGTTCTAAGTGTTGTACATACTCTGAGTTTCCAAAATTATGATTTTTGCACATTCTAAATTCCCAAGTTCTGTGAATCTATCTTCCAAAGGTCTATGAGTTGTGCATATTCTAACATTCTAAATTTCTCTGAGTTCTGCCCATTCTAAATCCCAAAGTTCTGATTTCTACAAATTCTAATGTTCTAAATTTCTAAGAGTTCTACACATTCTACCTTCCAACATTCTAAGAGTTATACACATTCTACATCCCAAAGTTCTTTGAGTCTATATTGCAAAGTTCCATGAGGTCTACACATTCTAATGTTCTAAAATTCTCTGAGTTCTACACATTCTGAAGTTCCAAATTTCCAAGAGTTCTACACATTCTAATGTTCTAAAGTTCTCTGAGTTCTGCGCATACTGTTTTTCCAAAGATCTAAGAGTTGTACACATTTCATTTTCGAAAGTTCTCAGAGTTATACACATTCTATATTCCAAAGTTCTACACCTTCTATGTTCCAAAGTTATTAATGTTCTACACATTCTAATGTTCTAAAGTTCTCAGAGTTCTAAACATTCTGATATTTGAAAGTTCTAAGAGTCCTACACATTCTACATTCCAAAGTTCTCAGAATTCTATTCATTCTATGTTCCAAAGTACTCAGAAGTTTACACATTCTATGTTCCAAAGTTCTTAATGTTCTACACATTCTAATGTTCTAAAGTTCTCAGAGTTCTGCACATTCTATGTTCCAAAGTTCTGAGAGATCTACACATTCTTTGTTCCAACGTTCTCAGATTTCTACAAATTCTACCTTTCTAAAGTTCTTTGACTTCTACACATTCTATGTTCCAATGTTCTAAGTGTTCTACACATTCTAACATTCTAAAAATCTATGATTTCTGCACATTCTAAAGTTCCAAAATTCCAAGTGTTCTACACATGCTAATGCACTAAAGTTCTGTGTGTTCTACACATTCTGATGTCCCAAAGTTCTAAGAGTTCTACACATTCTGACGTTCCAAACTTCTATGAATCCTACATATTCTACATTCTATAGTTCTCTGAGTACATATTCCATAGTTCTGTAAGGTGTACATATTCTAACTTTCTAAATTTCCATGAGTTCTACACATTCTAACATTACAAAGTTCTAAGTGTTCTACCCATTCTTCATTCCAAAGTTCTGACTTCTACAAATTGTAATGTTCTAAAGTTCTAAGAGTTCTACACATTCTACATTGCAAAGATCTATGTGTTCTGCAAATGCTCAGAGTTCTACACATTCTACCTTCCAACGTTCTAAGAGTTGTACACATTCTACATTCTAAAATTCTTTGAGTCTGTATTCCAAAGTTCTATGAGGCCTACACATTCTAACTTTCTAAAATTCTCTGAGTTCTACACATTCTAAAGTTAAAAATTTCCAAGAGTTCTACACATTCTAATGTTCTAAAGGTCTCTGAGTTCTACACATTCTGTTTTTCCAAAGTTCTAAGAGTTCTACACATTGTACGTTCCAAAGTACTCAGAGTTCTACCCATTCTATGTTCCAAAGTTCTCAGAGTTCTACCAATTCTAGCATTGAACGTTCTATGACTTCTACACATTCTGTGTTCCAAAGTACCAAGAGTTCTACACATTCCAACGTTCTAAAGTTCTTTGAGTTCTACACATTCTGATGTTCGAAAGTTCTAAGAGTGCTACACATTCTACATTCCAAAGTACTCAGGGTTCTACACATTCTATGTTCCAAACTTCTCAGAAGTCTACACATTCTATGTTCCAAAGTTCTAAGAGTTCTGCCCATTCTTACGTTCTAAAGTTCTCAGAGTTCTACACATTCTATGTTCCAAAGTTCCGAGAGATCTACAAATTCATTCTAGCATTCTAAAGTTCTATGACTTCTACAAATTCTATGTTCCAAAGTTCTAAGTGTTCTACATATTCTGAGTTTCCAAAATTATATGGGTTTTGCACATTCTAAATTCCCAAGTTCTGTGAGTCTATCTTCCAAATTTCTGAGAGTTGTACATATTCTAACATTCTAAATTTCTATGAGTTCTACCCATTCTAAATCCCAAATTTCTGAGTGCTGCAAATTCTAATGTTCTAAAGTTCTAAGAGTTCTACACATTCTATGATCCAAAGTTCTAAGAGTTCTATACATTCTATATTGCAAAGGTCTATGTGTTCTGCAAATGCTCAGAGTTATACACCTTCTACCTTCCAACGTTCTAAGTGTTGTACACATTCTACGTCCTAAAGTTCTTTGATTCTATATTCCAAATGCATGGCAAGACTAAGGTCAATCAATTCCCTGGAGTTTGGGCTCTCCCCTAAGCATCCCTTTGTTTCGATGCACACCTCCTGGATGGTGATGTCAGCGGTAGAGAAGCCAGAGGAGCTCAAAGATTCCCTGATCTTGGGGGAGCTCCATCAGTTGTCAAGATCCCCCCAAATGGGGGGGGAAATATTTCTCACCATAACTTACATTGTGTAACAATAACAGTGTGCAAAAGGGCCTATGAGAGGCTCCACCCTGATCACAGAACAAAAGCCTACTGTTTCTAAACCCTCATATTCATATTCAAAGATGATTTTCCAAAAGCCTCACAGATTCTTTTTTTTAATTTTATTTTTTTCATCCATATGCACATGTATATTTTTGTTACAAAATGTCCTTCCCCTCCCTTCCCACCCCCTCCCCTCAGCAGTGAGCAGGTTAGCATCGTATATACATATTTTTGATGAGCATATTTACAAATTAGTCATTTTCAATATGAGGAATTAGGATTAAGGGAAACATATAGCAGATAATTTTTATGAAGTGCTCATCAGATTCTGAAGGTTGTTTTTATGTTTTTGTTTTGCTTTGCTTTTCTTCCTCTGGATGGAGATAACATAGTCCATAGCCAGTCTAATAGGGTTGTCCTAGCTCTCTGAACTGCTGAGAGGAGCTGCTTCCATCAAGGTTGATCATCTCACAATGTTGTTGTTAATGTGCACATTTTTTTCTTGGTTCTTTCCCCTTTACTCAACATCAGATCCTATAATTCATTCCATGCCTCATTAAAGTCTGACCATTTATGGTTTCTTATAGAATAATAATATTCCATAGTATCCGTGTACCATAACTTGTTTAGCCATTCCCCAATGCATGGGCATCCCCTCAATTTCCAATTCTTTGCCATTACAAAAAGAGCTGTTATGAATATTTTGGAACATAGGGGACTTTTCCTATTTTTTTATGATTTCTTCTGGATATTGACCTAGAATTGGAATTGATAGGTCAAAGGGAATGAACATGATTGCTCTTTGGGCATAGTTCCATATTGCTCTCCAGAACAGCTGGATACATTCACAACTCCACCAACAATACATTAATGTCCCAATACTACCACAACCTCTCCAACATTGATCATTTTCGCTTTTTCTCATCTTGGCTGTTTGAATTTGGGGCATTTTTTAAAAATGATTTTATATATCTTTAATTTCTTCATTTGAAAACTGTCTTTTCCTGTCCTCTGACCATTTATCAATTGGGGAATGACTTCTTATAACCTTATAAATTTGATGCAATTCTCTATATAGTTTAGAAATGAGACCTTTATCAGAACTCTTAGTTATGAAGATTATTTTCCCAGATTTTTGCTTTCCTTCTAATTTTGGCACCATTGACTTTATTAGTGCAAAATCTTTTTAATTTAATATAGTCAAATCA
Source organism: Macrotis lagotis (assembly GCF_037893015.1). Lineage (NCBI taxonomy): Eukaryota > Metazoa > Chordata > Mammalia > Peramelemorphia > Peramelidae > Macrotis > Macrotis lagotis. The sequence continues at coordinate 43,215,274 of NC_133666.1, forward strand.
TTTATTTTGCAGTTTATAATATACTCTAATTCTTGTTTGGTCATAAATTTATTTCCTTTCCATAGATCTGATAGAGTATTTCTTGGTATTAATTTATCTATGGTGTCACCCTTTATGTTTAAATTGTGTACCATTTTGACCTTATTTTAGTATAGGGTGAGAGATATGAGTCTATGCCCTGCTTTTGCCATACTGTTTTGCAGTTTTCCCACCAATTTTTGTCAAATATTGAGTTCTTATCCCAGAAGCTGATGTCTTTGAGTTTTCCAAATAGTAGATTGCAGTCATCATTTACTGCACTTTCTTTTCAATTTATCCTAATCTATTGATCCATTACTCTATTTCTTAACTAGAATCAGGCAATTTCAATATGACTGCTTTACAGTATAATTTTAGATCTGGTAGAGCTAGGCCACCTTCCTTTACATTTTCTTCATCATTTCCCTTGCTGTTGACCTTCTGTTGCTCAGATGAATTTTGGTACTATTTTTCCTAGCTTGGTAAAGTAATTATTTGGTAGTTTGATTGCCATGGCACTGAATAAGTAATTTAATTTGGGTAGAATTGTCATTTTTATTATATTAGTTGGACCTAACCATGAGCATTTGACATTTTTCCAATTATTTAGATCTGACTTGATTTGGGTGAGATATGCTTTATAACTGTGTTCATACAGTTTCTGGGTTTGTCTTGGGAGGTAGATTCTCAAGTACTTAATGTTGGCTATAATTACTTTAAATGGAATTTCTCTTTCTATCTCTTGTTCTTGTGCTTTGTTATTCATATAGAGAAATGCTGATGATTTATGTGGATTTATTTTATATCCTGTTACTTTGTTGATTTTGTTAATTGTTTCAAGGAGTTTTTTTAGATGATTTTCTCAGGTATTCTAAGTATACCATCATATCATCTGCAAAGAGTAAGTTTTGCATCCTCAATGCCAATTCTGATTCCTTCATTTTTTTTCTTATTGCTACAGCTAGCATATCTAATACTATATTGAATAGTAATGGTGATAATGGGCATACTTGTTTCATCCTTAATTTTACTGGAAATGCTCTGAGTTTATTCCCAGTACATATAATATTTGTTGATGGTTTGAGATAGATACTATTCATTATTTTAAGGAAAAATCCATTTATTCCTGAATTTCTAGTGTTTTTCAATAGCAATGGGATGTTGTATTTTTATCAAAAGCTTTTTCAGCATCCTTTGAGATAATCATATGATTTCTGTTGGTTTTGCTATTGATATGTTCAATTATGTTGAGTGTTTTCCTAATCTTAAACCATCCCTACCTACTTGGTTTAAATCCTACCTAATTATGCATGGTGTATTATCCTGGTAATAACTTGCTGTAGTCTCATTGCTAAAATTTTAAGATTTTTGCATCAATATTCATTAGGGACATTGTTCTATAATTTTCTTTGTATTGGTTCTTCCTGGTGTAGGTATCAACACAATGTTGGTGTCATGAAAGGAGTTTGGCAGAACTCCTTCCTCTCCTATTTTTAAAATAGTTTATGCAGAATAGGAATTAATTGTTTGTTAAATGTTTGGTAGAATTCACTTGTAAATTCATCTGGACCTAGAAACTTTTTCTTAGGAAGTTTATTGATGGTTTCTTCAATTTCGTTGTTTTTTTTTTTTTTGCAATGGGGTTGTTTAAATAATTTATTTCCTCTTCTGTTCATCTGGACAGCTTGTACTTTTGTAGGCTTCCATTTCACTCAGGTTATCCAATTTATTGGCATACAGTTCAGCAAAGTAACTCCCAATTATCTCTTTAATTTCCTCCTTGTTGGTGGTTAGTTCAACTTTTTCATTTTTGATACTAGTAATTTGGCTATCTTCTTTCTTTTCTTAAAAATCAGATTAACCGAAGATTTATCTGTTTTATTGACTTTTTCAAAAACCAACTCTTAGTTTTACTTATGAGACCATGGTTTTCTTGCTTTCAATTTTATTAATCTCTCCCTTGATTTTCAGAATTTCTAATTTGGCATTTAATTGGGGATTTTTAATTTGTTCTAGCTTTTTATAGTTGCATACCCAATTCATTGATCTCCTCTTTATTTTCTTCATATAGGCATTTAGAGATATAAAATTTCCCCTCAAAACTGCCTTGACTGCATCCCAAAATTTTGTTATGATGTCTCATTAGTATCATTTTCTTGGATATAATTACTGATTATTTCTATTATTGTTACTTGAACCTCGCAGATTCTAGTTTGTTCCATTAAGCATTATTTCAGCTAAAACTTCCCTCTAAAGGAGTATTAATCATGAGATGCTATTGATATAAGACGCTTTACAGATATCGTTTCATGTGATGTTCATAACTCCATACATGAACTCACCTCCCCTTTGATCAGTTGAGGGCAACAGAGGCCATCAGAAACCATATGCTGGTGCTTACCTGGTGTTGATGGTGAGCCAAGGTTGCTCGCTGATACAGGAAGAAGAGAAACCAATTCAAAAGCCAAGAGATTCCTTCAGCATCCAAACCATCACCAATAGTCCTGTTTCCTATTAGATCAGGTCATGGAATGGAATGGTTCTGGAAAAGGCAAGTAAGAAGGATGTCTTTTCAAAGCATTCCCCTCTCTATAATAAACGTAATTGTGCAAGTTATGTCATCCTGTCATGTATATGACAACATAGTAATCTTCAATTATGAAGGATGAATATCAGGATCAGGATGCTCATAATAGCCTATGAGGTGGGTACTCCAGGCATGAATAGATGAGCAAGCCACAGCTCAGAGGAAACCCTTGCCTGGAGGCACAGCATTGGAGGCAGCCTCGTTTCTTCCAAGTAGATTATTGGGGCAGCTAGGTGGCGCAGTGGATAGAGCACCAGCCCTAGAGTCAGGAGTACCTGGGTTCAAATCTGGCCTCAGACACTTAATAATTACCTAGCTGTGTGGCCTTGGGCAAACCACTTAACCCCATTTGCTTTGCAAAAACCTAAAAAACCAACCAAGTGAATTATTGCTCTATGATGCCCCCCTTGCTCCACAGAATGCTGCTAATGTAAAATATGAATTGTTGCTTTAACAAAGATCACCTGCCTTCCCCATTCTCTAGGCAGGAGATAGCAACAGAGTCTCGGAGGTAATCCCCCCTCCAAAACTGCCCCAGCTAGCTCAGGGAGAAATTGGACATGTCCTATAACTAACATCTCTGGGTCCCAATTTCTTCTTCTGCAAAGGGAGGAATATTATATCATTTTTAAGATTTCTTATGGCTTTGACATGCTATGAATTCTCCTATTCTAATTTTGATGTCTCTCCTCCTTTTCAAACTGAATAATTATAATTGTAATTATTATTATTATTATTATTATTATTATAACTGTAGTTTTAGTTTGGTAGTCATAGTACTCTGAAATTTGCAAAGCACTTTGCATCCATCATCTTATTTGAGCCTCTGATGAACTATGAGTATTGTTATCCCCATTTTATATGAAGAAACTGAGGCACAAACAAAGGAGGGATCATACAGTTAATGTTAAGACTTGAAATTTGAGTTCAGGTCCTCCTAACATCTTTCACACTGCCATCCTAAACAACTCCTATTCCTAGGGCAGTCAAGCCAGGCTTAGATGAAACATCTCAACCACTACCTCCCCTTAGACTTGGATAGAGACATCTCAGGTGCAACTCTAAGTACCAAGAGATCCATAAATAACAGGACCCCCCCAGCCATTCTAATACCCACAACCATTGTCTAGAGAATCAAAAGTTGTGGGAATGCTACCAGATAATTGGTAGCTGACACCCCTATTTGACCAAGCCACTGACTACTAGGAAGGAAAATCTAAGTGTTGTTTTCCCCTCTTAGGATATGAGTTTCCTGAAAGCAAGGATTGTCTTATCTATTTGAATAATCAATGTTTTACACATAGTAAGCATTCAATAAATGTTCTCATTCATTCATCATAATCAAAGACTACAGCCAGATTGCCAGCTCAATCAATCAATGAGCAAGTTTGTCTGGAGGGCCTTGGTAGAAGACACTGTACCCAACACTGGGGTAGATACCGAAACAATGAAAAGTGCTCCCTACTTTCTTGCCTCTTCCATCTCCTTGGAAGATAACTAAACACAGAACCATTTGTCAAAAATAATGTCAAGGGTTTTCCTTTGGAAGCTAACTAGTCTCTAAGGTCCCTTATCACTTTGGTATTCTATAATACTATTAAAAAATGTTGCAGTGAAAAACTGTATGGTAATGGCTGTCCATGAAAGGAGAAAAGATAAGAGGAAGATGAATGGCAATCATAAAGGATAAATTGAACTTGAAGATGTTAATGAGCATTTATTAAAGGCTTGCAAGTATGCCAAATAGACATTAGGACTTAAGATACTATCTTATGATAGATGCCTTCAAGTATTTAGAAGAAGGATTTGATTTTTTTTCTGCTTGGTCCCAGCAAAAAAAGGTGGTTGGTACAAAAAGGCAGATTTTTGTTTTGATACGAGGAAAAAAATTCTAACAAAAATTAGTTCTACCTAAAAGTGGAATGGGATGCCTTAAAGAGGGAGTGGACTCCCCTTCAATGAATAATTTAAGAACAGGCTGTAAAACCATTTAGTGATAGACATTCTGGGAGCTTCCTCTCAGCAGAGATATTGCCTCCTCGTCCCTTTTGGAAAAAATCAGCACACAAACACACACACACACAAGCTCTTGGTGTGAAGGGGGCAGTTGAAAGGGTAGATTTGCATATATATGATCACCCTTCAGAGTTAATCAGAGCCTTTAGGACTGGTCTATATTACTCTAGAACAGGAGTTCTTAACCTTTGCATATCATGGACTTCTCTGGCATCTCCCTGATGAAGGCTATGGACCCCTTCTTGGAAAAATGCATTTCAATTCATAGAATGCTTAGGATTACAAAAGAATTAATTATATTGAAAAATGGTGATCAAAGTTTTTTAAAGTTCAGAGGTCATGTGCATCACTAAAAATATGGGGGTTTATTCATTTAAGGTGGGGGTAGATGAACAGAATAGGAACTCCAGGCTTTGAACTCTGCTGTGGCAGTGAAGTAAGTCAACTCCTACTTACAGATTCTTTCACTGATGAGCCCAGTCTCAGGCCTACCAGGTCCATGCCACTGTACCATATGCATGCCTCTCCCCCTCAACTCTTGCCTCTTCTGAGAACAGTAGTCAAATCAGCAAGTCAATAAATTCTCTGGCCTCCCAAACACTGTCCCTGACCTTCTCTGCTAGAAGCATTATTTCACCTATTAGAATATGAGCTCCTTGAAGACATGAATTGTCTTGCTTTCTGGTAATTGGATCCCCAGAACATGGTGAGGGCTTAATAATTGTTTTTCATTCGTTTTGATTGAGTGACACACACCCATAAGTAGAGAGCATACATGACTCATGAGTCACTAATTGCCAGACCCTAGGACAAGCCATGCTAAAAACTGAGTTTCATCTTCTAATTCCCCCTTCCAACATTGACCTGCTATTTCCAGCCATGCCATTGCCATTGCCATTGCCTTGGCTAAGTGAATATCACTTCAAATTACAGATTTTTTTAGCCATTCTAGATGAAAATATTTCTTACCTGCATATTTCCCTGCCTTTCTGAAGGGAACTTATTAAATATAATCCAGTATTTTCTGAATGACTGAGGGAACCACCGAAACATTCTTTTCCACTCATACAGAAAGGCAGTGGAGGAATAATAATAATAATACAATGGAGAGAAAGTTGGCCTGGAAGATTTGATATATATATATATATATATATATATATATATATATATATATATATGTAGGCTGTGTGACCACGGACAAATCACCGAGCCTCTCTAAGGTATAGGCAACCCTCTAAGACAATTTATAAAGAAGGTGGCCAATCTTCATTAGTAGAGGGCATTTCCTCTTATACGACTGAAATCACAGTCCAATTCCTAGAACCACTGAAGTAGCTAAGAGTCCTCTCTCCCTTGAGGTGGACCCAGGAGTAGGACATGCAGCAAGAAAAGAGGAACAGGGGTCTTTCAATTGTGTCAGGACCAGAGGCAGAGGGCAACATTTATTCCTATGTTAAAAGGCCCATGTTCTTTAAATTAACATATCATTTTTCTTACTTGGAAAAATAAATACTTGCAGTTATCAGTGAGCTTTCCTCTAGTATCCACTCTATGCTTCTCTATTTGTTACTTCTAAATTGTTAAATTATATGTAAAATAAGAATAAATAAGTTCTGAGTGAGTGCTTGAAATACCTTTCAAAGAGTAAAATAATGCATGAGCAAGAATCCTTCAAGTCATCTTTGTTTCTTCCCTTTTCCACCCACATTCAATCAGTTGCGAAGTCCTGCCAAATGTTTCCTCTGCAATTATCTCAAACATCCCCAATTTTACATTCTCACATACTCCCCCCCCCCCCAGTTAAGGGCTTAATTACTTCACACCTGCACTGTTAATAGCCTTCTAACTGATACGCCTGCCTCCAATTTCTCCTCTCCATAAATTCTGCACCCCCTACTGGATTAACCTTTCTAACATGTAGCTTTGATCATCAATCTCGTTGCACTGTTTAAAACCTCCAATAGCTCCCCATACAAACTCCTTAAGCCTGGCATTCAAGGCCCACTATTATCTGCCTCCAATCTACCTTTGCCACATCTTGCATACACTAAGCACTTAATGCTAGTGAAGTTGAACTGAATATCTGCCTTTATTTCCCCAGTCAAATTCAATTACTGTTTACATATTTTCTCACCTCTCTGCCTTTGTTCATGCACTTGGTTCCCTTTGTGGACCTCTCCCCCCACACTCCTCCAATTCTCTACCTGCTGAAATCCTATTTTTCTGGGTCCAGCTTAAAATATTCCTTTTGGAAATCCCTCGCAATTTCTCAGCTAACTGGAAGTGATCTCCCCTTCTTCCAAACTCGCATTGGTATGGACTTCTCATGACTCACATCATCAGCTGCTGCATGTTATTATGTCCCTACTTATTTTATTGCATTAATTGATTGTAAGCTTCCTGAAGGCAGTGTATTTTTATGAAGTACACCATGCCCTCATGGATACTTAAGAATGCAAGATAAATGGATTTGGTGCCATTGATTTTGGCTGCTCAGATCTTAGAGGGATATATTTTGCCATTTAGCTGATACAAACTCTCCACCAGAGAATGACGAAACTCTTGTTCTATCACATCCCTGACCTCAACTGTTTTCACCCAACCAAGTAACAGATATTTCCAGCAAGACAAATGAAGAAAAAGTATGGCTATTCTAGAACTAACCTATCCTTAAAGAGAAAAGTGGAGAACCCATCTTTCAGGTTTTAAGAATATCTGAACAAAAGGAAACAGTTCCATCTGAGCAAAGATCAGACTATTATAAAGTACATCCATGTACCAGATGCAAGAGAAGCACTCTAAGAGTTGCATCCTTATGAAAAGGTTTCATCTCTTTCTGTGGATCACTTCTCAAGGTAAATGTAAATACTCTAAGGCTTCTAGGAAAGAGCCAATCTCAGAGAGGATAGGAGCAAGATAGTTTTAGGTATTCCTTTTTGCAGGTTGAAATTTTAATTGGGTGACACAGGAAAGATGTACATAATATCGTGTGGCTAGGATGTCAAAGTCCTGATGCCAGTAAGAAGTACATTGAACTGGGAAAGGACCAATGCTGAGGAAACTTGCAAAGAAGGCAATTAATAGTCACAATAATTAGGCATCCTCAGCAGAGAGGGAGGGAAAGGACACAGAAATTCCCAGGCTCTCTTTCAGAAGTGGGTACACCAATCAGTTGCTCTTGATGGGGTCCTAGCATTTCATGCCTTCCCTAGCAGAAGACCTGAAAGAGACCTGAGGGACCACCTCATTTAGTCCTATCACTCCAAGCCCACAGAGGTAGGAAGACCTAGGATCTTTTTGGATAGGGTTAGCTCATGAGTGCCACAAATAAAGATGGCCTCTTTTTCAACAAAGAACATTTTAACACTCACTTTTTCTTTCTTGTTGTTTTCTGTCCCTTTCCTGTTTCCTCATCTGAAAAGAGGATAAGCCCTAAGGTCATTAGCTTACAACATTGTTGTACAGATCAAATGAGATAATATAAGTCAAGTGCTTTGCAAATCTTTAAGAATTTTATAATTATCTGTTTCTCTTGTTCTTTTATATTTTCAAAACTGTATGTATGCATTCTTCACTTTCCTGCAAAAGGTGAAATGCAGATTGAACTTTTTAACAAGTCAAATCATGTTTGCAATGCACTGACATCTGCTAAAAGAAAACTCAAACTGAATCCTTTTGTAGAAGATAGATAATCATCTCCCAAGTTACCCAGAGTTTTGGATGGAAGAATTTCTTAAAGCAAGGCCCACCTGTATTGCCAATTTCCAGATGACAGTTGGAGAGGTTTCCCACCATATCAAGGATGCATGAACAAGCGCAAATATCATCTGTCACCTAGAGTAGAGTATTCGACTGTATGACCTTGGACAAGTCACCTCCCCTCTTTTAAACTTTAGTTCCCCCATCTGTAAAATGAAGGTGCCAAGTTAGTATTTGTTAAGTCCTTTATAAAATCCACAGTAATGAGAAAATTGGACACTTTGGGGAAGAGGGGGAAAAATATATGCCATGCTAGCCAGATGAGTTAACAGCTTCATTTATTTTAATGTAGCATCAAGTAGCACTAAAAACACCAGCAAGAATTGCACACAATGCTAATAGCAAATTTAATATGATTTATTCCTATGATAAATCATGATACACTTAGCAAAAATACCAAGGTCCATTTTTCAATACTATGCAAGCGATGAATTCAGAAAATCCGTTAAGTAAATAATGAGTTTTGCCTATAAATCACCAGCAAAGGTTTTAGAAAACACCACTAAAACACAACAATAAATTAGAGCAAGAGTTTCCTAAATGTCAGTTTCATTACAGCTGTGAACCTCTCTTACCCTCATAAATAATGGTCCCTGACTTAAGAGACAGTAGGAGAAAAAGTGGCTAACTTTTATTCTTTGCTCTTTACTTTGTCTATATCCTAATTCTTTCTTCCTATTATATCCAGAACCACTACCCTAGATCTTCAAACTTTGTTCTCTCCACTAGCTAGGCTATTCTTTTTCAGCCTGCTGCTTGGCTGGAACAATCTCCTGGGCTATGAACACAACAGAATGTGCAGGAAAGCATTTTAGGAAGCTCCTGAAACTTCACCCAGAGCAACGACAAGATCCATTTGTTGTCTCCAATTCGGACACCCTCTCAGGCACAGGGGTGGCACATCAGAGACCCAGGCCCGTCACATACTTCCCAGAATAAAAACTCGGGTTCTTTGAAGTAAGCTAAATACAAATCCAGGGGAGAAGGCATTTAAAAGTGGGTACCTTTCCATCATTCGATGACTAGCATCCTTGAATCCCACTTCGGAGCTTTTGGGAGCTGGAAGGAACTGAATGATGACTGGTCAGGGTTAAGAGTGAGAAGTACTATATTAACGCCCCAAGAAACTAGGATCATAATGGAAGATCCCTGTCTGTGCAAAGCCCCGCTAGAGGATCAGACAAATACTTCTAAATGGCATGTTCCCTGATGGATGAAACAGCATGAACATTTTCACAGGCTGGAGATAAGAAAATAGTCATTCATTATACCAGTCTCACAACTTTTTATAAACAAGAATGACACCAAAAAGGTTAAATTTATAAAGGAGACAACAGAATTTATATAAACACAGAATCCTAATATCACTTACAGAAAGACATAATGGTACCAAGATGTTTGTCTATCAATGGATGTTTGAAAACATTTTATTTTCTTAATAGTTATATATTCCTTTAGGCTGATCATTTTTCTAGCAAACCTTATCTTCTTTATTAATATATCCACTAGGGCAGCTAGGTGGCACAATGGATAGAATACTGGTCCTGGAATTAGGAAGACCTACATTCAAATCTGACCTCAGACACTTAATACTTTCTTAGCTGTGGGACCTTGGGCAAGTCCCTTAACCCCATTGCCTTACAAAAATAATAATAATAATGTATCTACCTAGCCTTCAGTCCAAATGAACACAAATTCCAAATTAAAGAAACCCAGATTAATAAGGTGTAATAAGTTCCTTGAACTGTATCTCCTTTTCAACTCTCTCCCATCCAGGTCACTTCTGTTAGTGTCAAACATCAAAAAAATTCTTCAATTCTTTCTCACATCTACCAGGTTAAGGTAGAGAATAAGAAAATGTTAAAAACAACCACAACAACCCATAAACAAGAAGCCATCTAGTTATATAAACCTTAGGACTCAAAAACCCAGTGCATTTTAATAAACACCCATGGTCTGGTTATAAACATTATGATCCTGCAGAGGGTCACTGTCTACAAAATACAGTTCACCTGCATGGATATCAGTAAAATCAGCAGTGAAATTCTCAGGGTTAAAACTCACCCATACGGTAAACCTGTAGTCCACTGTACGTATAGAATAGCCCATAATTTTTATGTCTTTTAAATCTGGCTTATCAGAATTCCACTGAGGTGTGTCTGCGGGTCGTGGATATTGACTGTATGCTACAAGGTCAAGGGGCTTCCTGGTACTGTAATAAGAGTCTTTTCTCCATTTGGTGAAGTTTAAATATCTAACAAGGCTTGGTCCTTCTCTGCACAGCTCAATGTTAAATGAATCAAATGGGCAGCGTGGGGGGATATTCAGGCCAGCAAGTTCTGAGAGAGTTGGAAAAAGAGACACAAGTTCAACCAGCTCCATGGCTTGCCCTCCTAGAAAAAAAAAAAAGAACAAGGTAGACGGTGTGATATCTGAGTGAACAAAATAGAAGCCAAAAGAAGAAAGCCATAGCTTGGGACCACACATTTATTTCATCATATTCTTTTTTTCTTTTATTTAGAAGAAAGTCAAATTAGTCTCTTACTCCCTCCCAATTGCTCTTCTTGCACTGCCAAGTGACCATGAATATATTAAATATCTAACTCTATAAGTTGGCTGATAATAAATGACATAATAGTGCAAGTAACTCTTTAAAAATGATTTAAGTTACAGTTGAAGACATTTCAACTATATAAAAACCTTGAAATTCTGTTGTGTGAGGATTTAGATCTGGGAGGATTAAAAGACTACTTATTCAAAACCTCCTAACTAAAAAGAGAATTGAATAATCAACTTTTATTTAAGCCCTGCACCGCAGAGAAGGATTCTCTGTAAACTCAGTCCTGACTAGGATGTTCATTCAAGGACCCAATTTCCATCTCCTGGATGACAGAGAAATCTGGAGAATAAACACAGCTCTGTAAAACTGACATCCACCAAAATCCTCTTTGGATACCTCACTGCAGCATGAAGGTGACCTTAGTTTTACCCAAAGCTATACCCAGCTGGAAAGGCTTCATATATGGGCTCAGAGGTGGACTGAATGTCCATGGTCTAAACACCAACTTTGCTTGATTCAGAAAGACCCCTAACCAGATTAGTCCTGGGGTGATGAATTTGGGGGTCTCAACTCTCTAAGATCATCTGCTAAGATAGAGGAGTTCTGATCTATACTGATGAAGTTACAAATCCATGTGAAATAATAAATTAAAATTAAAAATACCGTATAATTCATGTTCTATAAAGATTTTATAGAACACTTTGTGTGTCTACAGGGTGTCGCAAAAGTCATTGCAGTTAAAAACAAGTTTAAACCTGTATTAAGACTTTTGGGACACCCAGTATAAATAGCTCAAACAAAAGTTAAAAATGTTTCCATTTGGTTTTACTTTCTTTGTCTGATTCAGAAGCTGGTTTCTCAATGACAATTAACCAGTAAGTATTGGTTTTTAGCATCTATTTTGAATCTTAAGTTTCAAAAGTAGCAATGCTCAAAACTGGGAATCAGGCTTGAAATTTTTCACCACCTGGTCCCCGGTCCCTAGACTTTAAGAGATCAGAGACTAGTTTCAGCTTGAACTCTGATAGTAGTCTACCTGGCTTCTACTCCTTCTCTCTAAAGTTCTAATATCTACTCATTTCTTGCTTAACACAATTCTGTACTTAAATACATTTATCACTATCATATCAGTCTTAACTCTCAATTAGATTGTAGGCCCCTTAAGGGTAGAAATTAGATCTAGACATATTACATGTATAATTGTATATTAAATATTTAATTTTTCAGTATCCCTTTCTCCCTCAACTACTTAGCACAGTTCTGAGAACTTGAATGAGACAAACTAGTTGCATTTCCAGGCTTGAGGATATGATTCAGGGCAAATCACTCCAATGCTAAGAATCTCATTTTTACAGTATGTTCAATGTGAGGAACATAAGCCATCATTGTGGTAAAAAGTACGTTGGAAACATTCAAGAACTAAGAAATACAATTTACTACATAGATTTTTACCAAGGTCTCAAAGAGGCGTAACAGAAATAATAATAATAAAAAAAAAGAATCAAGTAGATCAACTGCTTCATTTTAGATGAAGCAACCGAAGCTTTGAGATCCTATGACCTGTCCAAAGTCATGGAGCAAGTTAATAGCAGACTAGAGACAAGAATTCAAGAATTCTTCTAATTCCCAGAATCTAATAATCTTACTCTTTGTTTCTCTGGGTTTTAAGAAGATTCTAAATTCTTTCAAAGAGCTATACAATGGAGAATAATCTTAGCAAGGAAAGCAAGATGAAAGTATCTAGACTATAGACTATATGTATGCAGAAGTTAGGTAATATAGCCAAGAAAAATTACAACAGAGACAAAGAGAACTTTAGGGTAGGCCAAGAATGAGCTCACACTTTGGAAAACCATTTAAGACAAAAAGGATAGCAAGTGCAAATGGATAGCAAGATGCTGCACATTAGAAGAGAAAGGACAGATATGAGAATAAGCAGGACTTTGACTATGCTCCCACCTACTCCATAAAGGAGGAATGGACTACAAAATGAAAAAGGCAGAAACAAAATGAAGCTCAAAATATGGGAGAAAAGGATGTGAGAACACTTAGCCAGTTTTCCAGGAGGATCATAGACTATTAAACTGGGAAGGAATCTTGGAGAAGATTCCATGAGTCACTTCACAGAGTTTTCAATGATATCTGTGAATATAAGAAAAAAGTTGGCTGAGTAGCAATACTGTTAACATGGATTTGCAAGTGGCTGAACAACAACAGTTGATTAGTGGAGAGAAGGGAAGGGAAAGGAAAGAAGTAGTATCTAATGGTATGTTCCAAGCTCCCCTCTCGATCCTGTGTTATTCAACCTATTTAACCAAAGATTTGGATGATGACATGAGAAATCCAATGACTAAGTCTGCAGCTGATACAAAGGGAGAAAGAAATAGCTAATAATACATAGTAAATAAAATCAGGATTCACAGATGTCTTGACAAGCTGGCACAATCCTAAAAGGAGCTATATAAATGAAAAGGAGAAATTATAATAATAGAGTAGTTAAGTTTTATTTTACAACACTCATTTTTTGTACCTGGAACCATCACGTTTGATGTTGAGTCAAAGGGATCAATGTAAGAGAAAAGCTTCTCTCCAGGTGAAGGAAATGGAGCAGTCTTTCCAGGCACATAAAACATCAGAGGCACTTGAGTGACTACATCAAAATTGCTGTATTTGGCCCATTCTCCATGTTCACCCAGAGCCCATCCTGGACAATAAGAAGCACAAGTCACACAGACACCAAAAGACAAAAAAAAACAAAACAAAACAAAAAAAAACCTTTACACAAATAAAATCACATCATGGTAGGCTCGATTAGACACTATTTCCTGTTATGTCCCCTTCCAACACCTCATCATGGTTCTCTGAGGCATTCAGCCTTTCTGGTTTGTTGGACAGTGCCATTAACAGAGGCTCCCCTCCAATGCCATGAAGAAGCAATGGAGGGGGACTTGAGTGAAGACAGGTATTTAAGGAATGACCAGAGGAGAGTCTATATTTCCAAAGAAGAAAGAACAGGAAATTATCTTAAGGATTTCTTTTTTCCACTGGGTCATAGCTTAATGACAAAATGACAAAATTGCCTTCTAGCTGCTTTACTGAGTTTAACTACTAAACCCTTTGAAAAATGGTGAAAATACTGTAAGTTGTTCATCTGTTTTGAAAAAGAATAGCAAATTGTATTTAATCATATTTAATCACACAACTAAACAAGGGGACTATGGCATGAAAAAAGCCTCATTGAATAAAGTATATGCTATCTGTGGTTCCCAGACATGCCTAAGAAACCCATATGTACATGTGTGTGTGTATATATATATATATATATATATATATATATATATATATATATTCCTGCATATGACTGATGGCTATATACATCGATGTATGTATGTATGTATTTGGAAAATGACAATTGATGAATGTATATAGATGTTCATATATATCGTGTGTCCATATATATACAGTCCTTAACCGCCATTCCCTGTATCCATGCATACATGTATCCAAGCATGCATATGTCAAGAATTGTATGTAGATTATAGATGCGTATATATGGAGATATGTATGTAGATCTGTGTGCGAATAGGAATCTACACATTACTCAATTGCCATAAGTATATGTACACACACATAAATTGTATGTATGTATGTAGTTCATGCATATATGCAGATAGATTGTCTAGAGAGATATGTGTGTAGATATGTGTTTGTATACACATATTACTCATCAACTGTTGTTCCCCATCTACTAATTCTGCTCCTCTCAGAACATAATGCTTGCCAAGGCTCAGTGAACCTCACTCAGAAGGTCCTACCCTAAGCAAATAAATATTTCCCCTACTCCTTACTCACTTTTCAACTCCACCTGGTCTTGTAATAGCCTCAGGGACAAACGCTAATCCTTGTCAGGAGGCACAAATTTAATAGACAAGTACAATAATTGAACAGTCTACTATTTTACGAGAATATGAGAGTTCCCACCACAATGCTTGATCATCGAATCATGCCATGAGTGGGAATTTGCTATCTGTAGTGGGGTAAGGAGGAACTCTGCAGGGTTCTTGCCACTTGGAAGGGGCTCGTTTGCCTTTTGGTGCAATTTCAAAGTGACAGTGTGAGTCTGAGAATTCCTCTATTCTCTGACTTAGAAAGCCTCTGGCCAGGGCTTTAGGGAAGGACTACATCTCATCAATAGCAACTCATTGAGAAAAAAATGGCTCTGAACAATTCCCTTTAAGGAAAGAAGTTGGCTCAAAAGGAGATGCAGTTACAGGTTGGTGAAGTAGGGAACACTCTGTTGCACACAACACAAATACAAAAGAAGAGCTGACTCACCCAAGAGCACGGGTGGTATTTCCAAGACCAGAAAACATTTCAAGACCAATTCTAGAACTTCGAATCACTTCCCAGGACACTTCAAAATGCTTACCATGATCAGATACAAAGGCAACAATTGTGTTGTTAGAGAGCTGAAGTTCATCCAAAGCATTTAACAGGCGACCAACTTGTGAATCCAAGTAAGAAACAGATGCAAAATAACTCTGACGGATTTTCCGCTGCAAATATAAAAAAAAAAACCCTTAAATCCTTCCATTCAGACTTCACTTATATACTTTCATCCAATTTGGGATCTTTATTTTTGTCAACTACCACATGGTAGAAGTCTATTATTCTTTTACCTTGAATTTACTAAGAAAATACAAGCCGTTTACCATCAACTCCCCCTTCATTTCACATGCCTTTGCCAATAGTTCACACTTCCAACTCTCTCTCTAGTCTCTCACACCCTCTCTTGACTTTTTTAGCAGACTTTGACTTAAATCACTGCTCCTTTCCCACTCTCTCTAATCTTTAATCTTGCCGGATTTTCTGCTTCTTTTTCATGCTACCTCCGAATATGCCAAAATCTGTCTCATCCTGGAAAAACCACAACTACCATACCTTCAAATGATAGTCCAAATCTCTCTCTCTGCCCTTTTTCACCCCAACTCCTATGAAAAAAGATCTACATGCCAATCACTACTTCTCCCTTCAATCTTGCCTAATTCTTTTGCAATCTGCTTCCAACCTCATCATTCAATTAAAAAAGTTCTCATATTTAGAGAATTCTAGAAAATCAACTAAAAAACTACTTTAAACAATTAGCAAATTTAGCAAAGTTCCAGGACATAAAATAAACCACATAAATCATAAGCATTTTAATATATTACCAACAAAGTTTAACAATAATCGATAGAGAAATTCCATTTAAAGAAACTGTAGACAACATAAAATACTTGAGAATCTACATTCCAAGACAAACCCAGAAGCTAAAGAAACACAATTATAAAACACTTTTCACACAAATAAAGTCATATAGAGACAATTGCAAAATGTCAATTGTCATGGTTAGGTCAAGCTAATATAATAAAAATGACAATTCTACCTAAATTAAATTATTCGGTGCCATACCAATCGAAGTACCAAAAATTATTTTACAGTTAGAAAAAATAGTAATGGGGCAGCTAGGTGGCATAGTGGATATAGAGCACAGGCCCTGGAGTCAGGGGGACCTGAGTTCAAATCTGGCTTCAGACCCTTAATAACTGCCTGGCTGTGTGACCTTGGGCAAGTCATTTAACCCCACTGCCTTAATAAATAATTTAAAAAAAAGAAAAAATAGTAACAGAATTCATCTGGAGAAATAAAAAGTCAACTATATTATTAATCAGCAGTCTTTGAAACTGTCTGATACTGGCTAAGAAATAGAGACACAGACCAATGGAATAGATTAAGATACAAAAGAAATAGTAGTAAATGACTATAGTAATCTACTGTTCAATAAACCCAAAGACTCCAGTTACTGGGATAAGAACTCACTATTTGACAAAAACTGCTAGGAAAAAAACATAAAATAATATGGCAGAAACTAGGCAGAGACTAACATCTCACACCCTATAGCAAGGTAAGACCGAAGTGGGTACAGGCTTTAGACATAAAGGGTGCTACCAAAAGTCAATTAAGAAAACAAGGAATAGTTAATCTTTTAGAACTATGGATAGGGGAATAATTTATGACCAAAGAAGACATAGAGAACAAAATAAATTACAAAAATAGATAATTTTGACTATAATAAATTAAGAAGTTTTTACAAAAATCAATGCAACCAAGATTAAAAGGCATGCAGAAAGATAGGAAACAATTTTCATAACTAGTGTTTCTGATAAAGGACTCATTTCTAAAATATATAGAGAACAGGGTCAAATTTATAAGAATACAAGTTATTCTTCAATTGATAAATGGTCAAAGGATATGAACAGGCAGTTTTCAGATGAGGTAATTAAAACTATCTATAGTCAAATAAAAATGCTCCAAATCATTATTGATTAGAGAAATGTAAATTAAAACAGCTCTGAGGTACTTTCTCACACCTATCAGATTGGCTAAAATGGCAAAAAAAAGGAAAATGACCAATGCTGGGGAGGATGTGGGAAAACTAGGATACTAATGCATTGTTGGTAGAGTTATGAACTGATCCAATCATTGAGGAAGAGCAATTTGGAACCATACCCAAAGGCCAATAAATCCACTACTACAATAAATCCTAAAGAAATAATAAAAAAGGGGTGGAACCAACATGTACAAAAATATTTATAACTTTTTATAGTGGCGAAGAATTGAGAATTAAGGGGATGGCCATCAATTGGGGAATGGCTAAACAAGCTATGATATGTGAATGTTATGAAGTACTCTAGTTCTGTGGGAAATCACAAGCAACTTGACTTTAGGAAAGCATAGAAAGGTGTGCATGAATTGATGCTAACAGCAACATTATGAGATGTTCCACTATGAAGGACACAGATCCTCCCTGCAGCTCAGTGATCAAAGATAATCCTGAGAGACCTGTTAAGGAAAATGCTATTCACATCCAGAGGGAAAAAACTATGGAGTCTGAATAAAGAGCAAAGCACAATATGTTCACTTTTTAAATTTTTTTATCTCTTTACTTTCTTATGTCTTTCTGCTTAGTTCTAATTCTTCTTTCACAACATGAGTAATAGGGAAATATTTTAAACAAAACTTTACATCTATAACTTTTATCAGACTGTTTGATGCCATGGGGAAAAGAGTAGGAAGGCAGGGTAGTAGAAAAAAATAGAACTCAAAAGCTTGCAAAAGGATGAAGGCTGGAAACTATCTTCGCATGGAATTGAGAAAAAGAATGCTTGGAGTCATTACAAAAGAAAAAAGAAAAACAGACAAAAAAAGAAAGAAAAAGAAAAATGCTCTATCCAAAGTTACTAGTTACTTTTCTCAGCCCTCATGCTTCTTTAATTTTGTGCAATATTTAACACTTTTGTTGACCACTTTCTGGATCCTCTTTTGGTGCTCTTGCTACCTGTCAGACCACTCCTTCTCATTGTCCTTTCCTCTATATCCCACCCCACCAACTATGAGAGTTCCTGAAGACTCCTCTTTTCTCTCTTTATACTCTAACCTGATGGCCTCATCAGTTCACATAATTTTAATTATCATCTCAATTCAGATGACTTCTTTTTCTATATATTCAGTCCCAGGTTTTCTCCTGAGTTCCATTCTACATTACCAACAGGCCACTGGACATTTCCAGGAGGATATTCTATAGGCATCTCAAATTCACATGGTACAAAGCAATTTCCTCATCTCTGCAGAGGATATGGATATCCTTCTGGTCATCTAGTTTCACAAGCTACACATTTATGCTGGATTCCTCACTCTCACTAGCCTACATATCCAATCAGCTGCCAAATATTATCATTTCTACCTCTACAACATCTTTTGCATTTGTCCACTCTATAATGGATTTATCTTGTACATTTATCTTGCACATATATGAATATGTGCCCATATCTTTCTGCCCTCTCTGCCCCCTGCCCCCAAGATCACCTTCTGTGATAACTGCTCATTGTAAATGTACCAGAGGAGGCTCTTAGTATACATGTTGGTAGCCATGGCTGAATCTGGATGTCTAAACAAGATTGTAGCTCTGGTTCTGCTATTGTGGCAGCTGAGCCAAGGTACTTCTTTTCTCAAGACTAGCTTCTTGCTCTGTAAAATGATGATCCAGAGTACGTCTACAGCCCCCTCCCCCCTGCTCTTAAGGTTTATTATCTAACTGATATTGGAACTAAAGGTCAGCCCCAGAGAGCCAAGCATGAGTAGACTAATAAATGAAACAAAGCTGAGGAGTGCTAAGGACAAGTCAAAAGGCCTTTGGCCTAATATGAGGAGAAAAATAGTGAGAACGATCATGAGAAGGGCAGTACGGCTGCTCCAGGGAAGTGAGACCATAATGGACAACTGAGAGAAGGGAGAACTATACAAAGTTCATGATGCTTGTTTTCTCTGCCAAGGAGAATGATGTCTAGAATGAAAGGGACTAAATAAAAATTGATAATAGAGAGCTCAAACCCAAGGGGACATAACATAAAAACAAGTATAAAACATAAAATAGGGCGGCTAGGTGGCATAGTGGATAAAGCACCAGCCTTGGAGTCAGGAGTACCTGGGTTCAAGTCCGGTCTCCGACACTTAATAATTACCTAGCTGTGTAGCCTTGGGCAGGCCACTTAACCCCATTTGCCTTGCAAAAAACTAAAAAACCATAAAATAAGGCTTCTGTCTCCCATATTCTCTCCCCAAATTTAGTAAAAGAAAATGCTAAGTAAGAAGACTGCACACCCCAGGAGGAGAGGAGGATGGAAAGTCTAAAGCCAGACATGACTATGAGAAGAAGATTGGATTAAGAATAGGGGCAGAGGGAGAGTTTTATAACCTGCCTTATGGCCTGGGTTTCTGTTATTGCCAACATTTTTTTTCAGAATAAACAAGGCAGAGGATGAAATATTCATGAAGCAGAAAGGGACCACCTTTCTGGTGGCTCTGGAGAAGCACCATGGCCTGATGGGTAGGGATGATTCAGAGAGGACAAGAGAAGACTACACGTGTGCCCACCAAAACAAGTCCGTTCAGGGCAGGTAGTACCACCAGCTGCCATAAGACTGTAGCTGTTAAGGGGAGGAAAGGGAAGGCAGGTCATTCCAGACAAACCATTAGGCCAACTCCCTGGCACAATACTGCTTGTCTTGACCCCTGAGCTAAAATGGGCCTAGCAAAGTATATATGGGTTCCTATAACTGGATTTCTCATTTGTCTCAGTCCTTTGGGTGGTACCAATCTGGTCTATTTTTCTGGTTTCTGCTTGCTCATCTCCCCTTTTCCAGAGGCCAGAACAAATATGACAGTACCATTGGATCCAGAAGCCTGCAATGAGGTTATATGGCTCAACAATGGAAGAAGAATTTGCCAATCCCTCATTAATGCTGGAAATGACACCCACAGAGCATAGAGCCACACCCTGAGCAAGCAGATGTGAGGCATTTCAGTTGCATTCAGGCAGCAACATCATCTTCCCTAAAATATGTCTTTGAAAATAGAAACCAAATGGGGTACCCAGAGTTTGGGAAGTGGCTCAGTCACCAGATTTTAGGGGGAATGCCAGCTGTAGTGCCATGCAACGATTCAGTTTGGGTCTCCTCCTCCAGCAGTCCATCAGACTTCTTGATGGCTCTCATCATTAGGAATGTCTTCCTAACTTGAAGTCTAACTGCGACATTATGCAAACTTGACCCCAGTGCTCCTGGCTGTGCTTCTGGGACCAAATAGGTCACCCTATAACAAAGCAACTTGCAAATATCTACTGAATCCTTCACTCCTTTTTGCTTCAGGTTAAACACATCCCTACTTCCTTCAGTTAATGCCCATGCCTCTGACCCTTTAATGTCCAGGTCCCAATGTGGTACACTGGAACCACAGTGACTACTACAAACCTTTCCATGGTGGTATCCTCTTCCCTCCCCACCCTTCTCGGCTCACAGTTCAATGTACAAAAGATCTCCCTATTCTCCCCTCATCAAACATCATTTCAATATCTTCCCCATTATTGCCTTCTTCACCCTTGATTCAGGAATGCCCTTCCTCTCACCAAAGCAAACTCTTCCACATGCATCCTTGAATCTACAGCCACTCTCTCATATTTAATCACCTCCATTCTCCTAAGTTCCTTCTCTGCTGTCTACAAACATGCCCAAATCTCTCCCTTCCTTGATCTCATCATTTTTACTATCTATCATCCTATAGCTCTTCTCTTATCAGTAAGTTCCTGGAGAAATCCATCTATAGCTGGTGCCTCTACTGCCTCCCCTCTAGACCTCTTCAATCTGGTTTCTGATATCATCACCATTTAGCTGAAACTGTTCTCTCCAAAACTCCTCCAGAGTTAACAACGATCTCAAAACGACAGCTTTCCTGACCAAGAAGTAGCCTTTGATACCACTGCTCACCTCCTGCTGGTGACTCTCTCCTCCCTAGACTTATGACACCACCCTCTACAGACTCTTCTTTGCTCTTTTTCGTCTAGGTCACACCCACTATAAAAATGGGTCACAGAACCCCAAAGACTCTGACCTAGCCCTTCTATTCTGTCTTGCTGGGTGATCACATCAGCTCCCATGGGTTCTATAATCATCTCTATGTAGAGGATTCCCAGATCCTGATATCCAGACTTCATCTTTCTGCTGGGCTACAATCACACATCTCCATCTGCCTCCTGGACTTCTGAAACTGAAAATCCTGAAGGGGTTTCAAACTTAATATGTCCAAAACAGAATTATTTATCTTTTCCCCAAAACCATTCCCTCTTCCAACTGTCTCCATTACCATCAAGGGCACTGCCATCCTCCCATTTGCCCAGCTTGCCCATAACTCAGTGTTATCCTTGACTTGTCTCTTGTGCATCCAATACATTGCCAAGTCTTGCGGTTGCTATCTTCACAATACACCTAATACACAATTCCTTCTCTTCAGTCACACTGCCACCCTCCAGGATGGGTTTTAATCACCTCATAGCATTGCAATAACCATCTAACTGATATTCCTGATGAAAGTTCTTCCCTAATCCAATCCATCTTCCATTTATATACTAAAATGATTATTGTAAGGCATAAATCCACACATACTCACACCTCCCCTCATAATCTCCAAAAGCTCCTATTACCTCTAGGATCAAATCTAGTCTTCTTTTAGACCTATGGAGTCTTCACACCTGACCTCTTCCTATCTTTCCAGTCTTCTTACACTTTACGCTTCTTCATGTACACAACAATTGTGCTATACATGTCCACTTGATGTTCCTTGGATACAGTACTCCATATCTCCCAACTCTATGCCTTTTTACTGGCTGACCCTAGAATGCTCCCCTTTCTCATTTCTGTCATCCAGTTTCCTTCAGAACTCAGTTCAAATTCCACCAACTTGGGAGGCTTCCCCTTCCATATCCCAATCAGTTGGCACAGTGAATAGAGAGCTAAGTCTCAAATCAGAAAGGTCTGAATTCAAATCCAGATTTTACTTACTAGCTCTGTGACCTTGGGCAAGTCATTTAATTCCTATCTGCCTCAATTTCTTCATCTGTAAAATGGAGCTCAAAAATAGCACCATAAAATGAGATCATTGTAAACTGCTTTGCAAACCCTAAAGCACTATGTAAATGCTTATTATTAATATTACTGTTATGATTATTATTACTTGACTGGTTTTGCTTGCACATTTCCCATTGTCACAGTGAAGGGTTCTACTGGGAAAGTGAGTAGGAAGGAAAAGATCATACAGTAAAAAACAAACAATAAAACAACATCAAAACACATTTTCAAGTCTTTGGTACCTGAAACTCTGTAGGAATTGGGCCATAGGGTACACTGATGTTTAGTGTCTGGACATCTTCCCTCTCCCTAATATCCATCCAGGGGTTATATGCTACAGGAGGTAGTCCAGCAGGGATCTGAGGATCAGGAGCCAGAGTAATATTTTCCAATGGATACAGCTTCTGAAATTCCTTGGGAGGAAGTCGAGGAGTGATCATATTTTCTATACGCTTTTTAAAAAATTTTCAAATAGCCCCATACCCAACCTTTCTGATGGGACTAACACTTTAATTGGAGAATTTGCTCTTCAGGCTAGGACCCCAAACCATGCCAGCAGTCCTTTCATCATTCAGTCTTTCAAACACGACTGGACAAATTAAACAATGTCCATTTTTTTGTATCCTTCCCAGGCTTGGAAAATGCAGAAAGGGCCTTTCAAAGTCAGAGCCCTTCAGAAAAACACAAGCCCCATAGAAACACTGTCCCACATCTCACTGTGCAAAAAAAAGAGAGCTAAAAAAGGGGAAGGTAAGAGGCAATAGGGAAGGAATAATAATACAGTCAAGAAAACTTCTTGCTATGGAGGCAAAATCCCTTGGACCAATGAAAACAAGACAATTTTGGAGACCTCTAAGACCATGCTTTCTGATTGCAACTCTCCAAATAAGAAATGATCTTGAGAAAATTAAAAAATGATAGAGTATTGCATTACCTAAAAAGAATAGGGTTGGGGGAAATGTCATCTTTTAGAATGAATATATTCTGGCACAGTATATTATTATTAAATATACATATATATGCTATCATTTAAATATATATTATCATTTAAAATACGTGTGTGTGTGTGTGTGTGTGTGTGTGTGTGTGTGTGTGCACGCGCGCACTATGTTTGTCCAAGGTTCCAATACTTCCTTTAGCTCAAACTATCTAGACTGACAAGGTCAGAGAAATACTCCAATTGTTGAGAACAGTCTAGTTTTCTTAGAATTGCTTCCCAAGGCCCATCATTATTTATCTCCTGTGTCTTGCCTCTTGCTTCTGGCACCCTTCTCTAAGGTTCTCTCACTGTCAAAATCTAACATTTTTTCACTAAGCATAAAGAAAGAAAATAAAATCCTTCAGGGGAAGAAAAGAAAATGAACTGATTCTGAGAAGTTTCTTTGACTCTACAATCTATTTTTCGGATTTGGCCTCTCAGCCATCTCTTCCAATATTTACCAGGTTAGTAAATATCGAACAGACTTGCCATGTAAGAAATCAGGACGTGTTTTCTATAGGCGATATGTTCCATTTACTTCTCTATATTTAAAATTAATTATGACTCCAACAAATTAGTTATCCTTGTTTTCCCCAGACCATGTTCCAATCCACCCTAACTGTGTCTTTCTCTGTTACTTGCCTTGCAGCTAAACATAATCAAATATTTTAGAAAAAGTAATTCAAGAAATTCATTGAGAGAAACCCAAGTCATCATTTTGGAAGAAAAAGAAAAAATAACAATACTTAAGAGTTGAGGGACAATTCTCATCCATTTATGATTTACCTTGGGGTATCTGAATGGGATGTGAGGTTTATGATAGCCAACAGCCAGAAAGAAAAGACCATTCATTTTTTTCATCTTTTCTAGCAATCGTATAGCTTCTTCAGTGCTCTGTTTATCGGGCAAAGTTCCTTCGGGCACATCATCTACATTCACAGGACAAATCAAGTTGGCATGAAGCTCTTCATCCGGACCTTTACATGTCTTTCAGAACAAAATATTTGAGATTTTGTCAATATCAGGTAATCGATTTTATAAATCACAAAGGTTAACAGAATCATGAGAAAATGTATGTCCAGGACTTTACAAAGCATTTATAAATATCACCTATTTTTATTACTATACTTAAAGAACATCTTGCCAGCAAATCAATGTATTCAAGTAGTGGGACTTACTAAGGAAATGAGAAATCAAATTTCAAAGAGGAATTATTTCTTTCATTTCCAGGCAGTTCAAATTGTCAAGGTTACTCTGAGTTTTCCATATTGCAAAACCCAACTGGTTCCACAGAAAGCTAAAAAAAATTGAGGGATGCCTCCTGGAATGAGTTATATATCTGTTGTCTAAAGATCACACTTAACTAAGCCAGGAGAGGCCCATCACTAGGTTGACCAGTGGGTAAGGAATAATATGTCAGCTATAGCAACTCTCTAAAGCACTCTACTGAGTCAGAGCAGTATCAATAAAGGGAGAAAAAACACTAAGGAAATCAAATTCCCTTGAACAAGGTGCTACTTTTATAAAGTGGTTGCTGCTCATCTTCTTGTGAATGTTCATCTTCTTGTGGAAAAGCTACCTGAGCAACATCCAATTGGACAATCTATGTAGATGGCAAAAATGGTGACGCAAGAATGACTACATAAAAAACAGAATCAGTTACAGAATCAGTCCTAGAATCAGTTACATTTCCCTTTCTTGGGATATCTGGATTTTCAACTAAAAAGAAAGGATAAGGCAATATCTACTGTTTTCATTTACCAGGTTGTTTTATCAAGTACTGCTGCCTCCCCCTGCAGGCTAAATCAGCCATAAGGCAGAAGTTCAATTTCCAATGCTAGCTCTCAATTTTCCTCATTGTCTATCTTCCACTCAGCTGCCAAAGTGATTTTCTTAAAGCAAAAATCTGACTATCCCCTACTTCTCCCTACTAAGTAAACTCCAGTGGCTCCCTATCACCTCCAGGAGCATATAGTCAATATTTTGTTTGACATTTAAAGCCCTACCTTCAGAACCTGCCCTTTCCCACATTTCAAATTCACGAACTCTATGGTCCAATGAAACTAGCCACCATGCTGTTCCTCACACTCCCATTTGTTGATTCTAGGCCTTTTCTCTGGCTCTCCTCACCTCTGCCTGCTGACTTCCCTGGATTCCTTTTAGAATTCTGGCCAATCTCACTTTCTGAAGAAAGCTTCCCATCCTTCCCTCCCCCAAGTTCCTTCCTACTGCTATACTCTCTTACTTATGCTGCATAGATCTTGTAGACATTATTATTTGCATGTAGTCTGACCGGTATTAAACCTGCAGGGGCAACGTTTGGGCCTTTTGTACAGGTCAACAGTGCCCAGGCACACAAGGAAGGCCTCATAATGCTTGTTGACTGACAAAGACCAAGTTTCTCCTGAACACAAAAAGTCAGATTCACAAGTCTGCTGCCAGAACATCAACAGTTCAGGGTGGACACACCCTAGTTATACTTATAGTGTCTGTCACACTGAGGAACTCACTACTTCTAGAAAATTCTTTATTTTCTTCAGTTCCAGTGTCTTTAAGTAAGGCCTAAAAGACAGTGAGATACCAAAGACACCCTCCAAAGAAGGACGTAGGATGGCATTACTATGTCAAACTTCAAGAGAAAGGAAAAAGGGAAAAGGGAAAGGGAAAAAGAAGTGAAAGGGAGAAAGAGAAGGGAAAGAGAAAGAAAAGGGAAAAGGAAGGAGAAACAAAAAGGGAAAGAGAAGGGAAGGGAAAAAGAGGGCAAAGGAAAGGGAAAGGAAAAGGGAAGGGGAAAAGAAAGGAAAGGGGATGATGAAGGGGAAGGGAGATAAGGGATAGAGGGTAAAGAAAAGGAAGAAGAGGGAAAGGAGAAAGGAAGAACCTTGGTAGCCATCTCCACTGAATGGTTTAGATGCATATCTGCCAAAGAGATTCGTCAAATTATGATCTCTCAGGTTTAGGTTTGTTCTTTCAAACTCCAAAATGGTGACTTTAACCCCCTATTTTTCTCCCAATTAGTTAGAGCCATAAGCATCCTTAAGGATAAACTCCCTCACATTAATTAAGGGAAAAAAATCCATTGAAGAGCTCTATTTCTTCACATATCAGCTTCCCCCCCATCCAACTCTCTAATGTGTGCAACTTAGCTAGCAACAGGACTTTATTATCCTAAGAAATGTTAATTTATCAACATAACACCACTTTGATACGTTAAGATACAGACCTGTCTATTTCCCTCTCACAACATAATTAGAAAATGCTGACTAGAAACAAATCTAGGGATTTGTAAAGACGACTTCCCTTGCAGGTTGTAAGTACCTTGAGGCTAAGGACTCCAGCTTATTTATTCCCATAATCTCCAGTTCCATCACAGGACTTTACTATAAACCAGGTTGTCCTGCCAGGATTAGCTAGCATCCTTCAGAATGAAACTACTTCTGGGTTTGCTCCAATGGCTAGTCAATCAACAAGCATTTATTAAGCACCTACTATATACTAGGTATTACACTGAGTGCTGGGAATACAAGAAAGGCAAAAGACAGTCCTTGCCCTTGAGGAGTTGACAACCTAATAACAGGGGGGACCGCATGCAAACAACTACAGACAAACATGCTATAAAGGCTAGAGGGAAGATAATAGAATTAAGAAGGATTGAGAAAGGCTTCCTGAAACTGAGATTTTAGTTGAGCTTCAAAGGAAGCAAAGATGAGGAAGGAGAGAATCCAGGCATGAGAGGCAGCCCATGAAAAGGTCCAGAGTCAAGAAATGCAATGTCTTATTCAAGAAATAGCCAGGAGGTAGGGGAGGGGAATGCTAGAAGGGGCTAGGTTATGAGTGACTTCAAACTTCAAAAGCATTTCATATTTGGTCCTGAAGGTGATAGGGAACTACCAAAGTAGCATTGTTTTTTTTTGGATGGGGAGAGGGTGATAGAATGTGTGGAAAAGCTAAAAAAAGGTTAGAGAGGGATTATGTTTTTGCTTTCAAAATGAGACTATCTACATAAAGATTTATTTATACATATATGTGCATGTATATACACATTTATGTATATATATATATAAATTTATAGTGTGTATATGTATTTACATACATGTACATAAAATCAGCATTTAGTTATATCATAAGCTTTAAAAGATATATAAAATAAAATGTACTTTGGACTTAGCCTAAACACTCAGTTTCTAGACAAGAAAGAAAGCTGGTACTAATCCAAATGTTGATTTGTTGACACCTTTACCTTGGTATTTTCATACTTTTCAGAGGAGGGATGAAAAGGTGGAAGTGACCAGCTGTATGGAAAATCATCGCTGTGATTTGAAGAAATTCCTTGAAGAAAAAAAATTAAGACATGCTTAATAACAATTGTACATATACAACTTTTACCAGATTGGTCACTGCCATGGGGAGGGGAAGGGAAGAGAGGGTGGTGGAAAAATGTAGAACTCATAAACTTGCAAATGGATGAATCTTGAAAACTACCTTTGCACATATTTGGAAAAATAAAATAAAATTTCAATTAAAAAATAAAGGGGGCAGCTAGGTGGTGCAGTGGATAGAACACTGGCCCTAGAGTCAGGAGTACCTGAGTTCAAATCCGGCCTTAAACACTTAATTACCTAGCTGTGTGGCCTTGGGCAAGCCACTTAACCCCATTGCCTTGCAAAAAAAAAAAAAAAGAAAAAAATGAAATTAATTTAAAAAAACATGCTAAACAGAGTTTCATCAAAGTCCAAAAGAGGTAAGACCTCATATACAAATGAACAAGACTTTCCTTCTTGTCTGTAGATCTATTTCCTCATCTTTAAGACTGACAGTGGGGGGGGGGGGGCGGCTAGGTGGCACAGTGGATAGAGCACTGGCCCTGGAGTCAGGAGGACCTGAGTTCAAATCCAGTCTCAGACACTTAATAATTACCTAGCTGCGTGGCCTTGAGCAAGCCACTTAACGCCATTTGCCTTGCAAAAACCTAAAAATTTTAAAAAAAGATCGACATTGGGGCAGGATAGAGATTGGACTAGATAGCCTCCAATGTTCCCTCATCAGTTCTAAATTCAAAAAAGAGATTTACTTCCTCATGCATCCATTCAAATTAACAGTTTTGGGGGCAGCTAGGTGGTGCAGTGGATAGAACACCAACCCAGGAGTCAGGAGTACCTCAGTACAAATTCAGCCTCAGACACTTAATAATTACCTAGCTGTGTGGGCTTGGATAAGTCACTTAACCCCACTGCCTTCCCAAAAACAAACAAAAAAAAAACAAACCCTAAAAAAAAAGTCCTTCAAATTAACAGAGTTTTTGTTAAGTGCCTGCTGGGTGTGCAACCCTATGAAACCCACCAAAAAATGGGATTTAATAAAAAAGAAGCAGAAAAAAATCCCTAACTTCAAATAATTTACAATCTAGTTAGAGAGACAAAAGTCCTGCCAATAAACTAGTAAACAATATAGAACAGACTCTGAACAAATGCTGAAGAAGCTGATGTAAAGGAATTAGCAGGGGAGGTAGAGAAGGCAGAGGACAGTTTCCCCTGACATTACAAAAAGTAATGATAAGATAAAAATAAATATTAATAATAATTACTCGGGGCGGCTAGGTGGCACAATGGATAGAGCACTGGCCTTGGAGTCAGGAGTACCTGAGTTCAAATCCGGCCTCAGGCACTTAATAATTACCTAGCCGTGCGGCCTTGGGCAAGCCACTTAACCCCATTGCCTTGCAAAATCTAAAAAAAAATAATAATTACTCACTGATCCATGTTATATATGTAATTTCTGTATGAGTCCAGTCATTTTCATAGAAAAAAAACAGCTGAATTTGTGTATTCTAGCCTCAAAAATGGGGAAAGACTCAAAGTGAGGCAGACGCGAGCTATGCCTCATCTCACATTGCCTAATCCCTCACAAACTGGGTTGAGTGCATACAATAAGCACATGCCTACTGCTGTTTCTTTGTATGTCACCAGTATTAATATTTGTAGATCTTTTATTTTATAGGCTCATTTTCTGTAGTCTAGATGATGCATTTCATATATATGTATATAAGATATGTAACATTACTGATCTTGATTTTAACTGTCTGAAAAACCACCAGCTGAGGCCGTCAGTATATCTGCCTTATTACAGGGGGTGGGCATGTGCTGCTTCTATTAGCTACATACTATGCAAATTCTCTCTGATACTGTTTATGCCTCCCTAGTCAGGGATCCCACCACATGTCACTGGTGCTGGTTAGCTTCATGGAGCAAGTTAACTATGAGTCACAAGTGGTCAGTCTGCCAAAGAAGATTATAGGAGGGCATCTGAAAACAAGGGAGTATGGGAGATGTCCCCAAACAAAGAACCATGAATAAGCACAAATCACAATGCAAAATACTTCAAGCTCAATAAGAACATAACGAAAAGGCTGAAAAATTAAAATAATGTGAGATATATATTGTTTTTAAAAAGTAAGTGACTGACTTGAGAAACAAGTCAAGGAGAGATCATTAAACATCTTCCAATACTCTTCAGTCTATCACCAAACAGAAAACTTGTGTGTCTTTCAAGAAATCATAAAAAATGCTCAAATTTATTAGAAGAGGATAAAGTGAAATTAGAAAGAATTCCACTTCTCACTTTCTTTAAGAAGCATCAGAGTAAGGGCAGTGGATAAAGCACCGGCCCTGGTGTCAGGAGTACCTGGGTCCAAATCCGGTCTCAGACACTAATTACCTAGCTGTGTGGCCTTGGGAAAGCCACTTAACCCCATTTGCCTTGCAAAAACCTAAAAAAAAAAAAAACAAAAAAAAAAATCAGAGTGAAACATCCAGAAATGGCAGAGCAAAATCTAAAGTTTCCATGTCAAGCAAAAAAATATTAGTAGTAGCTAGAAAGAGTCCAAAGGCCGAGCAACCAGTTAGAATTGCATGACTACATAACAACTACCTTTAAAAAAGGAAATCTTGGAATACAGTATACCAAAAGCTAAAAGAAAAAGATTACAAGGGAAAATAACTATTTCCTGCCAAACTATGAATAATCCAAAAATGAGAAAAATGGTTCTTGAACGCAGGGAAAAACTTTCAAGCAAACTTGAAGAAAAAACAAACAAACAAAAACAATAGAACTGGAGAGAAATGCAAACACAAGAAATAAGAGAAACCTAAAAAGGTAAATCCACTTGAATAACAGGAAGGTATTAAATGAGAAGCAAAGTGCTTTTATTCTAATCATGACAGATTGGTCAATTGCCCTGTCCGAATCCCACTACTTTCAAGGCTGATGCCTACTTGTCAAGGATGCTACTCATAAAGTGAATTATTTTTCATAAACAAATTAAACAATATTTTACTGTATCTGAGATCCCTTATCTCCTTGTATTAATAAAGTATTCCCTCAGAACCTCAAAATTCACATTACCACAACTGTTTACTCCATTCAGTTGTGTCCAATTCTCCATGAACCCATTTGGGATTTCAGTGGCAAAGATATTTTACACATGAGGTAATTGAGGCAAGGAGAGTAAAGAGACTTGCCCAGGATCACACAGCTAGTAAACAAATGAGGCCAGATTTGAGCTCAGGAAGAGTAGTCGTCCTGATTCCAGGTCTGGCACTCTTTTCCACTTCACCATCTAAATGCTACACATTACACAAGAGTTAAAGGCAATTCTGGGCAGCTAGGTGGCATAAAAGAGTCAGGGGGATCTGAGTTCAAATTCGGCCTCAGACACTTAATAATTGCCTGGTTGTGTGATCTTGAGCAAGTCACATAACCCCATTGCCTTAAATAATTTTTTTTAAAGAGGTAAAGTCAATTCCATACATAATTCAATTACATAAAATGCAGAGCCAGGATGAGGCAACTATCAAGTGTAAAGCAACAGCCCCTTCCTAAATACAGGGTTTCATTAATGTGAAAAGACTAAAACTAATTCACCTAAAGCCTCTATTGGCCAAAGCCCTGATATTTCATAAAACCATCCATCAGAACTGGAAGGATTTTTAGTGATCATGCAAGCCAAATCTTTGTAAAACTGCATTCTGCAGAAACCTGCTATTCCACACAGTATAATTAGGGGTTCCCTGAGAATATTAACATTATCAATATTTTTTACTGCAACCTGTGAATATCAAACTAAATATGTCTCAAATTTTTTATGTAGGGCAATTTTTAAATATGAAGTTCAGTTTTCTGTTTTGCTTCAAAATATCCCAGATACCCTCAACTGCTTTATACTGGAAATAGTCTCAATCCCCAGAGCAGAATTTATGTAATTCACCCATTAAAGACCCCAAATACTGCATTCCAATCCACTTGGAAAATGCCAGTCTAAAACTCCTCATTTACACATAAGGAAACTGAGTCCAAGTGGGGTGGAATGATAGCATATTGCTACTGAGTAGCCAAAAAAGGACTAGAACCCAGTTTGCCTGACTTATTTGAGTCTGATTGTATTTAAAAGTGATCACAAAGAAATCACAACTGGTCTGCAATGAAATCAGATGAGTTTTTTTGGCAAAATAACCCTGAACAACTACAGGGAGGAAGTAAAAAAGAACTTTGACTTTATGGGCATTGAAAACATACAGTACCAGGGTGAAACACTTTTCCAACTGACAAAGTCGTGTAGCCATTCTCCTTGAAATACTGAGGGATTGTAGAATAGTTCCCCGAATGCACTCTCCAGTAAGAATTGAAGTCATACACTCTGGTAGTGTCGGGTCTCCGTCCAGTCAAGAAAGATACCCTACTCGGGGCACAGACCGCTTGCTGTTAAGAGGAAACAAAATGATATGAGAGTGTTTAAGAAGCAAATAATTTCCCAGCCCACTAGTGAAGCTTTGTCATGTAGGCTGCTAAGCTGAGATAAATAGCATTTGGGCCATACAGAGCTCTTACCTGCTCAGTCCCCAGAAATAAAAGTGTCTGGCCTAACTATACAAATGTTCTGAATTGAGTAACTCAAGCCAAAATACTATTAATCATCACTTGATAGTCTAATATCAAAGGCAGCACACTAACAGATGTCACACATTTATATGTGTGACATCTTAAGTGGCTTGGTTACTTTTCAATGCCATTAAATTATGTCACTGGCAAGAAATGACTCTTTGGTACAGTCAATCAAAAACCGGCTCTGTGATTTAATAACATTATATGATCCTGCCCGTTAGGTGAAACTAGCTAAGCTCCGCAAAGGCTCAGGAGCAAGTCAGATGACTTACAGAGTATCCAGCAACATTGATTCATTCCATAAACATTTATTAAGCTCCTACTATGTGTCAAACACTACAATATTCCTTCTCCGTGAGAAGCCCTGTCTTCTTGCTCAGGGAAGGCCTTTAAAGAACTTTAGTCAAATTCAGAAGGACAAAACAGGCATTAGGATCACTATAAGTTTTCAAATAAGATCAGAGAGTAGTGCAAATGAGCATGGGTATGGGCATTTAGTTGGCACAGAGCAATAGTCCTGAAGTCAAGAGGATCTGAGTTCAAATTCAGCCTCAAGACATTTACTGTGTGACTATGGGCAAGTTCCTTCTCTCTGATTGCCTCACATCCAGGGTCACCTCCAGTCCTTCTGATTCATATCTGGCCATTGGATCCAGATGGCTTTGATGGAGAAAGTAAGGCTGGTGGCTTAGCACAGGACACCCTCACTCAAATCCATTTCAAGTGCTTTTCATGCATCCCCTCCCAGATGTCATGATCTTTGAGAACATGGACAAACATTATTTAGGAGTGGGCAAAGTGATTTGAGAGATAGTGTAGTGTAGGAGTGAATAAAGGTGGATGTAAGGTGGATAGAGCACTGGCAAGGGAGTCAGGAGGACTTCAGTTCAAATCTATCCTCAGACATTTGACACATACTGTCTGACCCTGGGCAAGTCACTTAACTCCAATTGCTTCAAAAATAAAAAGCAAATAGAAGGAAGGAAGGTACCTACTAGATGCCTGTCACTGTGCTAAGCACTCTTTACAAATAATATCTTATTTGATCTTTAGAATAGCCCTGGGAGATGAGTGCTATTATTACCTGTATTTACAGTTGAGTAAACTGAGGCAGTCACATGACCTTATAATAATAATAATGTTTGTCCTATGTTCTCAAAGAAAATCAAAATATCAGGGAAGTGATGCCATGACAGATACGTGAATTGGATCTGAATGAGGGGTCACCAGCCTTACTTTCTCCTCCAGAGCCATGTAGGTCCAGCAGCCAGATATGAATCAGGATGACTGGAGATGATCCTGGATGTGAGGTAATCAGATGGCCTTAGACCTGAACTGATGTACCATTTATGTTACATATCAGTTGTGTACATATCAGTTGTGTAACTGTAGAGGTAGTATTATAAAAGTAACCTAAGAAGGGCTGCCGTATCTTCAATTTAAGATCTGTCCACCTAGCCACAACTCATCTAGACTAAACACAAGTGATTTAGCAGAATTACTTGGAATTGTGGATTTAGAGCAAGGAGAGAACTCAAAAGTCATCTTGTCCAACTCCTTTAATACATGTAGAAACTGAGTCCCAGAGAGATTGAGTAATTTGTCTAAGGTTTGTCCTTCATTTTTTAAAGGAGTACACGCCATTGGGGAGGTGATGTCATGACAAGCATGTAAACTGGATTTGAGTGAAGAGGGGCTGGTCACCAGTCTCACCTTCTCCTTCAGAGCCATCTGGGTCCAGGAACCAGATAGGGATCAAGATGGCTGGAGATAGCCCAGGATGGAAGGTGATCAGATTAGTTAAGAGACTTGCCCAAGTTCATACAGCTAGTAAGAATCCAGAATTAGAGGCAAGATTTGAACTCTCATCCTCTTGACTCTAAGACCAGTGCTCTATCCACTATGCCACCTAGCTGTCCTCCTCAAATAGTAGGTAGCAGAGAGCAAGGAGAGATCTCAAAACTCATCTTGCCCAACTCCCTTTAATAAGTGTGGAAACTGAGTCCCAGAGAGAGTATGTAATTTGTCTAAGGCCTCAACTAGCAAGTAGCTGAGTGGAGATTTGAATACAGTTCCTCTGACAACAAATTCAAGGTTCTCTCCAGCAGACCCCATTCTCATTCCACCACTGTACTTTCATTTAGGAGATAATTGGTATAATATCATAATGATATATGCATATATATGTATATATATATATATATATATACATATATATATATATATATATATACACACAGAGACACATCCCTACCATAGCCAATTTTCCCCTATGTCAATGGTCTTAGTTCGGGTTTTCTGAAAAAAATCATAAAGATGTGACTACATTCAAAAGCTAGAATCAATATTCTTGAGAGTCCTTCAAACCCAATCGCAGCAGTCCCTTTTGTATTGTTTCTATTTTTCTACTATGCATATGTATATAATTTTTATGAACGTTTTCTCTCAGTACCACTTCATAGCCTGAGCTGGAAGGCTGCAAGGATCACCCCACTGCAGGGTGGCCAGTTTCCAGCCTGTACCCACGGCTGTGAGCTCCACTGACGTACTTGGGCAAAGGCGTTTTGGAAGAGCACGCTCTGCGAGGCTAGCTGATCGATGTTGGGAGATTTCACCAGAGACTCTCCGTAGCAGCCCAGGGCAGGCCGCAGGTCGTCCACGATGATCAGGAGGACATTCAGGCCATCTGGGTGGACGGAAGAAAGAGTGACAGCCATTATTCCCTCCCAGGAGATCAGCCTGAATGGCCCCAGGACAAGGCCCGAACCTGCAGGACAGTCAGCAATAGGCTGCGTGAGAGGAGGGCCAGAGGGGCGGGGCATCAGGGGCAGAAGAAGGGAGGTGGAGGGGCAAGACTGACGCAGCCCCGCCCCCAAGCCGGAGGGGAGGGGGGAGGACGAGAGGGCTGGCCCCGGGCCGGGATGGGGCGGAGCCTCGGGACACCCGCGCGGCTGCGCAGCCTCTAGCCCCCGCCCCTGCCCCTCTGGGCCTGGAGTGGGCCGCAGCACCTTGCAGAGAGCCGACCATGGCCGAATCCGCCGGCTCCTTGGCTCCCGCGCGGCCTGGCCTTTCGGTTGTAGGAGCGCCCAGCAGAGCAGGCGCGAAGGCAAGCAAGACGGCGAGCCGCAGCCAGCCAAGGCCTGGCTCGGCCATCCTCAACGTTTTCCTGCCTTCCGGCCCGGCCTGGCTCTCTGCGCCTCAATCAGGAAAGGAACTATTTTCCCCCCGCCCTCTCGAGGCTATTAGGAGGCGTCACCCAACAGTCCTTGCTTTATAGTGAACCTCGGTGGCCCCGCCCACCGGGCCGGCGCCTGCGCTCTGGCCAGAGTTCTGGGGAACCAGAGGGAATTCTGGGGAATGGGGGCAGTTCAGCTGCTTGGAGACTTGATTCTGCGTCTGTGGGTCCCCTGCACCCGGCCTTACAGGCTGCAGGGAGAAAAGCAGACCCCGACCCTGCCCCCAACTAAGTGGGAGCCAGAGCAGGCGGAACTTCGGCAACAGAGCCCAGAAGCAAAGGGGGAGGCCCCGGCAGGCCAAGCCAGGAGCCCTCCTCTCAGTACAACCCTGGCGTCTGATGCACAGGGAAATCGAGGCAGCTAGGCTGGGGGAAAGGGAGCAACATAAAGAAGCTAAGCCAGGACAGGCTAGTCGCTTCAATCACAAGGGAGATTTAGTTTGGGCTTTGTGGTTTCCTTCAGTCACGAGACTGGGACATACTCAGAGCTAGAAGCGACCCTGGAGGTCATCTGGTTCTCTAGCAGCATTCCACATCCCTTCTGTCTGCAGAGCTTCTCAAACCTTTGGGTTCTTTGAGCCCTTTTACAGGTTTTTAAAATTTAATTAATTGTTTTTTGTTAATTTTAAGTTCCAAACTGACTCCCTCTCTCCCTGCTCACCCTTCCTAGAAAAGGCTACCATTTCACCATTTGACAGAGGGAGAAGAAAGAAACAAAAACAGATAAAAAAAAGAGAGAGACAGATAAAAGAAAGAAAGGTAGAAGATGAAACAAAGAGACATGGATAGATGTAAAACCCTACTATGCATACTTCTATTTATTATTTCATTCTCTTGAAATGGATAGCATCTTCCTTGATAGGTCTTTTGTAATTGATTTGAATATTTATAATACTCAAGATAACTCCATCTTTTAGTTTTCCATCAATATTGCTGTAACATTTAGCAAGGTTCTCTAGATTTTGCTCCTTTTAACTCCTCTTTATTTCATGCAAGTCTTTCCATTTTGGGGGAGGTTTGGTTTTTGCAAGGCAATGAGGATAAGTGACTTGCCCAAGGTCACACAGATAATTATTAAGTGTCTGAGGTCGAATTTGAACTCAAGTCCTCCTGACTCCAGGGCCAGTACTCTATTCATTGTGCCACCTAGCTACCCACATATTTTTTTAAATCAGTCTAAAATACAGCAGAGTAGTACTCTATCAAAACCATATATTCCCAATTTACTCATGGAAATTATTAAAGACCTTGAACCCCACAAAGACCTTTTGTTTGTATACGTTAGAGCTATTGAAATTTACTGTATTAGAAATTAAGATGTAATATTCTTATGAAAATAGTTTTGAATTCTCCAAATCCCTGTAAAGGTTTTTAGCCATTTTTGAGAACCACTGAAATTCAGCCTACAATACAGTAATGGGAAATTCAGCCTAGAGAGTGACTTGACCCTTATCAAAGCAAGTAAACTCTGAGTGAGCCATTTCCCCCTCATTCATAAACAATGATCTGCATATTTGTCTTTTAGCTAAACTCTTCCTTAAGTGGTCTATCTATATTTTAAATCAATCTGCTTAATGTCTCTGTTTTTCAAGAAGGATCTGGGTGAGTTCTTGGGTAAAGCCCATCAAGATGCACTATTACTACTTGAAAGATGCTTAGCTCAAAAAATTCTTAGAAAGATCATCTATAAGGGCAGCTAGGTGGAGTAGGGGATAAAGCACGGGCCCTGGAGTCAGGAGTACCTGAGTTCAAATCCAGTCTCAGACACTTAATAGTTACCTAGCAGTGTGGCCTTGGGCAAGCCATTTGCCTTGCAAAAACCAAAAAAAAAATAAAATAAAGATCATCTATAGGAGACTTAGTAACATGTTTCCATTGGAAAAAGAATGAGATCACAGTACAGAATAAGATTTCATTTTGCAGATCATACTTAGACTTTAAGTGACTGACCCCAAGTCACATATGATACTAAATAGTAGAACTGAGATAAAAACCCAAGGTTCGCACAGTTGTTCTATAAGATATCATGAGGAATGGGACTTCTGAGTAGCCTGGAAAGACTTGTGTAAACTGATGCTGAGTAAAGTGAGCAGAACTAGAACATTATACACACTAATAGCTACATGGAGTGATGATCAACTATGCTATATTTAGTCATTTCTGCAGTACAATAATCAAAGACAATACTAAAAGATGTGATGGATAATACCATACCTACCTAGAGAAGGAACTGTGTCATTTAAATGTAAATCAAAATTAACTATCTTCAATTTTAAAAAAAAGTTGTCTTATGAATTATGTCATTTTTTTCTTTCAATTTTTTTTCCTCCAGTTGGGTGTGAATCTTCTTTCACAACATGATCAATATGGATTTCTGTTCACCTGATTATAGATGTAGAATCTGTATTACATAACTGTCTGTCAGGGGCAGGAGGACAGGGAAGGGAAGGAGGGAGAAAAAATATAAAAATAAAATGATTGTTGAAAACTACTGTAACATGTAGTTGGAAAAATAAAGGAAGAAATGAAAAAAATATACCCAAGGTTCCTTACCTTAAAATCTATTTCCACAGCATCATGCTGACTTAGGAAGCTATATGTTTAAGCAGGTGATTTTTTTAAGTAGAAACTAGTACTTTTAGATAGTCAATTGCCTGAAGGATATGGGCCAGACCCCTTAGGAAGGCCTTGGGTTTGTGGTAGGAGTAAAATGAGGGGGAAGGTTAGGTCTGTGTGCAACTGGTTTCGGGAAAAAAATAGAAAGGCAGTACCCTTCCCTTTTGGGTAGTGGCTTTCATTCTACACTTTATAGCATTCTGGCCTTTTTCTGTACATATGTACCTGAATAGACTTATTAGCCTATAGCTCCAATTGGAACTTTTCTTATCAATTTCTTTTTTTGGTACATGTATTTTGTTTTTTTAATTAAAAAAAAACATTGTCATAGGCACAACAAAACCTGAGAAGATTCATAATGTAAAAAATAAATTTTGGTTTCAAGAAAGCCTAAATATTAAACATTATGTTCAAAATTGTCCATCTTTGCTTTTATGTAGGTTTTTCTGTTTTCTGCCATGCACTGTTTGCTTTATTATTTTTTTCTTCCCACCTTCCACCCAGGATGATTATCATTAAGCATGGCTATATACATATTTAGACATAGACATAAATATACACACACACATAATCACATATACACTCATATAGAGAGACTTTTATACAAATCCTTTTATACAAATACATTTACACACACCTACATACATACACATAAATATGTAGCACAGATATCTATTTGGTATGTGTATATCTCATTTTTATAACATTTCCTGAAAGCAACAACTCCTACTCACTCTTCTACTCAACTTCTGCTTGCAACCCTGCCCTCCTTATTCCTTAATCAACCCACCTTTAAAGAATCCCTCCCTTACACACTCTTTTATACTCCTCTCCATTAATGTACATTGTTCCCTTCAGTACCCCCCATTAAACTACATTCCCTTTGCCAATTCCTTTTGAAAGAGAACTTTGCCATTTAGTCAACTGCATATATGATGATTGCAATTAATGTTATTTACCAATCTCAATTTCAGAGTTAATGGCTGACCTGAAATTCTAAAGGCAAATTGAATTTATAAAATTTAATAAAAATAATAAAAAGTAATAATTTAATTTTAGAGAATCTGCTTGACAGTGGAAAGATAGCTGACTTAAAACCAGGAGGACCTATGTTTAAGACTCACCTCTAACACACACTAGCTGGGTGACCCTAGGGAGGTCACTTAGCTTCTTGGCATTCCAAGCAATTTTCTGAGTCCTTATGTGGCAGAGAAGATGCTTAACCTGCTTTGGTAAAAGGAGTTTCATTACTGATACTTTTCCTATACCAAAGAATTCACAGGTCTAATTCCTCTCCCTAATTCTTTGTTACTTCTTTATGCAAAGTACTGTGTTTGATTAAACAAAATAGGAACCATGTCCTCAAGAACACACCATAATCTCATCTAGCTGAAAAGAATCTCCTGATCCTCAAATTTTCTTAAGCCCTTTTACCCTTATGTATATTTTGCCTTCTCTCTCATACTCATCTATATGCCATCTCCCCCATTCATAGACTATAAGATCCTTAAGGGAAGGGATTATTTTAATGTTTTCTCTCTCTATCAGTGTCTAGGATGAAGCAATAACTTAATGACTGTTACACAGATGAATGCATCTGTATGCATGCTATTTCACCTCTATTAGATTGTAAACTCTTTGAGGGGAGGGACTATCATTTATCATCTACGTATTCCCTAAATCAGAATAATTGCTTCATAAATGTTTGGGGAATTGAATTAAATTCCTATGTTTAGTCTTAGTCTCTTCACTTTCTGGATTATGAAATCCCTTTTATTTTATCTACAATAAATGATGTAACATCTGCTCTTTCTGGGTGGGATGGAAGAAAGGGACCAAGACTAGAGAGGTCTTTCTGCACCCCCAAATCCCACAAAACACTGTCAATGTAGATAAGAAAGAAATACATCGGCATAGACCCAGGGGGTCAAATCTTCCTGAATTACAAAGCTATAGCATCCCCACTGTGAAATTTCTCCCTAAGTGTCCTATGAATGAACTTCTCCATTCCCTTCCAGATTGCTGGTTCTCTTTTTCCATTTACAGATTCCAGTCAAGGTTAGGTCAAATCCGGGTTCTCGATGTGTAACATTAGTCCAGATGTTTAAGAAATGATGTCCAACTAGCACATAAGCCTTTTAATTACCACCATATGTTAGATCTTCCATCCTGAAGCTGCTCAAAATTGAGCTAGCCCTTAATTGTGGGAACCAAATTTAAAAGACAATTTTATCAGTACTGAGAATGTCATTGATGATTATTCATTAACACATAAATTTGAAATCTAGCGTCCTAGAAAGCCATAAAGCAAAATGCTTATACTTTTTTCAAGGTCCCAGACAAGTCACAGGCTTAAGGGACAGGGAAGAGCAATGTGGATTCAGGATATTGCCAAGCTCTGTCTTCATCCTGTTACTATTTGTAGCACAGACAGTCTGGGAGATTCGTTTGTTAGGGATTCACAGAGGAAGAAAGTAGGGCCCCACTGAGAAGAAACATCATACACACAGACAAAGCTCAACATCATTAACAAGTCCAAAAGAACATTCCATTTTCCAGGTTGACTGAGTAGATTTGGAAGGGTTTCTTAAAGGGACATCATATTGAATTTTCTTGGAGGTTCCATCTCATCTATCTTCTCCTGATTATGAGGTTTTTAGGTGTTTTGGTGTATTTTCATCATTATCTTTTTTATTATCTTCAGATGATGAGGTAAATAAAAGGGGCAATCAGGAAAAACCTCTGTTAGCTATCCATACCTAATCGGGTTTTCCATGGTGCAATGAATCTAGACCTGACTATAAATACCATTCTCTGTCCCTCCCTGATACAAAGTAGAAGTTTGTGTAATCGAATTATTTACCTGCATGTATTCTTCGCCAATTAGCAGGAAATCAAGGAGCTCATACCAATACTAAGTAGTTAGGTAAAGTGGTCTCTGGAGGTCTCTTTTAGCTCTAGATCTATGATTCTTTCTCTCTCAAAGGTTGTCCATTGATTCTTCCCATCACATAATCATGCTACACTTCATGGGCCTCCAAGCTAGGTCACCAGTCTAGGAGTAAACCTTCCTGATTCCTTTTTCCTAGGGTAAGAAACCTCACTAGGGCGTTTCAGTTTTCCCATTTTTCTTCCACTGAGAACTAACTCTGAGACTCTGGGTGGGCAGAACAAAAGTCTGTGTTTCTCCATTTCCAATACTTTTCTCCATCATTTGATATAAATTCACTTCTCTCCCAGGGAAGACTGATTCACACCAATTATAAGAATAATTTTGACAGCTGTATATATGTAAATATATTGATTTCCTGTGTAATCCTCTATATTTGCTTTTTTGCATTTGAAAATATAATTTTGAGAAGGGACCTCTAGACTTCATGAGACTGCCAAAGAAGCTCAAGACACCAAAAAGATTAAGAAGCTTGTTCTAAAAGGTTGTACACCTAATCAAGAACCAGGACAGCCCTTCTGTACTGGGCAAACCCTTCCTGGTGGATTAACTATTATTAATAAGAATATTATTAACTATATTAACTATTATTAATAAGAAGAATAAACATCATGGCAGTTGCTTAGGGTTCCAGAATTCCCTTCCATGAAAACACACACACACACACACACACACACACACACACACACACACAAACACACATAATTATTACCTTAAGGATTCAGAGAACTAAGAGTAGTACATATATACATTCAAGTTGACACTCAGAAAACTTTCCTTGTTCAAATTCATTTCATTTTTTTTTCTGTTTGAAGCTGTCTCTTATACAGAATATCAATCAGGAGGAACCCAAGTCAGCATCTAGTCTAACATATATACATATGTGTATATATCATTAGAATACACATTACAAGTAGTCAAATAACCTTTGGTTTCTTTGTTCTGTTTATCTCTGCTTCCTCCTGAATTTTCTTCAGTTTCTTTCTGTATATTTTTAAAAATATTTCAATGTCTCTCTTTTTTTATCATCAGTATTGCTAGCATCTTTTACCTCTCCCCCTCAATTTAAAACTGTGAGAATGAAAGAGGAAAAGACTTTGTATCAAATAAGTTTAGACAAGCAAAACAATGACTTTATACAAAAATATATATCTTTCTGAACCTTGAGTTTATCCCCTCTCTGTCAGGAAGTAAATCACATGCTTTATCATAGATCCTCTGCAGTCATGAGTAGTCATTACATCAAAGAGCATTCCTATATTTTTCAGTTGTTTCTTTTCCAATGCTGTTGTCCATTTAGAAATTGTTTCCTTGGGGTGGCTAGGTGGTGCAGTGGATAGAGCACCAGCCCTGGAGTCAGGAGTACCAGGGTTCAAATCCAGTCTCAGACACTTCATATTAACCTAGCTATGTGGCCTTGGGCAAGCCACTTTACCCCATTGCCTTGCAAAATCTAAAAAACGAAACAAAAAGAAATTGTTTCTTGTTCTGCTCACTTTACTCAGTTCATATTACCCATCATTCTCTGAAATTATTTCTTTTGTCATTTTGTATGGTACAATATTTGGATATACTCACACCACAATTTGCTCACCCATTACACAATTGATGGGTACTCTCACTTTTAGATCCCTTATCTTTTTCTTTTTCTG
Organism: Macrotis lagotis; assembly: GCF_037893015.1. Lineage (NCBI taxonomy): Eukaryota > Metazoa > Chordata > Mammalia > Peramelemorphia > Peramelidae > Macrotis > Macrotis lagotis. Next base: position 43,258,081 of record NC_133666.1, read on the forward strand.
TTTTAATTACCCCTATGTTTTGCTTTTTACTATTCCACCCAAATATTATCCTACCTTTCAACCCTCACTCCCCCATCTCCCCTTCTTTCCCTGTTGAGTTTGATGTATTTCTGTACCATACTATGTTCAATCCCCCACTGACCATTTCAGATAAGAGAATGATTAGATAAAATATCTGTGACTCACTCCCCCACCCCTTCCTCCTTGTAAGTATTCTTTTCTTGTCACAGATTTCAATTTTTTAAAAAAGCAAGTTGTCCTCCTATCTTCTTCCTTTCTATAGTAATGTGTTCCTTTTACCCTCCTCTTTCTACTCTTCAAAACCTCAAATTAGAACCCATCTATCTTCTGTTTTTCTTATTTAACTCCCTCAATATTTGGTGAAGACAGTAAGGCTCTGAAGGGACATTTGTTTCCTCTCTCCCTATTAGAACATTAGAGACACATCATCATATATCTATCTGCTCAAATAAATGCACCATTCTGAGTTTTTCTAGACTCTGTCATTCTTATTTCTAAGTTACTACTCATCTATGGTCTTTTCATCAAAAAGTATTCAAATCCTCTATTCCATTAAAAATCCACTTTCCCCCTATAGTATTATCCTCATTCTTTTTTTTTTTTTAGTTTTTGCAAGGTAATGGGGGTTAAGTGGCTTGCCCAAGGCCACACAGCTAGGTAATTATTAAGTATCTGAGGCAGGATTTGAGCTCAGGTACTCCTGACTCCAGGGCCGGTGCTCTATCCACTGTGTCACCTAGCTGCCCCTGATTATCCTTTCTTAATAGAAGCCAGATCTGAGGTGATCCTGAATGTGGTTCCTTGGTACTTAAATCACTTCTTTCTGAATGAATGTCGTATTTTTCCTTTGATGTGAGCAGTTCTGGATTTGAGTAGGATTTGACATTCTTAGAACTTTCCTTATTGGAGTTTCAGGAGGTGATGGGTAGATTTTTTTCGATTATCACCTTGCCCTCTGCTTTTAATAGATCCGAGCAGTTTTCATTTTTATTTCTTAAAATATTGTGTCCAGGCTTATTAAAATTTATGGTTTTCCAAAAGTTCATTCTTAATTCTCCTTGTTCTATTTTTATGTTTTAAGATTTTGCAAAGTATTTTGCAAATAAGATCTCATTTGATCCTCAATAACAACACTAGGGTATAGGTGCTGTTCTTATCTCAATTTTACATGTAAGGAAACTCAGATATACATATTTGCCCAGGGTCACACAGCTATTAATAACAGAAGGGGGGTTGGAACTCACATTTTCCTGACGTTAGACACAATACTCTAACCAAGACACCTCCTAGCTGCCTCTATTTCCCATACACACTTAGACCCTAGGGAAATCCATTCAAACAATAAGATGCCTACTTGCAATGAGTTCATGTACATTCTAATGGGAGATACCACAAGTACATAGAAAAAGCAAATACAACCTAATTATAATGTGAATAAATATCAATCTATACAAAGGCAGTCTGTTAGGAAGGGTCCTAAGCAGTTGGTGGAATCAGGAAAGACTTCATGTACATGACGGTGCTTAAGTTGCATACTGAAGGAAGAGAGGGACTCTGTGAAGTGGAGTTAAGAAGAGAGGGAATTCCAGGTAAAGGGTATGGCCAGGGCAAAGGTCCAGAGACTGGAAGAATATGACAGTAAGAAAAGCAGACAGGATAGTTCTCTCATTTTACTATTGTGTATTTTTCTCATGCAACTGGCACTTAATCCTTTATATTGGACTTTTTCCCCCTTTTTTCCATATGTTCTAATAAGGAAGCCCACTGTAGTGTTACAGAGCTGAAATACCAGGAAATGGGTCAATTGAAAGTACCTGGACTGCAGAATAATTGGAAAAGAGAACTTCTTAAAACTGCCACTAGAGGGTACTATAATCCTGGTGCTCCCCTAACAACCCTTCAAAAATTCAACATTACTGGAACAGACCTTGGAGAGAACAATACAACTAAGATTTCTATGTTGTTTAATGGTTACAAGTTACTTTATTACCCTATGAAATTAGAAATAGAAGCACATATCTCTCTCCAATGTCCTGTTACACAAAGATCTTTGTATCCGTTTCACAGAATAGATAGACTCCAAAACATAATGTAACTCATCCAAGGTCAACTGATTAGTTCATCTGCTCTAACTGTAGTTTCCTAATACCCAACTAAGTCAAAGTTATTAGGTTAAAAATTGCAAAACATTATTATATCATTTCTAAAGATTGATGATTCAAAGCATTATACTGATTGCCCCCCAAAATTACTTGATCCAAGATATAGAGTCAAATTTGGTGCAAGGGGTAGACCACTAGTTTTGGAGAACCTGGATCCAAATTCTGCCTCTGTCACCTGTGTGAACTTGGGCAAATCACCTAACCTCTCTAAGGGCACTATTTCTCCATCTGTAAAATTAGCAGGGTGTACTTGATTACCTCTGACCCATATAAATTCTAAATTTATGATCTGTTTGAGGCAGGGGCTTGTTACCCTTTTTTGTACCATGATCCCCTTTGGCAATCTGCTAAAGCCTATGGACTTCCATCTCAGAATAAAGTTTTAAAAGGCATAAAATACATGTAATTATTTTGAAATATAAAAATATAAATGTAAACTAATTATGTTAGAATATATTTATCAAGATAATAAAAAAAAACATGCTCACAAACCGCAGGTTAACAATTCCTGTTTTAAAGTATTATCTTGATCATTTGTCATTTATATTACAGATTTATTATTAAGTATCATGCTTTGGGTCTTTCTTTGCATTTCCCAGGAAGAATTTCTGGTTTTTCCCACATCTATTTCTTTGTTTTCTCTTAACAAAACAAATAAGTTTTTCAGTCTTCTTTAGTTTCTTTTTTGTTTGTTTTGTTTTTAATGTTATTTATTTATTTTTAACATTCTTTTCTTTTTAAATTTTGAGTTCCAAATTCTTTCCCTTTCTCCCATCCCTCCCCCATCCACTGAGAAGGCAAGCAAGATGATACCAATTATACATATGAAATCATGCAAAACATTTCCATATTAGCCATATCACCAAAAAAGCAAAGAAGGAGAAAGAAATAATGAAAATTATATTTTGATTTGCACTGAGTTCTTCAGTTCTCTCTCCAGAGATAGATAACATTTTTGGAATTGTGGTGCATCTTTATATTGATCAGAGAAGTCAAGGCTTTCCTAGTTGCCCATCATTACAACATTGCTGCTACTATGTACAATGACCTTCAGGGTCTTCTCATTCTCTTTACATCAGTTTGGACAGGTGTTGCCATGTTTTTTCCTAAAACTATACACCATTTCTTGTAGCACAATAGTCTTCCATCACAACCCTATATCACAACTTGTTCAGTCATTCCCCAATTGATAGGCAACCCCTCAATTTTCAATTCTTTGCCACCATGAAAAAAAAACTGATGTAGATAGTTTTGTACAAATAGGTCCTTTTCCTTTTTCTTTGATCTCTTTGAAGTAATGATCTAGTAGTAATCGTTTTTGTTCAAGGGTATGCACAATTTTATAGCCTTTTGGGCATAGTTCCAAATTGTGCTCCAGAATTACTGGATTAGTCCACAACCCCAGCAGCAGTTCACTAGTCTAACTATTTTCCTTCCTCCCCTCCAGTATTTGTCATTTCTGATCGGTATGAGGAGGTACCTCAGAGTTGTTTTAAATTGTATTTCTCTAATGAATAGTGATTTAAAGCATTTTTCATATGTGTTTTTCCTACACATTAAAAAAAATAAATCAGGATACAGTGATATAACATAACTATTGGAATATTCAATGTGCAGTGATAGATATTTAAAATCACAGAAATGCAAAATAATTCACAAGACAGTTGATTAGGTATTTTGGATTTCACCTTGGCTCCACACTGTCTTTCTCCAAACCTATGTCTTCTGTTATATGTCAAGGATTGACCTCAACCTCTAGTCAACGCTTCTCTTTCCTAAGAACAATGAAGAAGTTTCTGTCACCATTAGGTTCTGTCCAAAGGATCCAACACCTCTGACCCTTTCAAACTCACAGGATGTTCTCCAAGACTGAATAGTTCTACCTCAGGCTAGATACTCATACATGTAAGATCAGGAAAGAAAAAGCACAAATGAGGCCACCCAAAACCTAGATGGGGCATCACCTAAGCCAGATATGTGCTTTTGTTACCATGTTCTCATGGCTGCTTTGGTTGGCTAGGTTAGAGGATGGGGGAGTCTTTCTCCTTTTTCCCCTCATGGAAAATAGAAACAATCCTGTCACTATTCTTATCTATAAAAGAAGAGATTAGTGAGGACATGGTGACTCACTTTTCAAGATTCACTGAGTTATCCATTCTTTTCAGTAGCAATTACTAGGAGGATCATCTGCTCATCCCCAAAGAGATCACCTTTTTCATTTTTTTTTTGGTGTGTCACCTGAGGCTCAAAGAGGTTAAATTTAAATAATTTGTCCAGGGTAACTGGAACAATGCCCCTATTTCCATAGAACTTTGTGTTATGTGCATGAATCTGGCAAGCTAAATGTTAAATTTATGGATATATATTTTTTAAAACAAACTTGATTTTTTTTCTCAGTAATGAATTTGATGAGCTCAAATATGTAACCCACTTGAGACCTGCTTAGACAATATGAAGAGTATCACAGAGTTCCTGGCTACAGTACTTTGGTGGAGATGATTGGGCTATTCAGCCAAGCAACCAGTAGAGTTTATTTCCATTGGTTGTTTGGACCTCATTTTTGTAGTGTCTCTGGTAAGGCTCAGGAAGTATTTGTCAATCCTCCAGACAAGGCTATGAGTGTTGTTTCTTGTGTTTCTTGGTCTTCAGTGATTCCTGGGTCTGACCAGAACAGCCTGGAATAAATTAGCAATTCAAGTAAACAAATGAGGTTTTTAAGAAGGGATGTATTGAAGTATATAGCATGATGAAATTTGGGTGACTTGGGTTCCAAATAAAATGGATCAGTTTCCCAAGTACTTAGAAACAAGGGAAACATCATCTGAAGGAGAAACATAAAGATTAAAAAAAACAATAACAATACATTGAACATGTCCTCTGTGACTGACTTTAACACTCAAGAATCTGATTTTAGTCTATACATATGTCTCTTCAAATAGAAAACAGAACCAGGAAGTCTGGAGCTGAAGGATCTCTCAGAGTCCAGTCCCAGTCCCTGAAGCAAAGATAGTGCTTCCCTCTCCCCAAGAGAAGGCCTTTCATACCCCGAAGAACCTGAGTTTTATACACATAATGTGACTCATCCAATGCCGCATAGCTAATAAGTGGGTCCAGTTTATCCATCTTTTTTTCCCAGTGCTGTAAACTACCTCTTTTCCCAAACCATGTGTAGAGACAAACCTAGAACTGTCAGAATTTCAGAAATCTGACTATCACATTCTAGCATCCTTTGACACAAATATACTATTAAAAATGCTTGTCAAATGAATGAATGAATGAATGAATGAATGCCTGGGTCAGAGGGCATATTCTCAAAGTCCATTTTTTGTACTGAAAAATGAAAATTCACCAAGTGGGAACTTACAGAGTCAAAACCAAACATGATACTTATGATACTTCAGATAGACACACACACACACACACACACACACACACACACACACACACACAAACCCTCCCCTAGTCATGATTCCCAGCAGAGACCACAAATACTTCATAGTAGAGCAACTTTCCTGACACTCATCACCAAGACAACCACTATTCATAGCCAGATCTCAGTCCTCACCTGTTTCCTGTCCTCATTATTCTCACACAAAATCTGTCAACAAGATACAGGATTATAATGGTAAGTCACTTCAGCATAGGAGAAAGGTTGGCACCCTCTTCAAGGCTTTTGCGAACAGCTGCTTCCTTCATCAACTTCCTCCACGACTCAACTATTTGGTCTTCCTGATAATGGTAATGTAATGGTTAATATATATAGATTTTTTTCCCCTGAACACATCATTTCCTTTTGCTTATATAAATCTAATCTTAATTTTAAAATCATAAATTGGTTTCTTACTCTCGAAGAGGCTTATCAGCAAAGAATCCAACTATAAAGGCAAAAAGCAATAACATAACAGCTCCTTTATGTATTAGCTCATTTAAAGCCTACAACAGCCCTGTAGACAGTCTGGGTCAGATAAAGAAAGGCTTAGAAAGACTTGTCTAAGTTTACAGTTAATATGGTGTCTTGCCCATAGTAGTAATATATAATAAAGCTGAATTGATTCAATTGAAATGGGTCTAGAAATCCAGGTCTTCTGAGTCCAAAGTCTTTTTATTATGCTATAAACAGATATTTGAGAATGGAGAGAAGGCTCTGGTTGACCAGCTCAGATGGCCACATCATAATGTTAACAAGCCCAAGGTTGCAGGTTTGATGCCCAGAAGGCCAATTAGCTCTGTTCCATGGTAACAGACTGCACCTTTTTATTTCAGTAAATGTTTCATAAGTGTATGCAAGAAAAATAGATGACCCAAGGTCAATCCATCTCATTCCCAGCAAAATGGCATAAGGGAGATTCCCTGTTGACCTAGAGGTCTAGTGTCCTCTTCATATATGACAAGCACATAGAGAAGAGGGATGGGTAAAGTCACAAAGGCTTCGGTGACCCTTTTCCTTCGGTGACCCTTTTCGAGGTACAGGGGATATAAAGACAGATACACAACAGTCCTTGTCCTAAAGCAGCTTCTCTTCTACCCAGTGTTATGTATCTCTTCCCAGAGTACCTCTGTCTTGGGACTAAAGAGATAATAAATCTTATGTACTTGTCAGTGGGTTTCTTAAGATTTGTAAGAATTGGTATGCAAACATGAGCTCAGATACATGGAAAAGGAGCTTAGCTTTCAATAATAGGGAAAGAAAGGGTAATAGATTTGTGGCTTCATTGGTGCATGTACAAATAAATAAATAAATGAAGAAAGAAAGAAAGAAAGAAAGAAAGAAAGAAAGAAAGAAAGAAAGAAAGAGAAGCTTTTCAATAAATATATATTATATATATAATAAAGAAAAAAGGGAAGCTTTTCAATTATATAATATATAATAAAGAGAAGCTTTTCAATATATATATACATTATATATATATATATATATAAAATAAAGAATAAGAGAAACTTTTCAAGGAAAGGATATCAATTAGCTAATAATAACTGCCTTTGAGTAGGATCTATGTACTGCTTCTCTATTCCCCAAATCTCTGCTAATGACCAAATATATTTGGTGGACTCTTGATCCCTGCCATGATCTTCCTTCTTTTTTTTAGATTTTATTATTATTTTTTAAAATTATTTTGACTTTTACAATTTTTTCCCTAATCTTGGTTTCCTTCCCCCACCCCCACAGAAGGCAATTTTTCAGTCTTTACATTGTTTCCATGGTATACATTGATCCAAATTGAGTGTGATGAGAGAGAATAAGGAAGAAAAATAAAGTATAAGAGATAGCAAGATTACATATTAAGATTATCAGCTTTTTTTCTAAATTAAAAATGATAGGGGTGGCTAGGTGGCACAGTGGATAAAGCACCAGCCCTGGAGTCAGGAGTACCTGGGTTCAAATCTGGTCTCAGACACTTAATAATTACCTAGCTGTGTGGCCTTGGGCAAGCCACTTAACCCCATTTGCCTTGCCAAAAAAACCCTAAAAAAATAGTCCTTGGTCTTTGTTCAAACTCCACAGTTCTTTCTCTGGATACAGATGGTATTCTCCATTGCAGACAGCCCCAAATTGTCTCTGATTGTTGCACTGATGGAATGAGTGAGTCCTTCAAGGTTGAACATCACTCCCATGTTGCTGTTAGGGTGTACAGTGTTTTTCTGGTTTTGCTCATCTCACTCAGCATCAGTTCATGCAAATCCCTCCAGGCTTCCCTGAATTTCCATCCCTCCTGGTTTCTAATAGAACAGTAGTGTTCCATGACATATCTATACCACAGTTTGCTAAGCCATTTCCCCAACTGAAGGGCATTTACTTGATTTCCTGCCACGATTTTCTAAAGGAAAGTTTACTCTAACAAGACAGGGCCATGTTTTTAGATAGGCAGGCTGATTCAGTTATTTACAAAGCTATACTAATCTTCCATAGCCCCATAAACTGAACAAGTAAGAAATTCAACATCACAAGATTTCACCGATACCTACAATGTACTTTTAGGGGTTTAGGGTAGGGGAAAAGACTAGAAGACTTTTCAGAAAAAACATTTTAAAATTCATAAAATAAAAATCCATAGGATTACAAGGGAAACCAACCATATTGAAATATGGTTATCTATTTTTTAACTTTGCAAACCTCAGATTGACTCCCTGGTTTAGAAATATAAGTCAAGTTTCTAAATCATATGGAGAAATCCTGGTATGGAAACTACCTCCATTGATGCAGATCAGACATTTTTAAAAATAAATTATTGTCTTAAAGAGTTGACTAGGGCACCAAAAGGTTAAGTGACTAGTGCAGGGTCACCCAAGCAAATACATATCCTCCTCTAGAGTCTTAGCAAGTTGCCTTAAGTAGCCAAGGGGTGAAGTGTTTGTACCAGGGTCATGTAGCTAGAGTCAGAAGTTAGACTCAGATGCACTACCCCACACTGTCTATTGAAGTATACATCAGATGATATTATTCTATGAGAAAAACCTGGATACTTGTTCCCTAATCCTTATATGTTCATGTTGTGGAAGTGAACATTTGATCAGCAACTTGTTGGAGTGAAGATTGTGCATGGTTCTCCTCCAAAGCAGTGCCATGGCCTAAAACTCAAGACTGCCATACAAAACTCAACTGTTGTGTTGGAGTCCATTGGGCTCTCCAGTCCAGAGGCACAGAGTGATATGGGAACAAACATCCAACATTTATAATGGTTGGCTCTGAGATCCTATGAATGGTGAAGGGTCCCAGCAACATACAGGCTAGCACATTGCCAACCAGGATCCTAGGGGTGCGGGTCACTGTAACTGCTTCACAAGTCAGATGTGCATGTGGCCTTGCCTGTCCCCTTGTTTTCAGGTGATCTTGAGGACTGAGATGATAAGAATCTTCTCTGGTAATGACCATGTACTTGGTGTTCTCTGACTCTTCTGCTAAGGCCTTTCCATCCACTCCAGGGATGGCCTTGTCCTTACTTTCTAGTCCTCATAAAACAGGTGCTTAAACTCCTTGTCTTTCTTCACTGATTGTCTCTAAGGAGAAGGAGAGTATGAATGTTGCCCCCTCTGATTTCCCTCACTCCAAATCAAGCTTAACTGTCTCTCATAAAAAAAATCATAGACTCATTTTTTTGGTGTAGTCTAGATCAGCTCATCCTCCACTAATGTCCATTAATGTCTTCAACGCCCAGTCCTAATCAAGGCTCCTCAGTGTTCCAAATTCAGGGGAGAATTCCTTGGGGGAGGGGGAGCAGTTGTGGTTACTAGGCAGTTCCAAGTTATTGCAATTCTCTCTCCTTGTCTTCTACCGGCCCTCAACAGAACCAAGGTACCCAACCCTGTTCTTCCCTTCCATCACTTCCACTCCTTTTCTCCCTGTAGTTTTTATGAATGAATGAAGAGTTCATTTAAGTCTTTACTGTGAGTCAAATATTGTCCTGGACATTTTGAATACACCAATTCAACTGAAAGGGTTGCTAGGTAGCAAATTGGTTAGAGTGCCAGGCCTTCAGTCAGGAAAACTCAAGTTCAAATCTGGCCTCAGACACTGACTGTGTGACCTTGGACAAGTCACATCACCCTTTTGCTTCAATTTCCATAATTGTAAAATGGGCATAATAATAGCATCTACCTCTCAGGGAGTGTTGTGAGGATCAAATGAGATAATTTATGTAAAACATTTAACACACTGTTTGGCACACAGTGGGGGCTGTATAAGCAAGGGAATAGACTTAGTAAGAAAGTTATATCTAGAAAGGCTTCTCAACAAAAGTTAATAGAGTATAGAAGATGTGCAGAGGACTAGCCCCTCTGGGGTAAGGCCTAAAGGAGGTTTTTGGAGGATAAGCCCCTCTGGAGTGAGGCTTGCCAAGCCCTCTCAGGAATGCCCCTTCACTTTTAGTTTACCTGATATTCAACTCTCACCGGTGGTTTCAAGAACCTGGAGCATACGTCATCACCATAACCCAGTAAAAACAAGGTTGAGGGGAACCAACAGGCTTCAAACCTGCTGGTGAGTTAGGGGGACATCTCCACCAAACATGTGAAGACTTCTCCCAGTAGAATGGGCAGGTCAGAACAATTTGTTTTAATGGCCACAAAGGCAGTTGAAGCAGTTATGGTGGAGCACTTATTGCTTGGTTGGACATTGAAGAAACCAAGGGCTGTCATCAGTTGCCTTGACTTTTGTCTTATCTTTGAACTTTGATAACTGGAAGAGAGAGTGAGGCTAATGATTTTGTGCAAATCAGTCTCACTTAAATCCATTTCACACATGAGTCAAGACATCATCCCATGATGGCATTGGTCCTCCTCAAAAACAAAGGACAAAAACAATGGTTTAGTGAGGTACCCTGGAAAATGCAAAGTGAAATGTCTCCTTTCTTTCAGTTATAGGGATATAAGAAAGCATATTTTTGTCTTACATGGTCAATATGTTAGCTCTACTTCATTGTGAGGGAGGGGTCTATAGGTTGAGAGGGATGAAGGAGGAGGGAGCCAGTGAAAAGAGAAAAGGATGTTTTTAAAAAGTGCAGCAATAAAACAAAAGAAAATGGAAGAAAATAGAAGATCTGCAACCAAGTGATCCATCAAAAAGTATTTATTAAAGACCCATTATGTATCAGATTCTGTGCTTGATACTGGGGAGGTGAGTACAAAAAGATTAAACAATCTCTCTTTGTCAAGAAGTCCAGCATAAGTTATTACACATCATGCTAATATTATTGATATCACACACATGCCATGGTGATATTCATCTACTTCTTGTTTTGAAGAATGAAAAGAACCAATGGAACCCTACGATCAATTGCTTATGAAGTCCACTGATGCTCTGCCTGACCCCCAGCAACTGGGGAAATTGGGGAAGATGCCAGTTACAATTGAACTGCTTCCAAAATTATTCATGCATAGAAGTGGTACCTAAAATGATGCTGAAATATGACACATTTAGGAAGAAGTTAGGCAAAAACCCTAGCCCACACAAAATAGCTTTGTGCATTGTCAGATTGGTGCATGTGTCTTAGTAGACTAAGCTATAGAGACGGAGAGTGAAAGAGAAGAGTATGTCTTGACTGAGTTAGGATAATCAATATTCATGTTGTATGACACAAGACTACTTATTTAAAAAACTGACATCTTTTTTCAAAAATTTCCATTGTGTCTCTACCAAGATACTCATTCTCTGAATGTTACACTCTGTTGTTTGCTTTTTATGTTGAAGAATTTGGAAAGCAACAGATTTTGCCCCTTATGAAACTGATGTGACGTGTGTATCAATATAAGGAAATCTCTTAAGAATCAATCAGGGTCCAATAATAACTCTTGGAGAGAGTGATGGTAAAACATTAAAGGGGGAATTCTTGCTAAAAGATGTACGTATCCAACCATAAAAATGAATTTTTATGTTTTCAAAGCCAGCAGCCAGGATTTCTTTCTCCCAAATTTCGGAACAAAATTGGTTGCCTTTGAATCTTGGAAAAGTACAAATACCTTAATATTTGTAACAAAATTATAACCTTAGAATACCATAAATATTCAATATTTAAATGAATATGTGATTACATCAATTAGAATTTTCCTCCAATACTGCTGAATCTATTTCTAACCATCATGTGGCACTATTGTCCACAAATTAACCAGAGTATCTTCCCAGGGTGGGGAGATCTTTCAAACTTTCTCCTGTAGAACACCCTGTCTGTCTACCTGCCATTCCTCACCTTTACCACATAACCAATCTATCTTTTCTTGTCATAATTTATTTCCCTGTTGACATGTTTTACTTCCATTGTTCTTCCAAGTTCTATAGGGGTTCTCTATTTCACAAGACACTTATTCTAATTCTAGGGCTTCTTGTATTCCATGTCTTGAGGCCATATAACAGCAATGACAGAATATTATTTTAAAAGATGGACTTTTGTTTCATTGTTATTTATTTTCCCCCTACATGCAAAGATAGTTTGCAACAATCACTTTTTTTGCAAGGTTTTGTGTTTCACATTTTTCTCCCTCCCTTCCCACCCACCCTGCACCTGACAGAAAGCAATATAATAAAGGTTATATGTATACAACCATGTTAAACATATATCATATTAATCATGTTGTGAAAGACTAACCAACAGAAATGAGAAAGAAAAACATTAGAGAGAAAAAAATGTAAAGCATAAAGCAAATTTTAAAAATAGAAAATAGTCTGCTTTGATCTGCATTTAGACTCCATAGTTCCTTCTCTGGATATGGATGGTATTTTCCATCAGTGTCTCTTAGAATTGTCTTTGATTGCTTGTACTGCTGAAATAAGCAATGGATCTTTGCTTCTAAGAGACATTTGGGGTATATTAAAAGGAGCTTTTACAATTTTCTGAAGGCGACCCAATTTGCTCTCTTACTCCTTCTGATGGAGCCCAATTTCTTGTCCTTTTGTACTGTCTATTCCAGATTACATACTTATGAACAAGTGCTATTTATTGTCTAGCCAAGTCAATCATCAACTTGGTCTTTCCTGAGTGCTTGTGGGTCTCTTCCAAGAGGTTCTTCAATATTCTGGGGATTTATACACTTAAAAATGTCACTGAAAAACAGGGAAATCTGGAAGATCTCACCTTCTATAGGAAACCCTTCTTCATCTTAAATTTCATACTGGATGCTTTTTATCACAGGGGTGAACACCTTTGACAAGAATCTCCTGGTTTTATGTTTCACATGATATTTAAGATCAGAGGGGTCCTTGGACAGTCATTTTTTTGTTATATCTTTCAAGGAATCTTGAGTGATCTTCGAATATGGATGGGAAATACCTTGTTGTAAGAGCATTTAATTGATATTTGCTCTATTTTGGTTTTTGTTCTGTTTTGGTAAAATAAACATAAACACAGTAGGATCTTATATTCTCTACAGTTTTCTGTCAATTCAAAATAGATGTTATCCAGGACTTGAATATCACTTGCAAAAGCTTTCTTGTTCCCTACTAATTTCTCAATTCATTTATAGATGCAACTCATAATGACTGTGTAAATGGGACCATGGGCTTTTAGGTTGTTTTTCAGATACTTTTTTTAGCATGAAATGTGTCAATCTGATATCTTTCCCCATCCCTTTGGAATTTCCTCTTCCTTCTCATATATTGTGAACTGATCCCTCAGTGCCTTCACAATTGTGTATTCCCTAGCATATATCTCCTTAATATAAACTTGGTTCAGTCTAGTTGCTTTCTCCACTCTTCTCTTTACCTCTACTTCTCCTGTAAGCCAATTTCACAGTCCTAGCACAATGTTTTCTTAAGGAGAAAAAAAAGTTTGCTATAATAATCTCTGCAGGTCTTTTCTATTTTTCTTTGATTTGTTGTGCTAGTTCTCTGTTGGTTCTTAAATGTCATTGGGATGACTTTGCCTAGTGAGATCTCCTTAAACTGGTTTTACTGTCTTCTCTCTGTTTTCTGAGGCAATATCATCTACAATCATCATATTTGAAACCAGTGCTGTGTTTGACCACCATTTCTGTCTGCTTGGTAAGTCAAATGTTGACTGACTAAGGCACTTCCTGCCCTTTTTGGACCTGTCTCATTCCTTTCCCCTAAACTAGATATTCAGATACTTATGTATGTTTTGCCATCCTCACCTTTTCCCTTTCTGATGAAGTCACTGAGTATCAAAGTATAGATTAGAATTCAAAACTAACTTCACATACTAGCTATATGACCCTAGGCAAGCCACTTAACCTCTATTTGTCTCAGTTTCCTCAGCTATAAAATTATAAAATATAAATCAGCTATAATAATAATAGGCCTCTACCTCCCAGGATTGTAGAAAGGATCAAATAGACTAAAACTCATAAAGCACTAGAACACAGTAGATGCTGTAGAAATATTACTGTTATCATTATTATTATTCTTTAGAGGGGCTTTATGATATTTCTCTGCTTCTTTCAACCTCTGTAACCAATGTTGCTATATAAACTTCAATTACTTCCAAGTTTATATTTTTCAAATATCCATGAGCTCTGTAGGATGAGATGACTCAAAATCCCATGATGAAAACTTTTTGGTTGCCCCTGGATATTATATTAAAACATGTTCACCAAAGAGTTCCCTTCATTACTCTTCCATTTAGCTTTAACTTCCTTCTCTCTCCTGCTTTCATTTATAGCAATAATGTCAAAATGTATATGATCCAGCTTCTTTACTGGTGTGTCTGTTCATTGGCCAATGAATAAGGATCTCACACTTAATGAACCAACAATCTCCTAGATTGTCTAAAAACTACGTGCTGATTTATGCCTTCTGCCCCTTTTCCATCACCCTAAGGGAATCACAGAGAACTAAAAGTTATTGAGTCTTTTCCTTTGTTTCAACGATTCCCATGACCAAAGAATTCATCCTCAAGTGGCTAATCTATTGGTGATGAACTTCTCTGTACATGAGGAACTGGTGCATAGAAAACAGACTCTGCCCTTTGTCACAGTAAAGGCTGTTCAAGGACTAACCTTGTTATGTTTGGAAAGACAGAACTTTTTGGCTATAGGGAGGCCAGAAGACCATCAACTAGGTCATAGAGGAGTTTTGCTGTCTCAATCAACAAAGGGGTAACACCCTGACAAAATCACAGATCTTTGAAATGATAGTCAATGTCTTTCTACTATAGCCAAACTTGCCAAAGCTCCTGTACTACTGGCATAGCCTTAAAACTTCAGGGTCACCTCCACCCCATAATGAGGCACTGTAGGAAGACTTGGCAGAGAAATGTGAGCCTCATGGTTCAAAAATGCTTTCCCTCAACAACCTGTACATCTCCAACCATGCAAATAAAATAAAATAAAAAGAAAACCAATCAACTATCCAACAAGTATTTATCAGTGATCTGAGTTAAGCTCTAAGGAATATAAGTACCAAGAATGAATCAATCCCTACTCATGAAGTTTTTACTTTAATGGGAGAGAAATGTACCCATAGAAATCGTGGAGCATAAACATAAGGAGAATACGTGCAAATACATGCAAAATAAAGACCAGGTCATTTTGGAGGAAAACTACTCATAGTTGTGTGGGTGGGTGGGTGGGTGCTCAGGAAAGGTAGCCTCTTAGAGGAAAAAATAGAATCTCAATGAGGTGGAGGTGACCATTCCAAGCATGGCACAAAACCAACTCTTAGCTAACTAAAAATGGTCCTGGAGAACATCCCATGTCATCAGAAGAGAGGTAGGAGATTGCCAGATTACAGTTTTATATAATGTTGCCAGCCAAGGTCACTACTGTCAGTATTTTCTTTGTTAGAAGGGAGGATTCAATTCCAGGGAGAGGGAGGGGAGCGTTTCCAGAAATTATTATGCTACAAAAACAAGATGCAACAATCAACTATCCTCCCAAGACCTATGCAAAGATCCATGTCCTTGACTTCTGAGCTTTAGAGGAATAGGAGCTGAGAGAGCACAATGTTCCTACTTAATCTAACAATTTTTTTTCCCTGCTGAAATTCTACTCGGAGGTATCTTTGGGACAGTTGGGTGATCTTGGGCTCTTAAAGGTACAGAACATCACAAACTATGGCAGCTTCTACCAAGTTAAAAAGATTTGGAGTGTTAGAGCCAGTGTGTCTTGTCCAAGAAGAAACCTTATATTTGGAAAGGCAAAAGAGAATGACTTTTTGGCTGGAGGGAGGTCAAAAGACCATCAGCTAGGTCTCAGGGGGTGGTAGTTCCATCATTGAAGTGGTACCCCCCCCAACAAAATCATAGATCTTTGATGAATGGAAATGAGAGAGCTAAATTTATGGTCTGAGATAGTTGCACTCTGAGGAGTCCTTGAGGCAGTGAGGTGATGTAGTGGATGGAGAGCTGCACCTGAATTCAGAAAGATCTGGGTTCAAATATAGCCTCAAACACTTACTAGCTATGTGGCCTTGGATAAGCAACTTAACCTATGTTTGCCTCAGTTTCCTCAACTGTAAAACAGGGATTATAATAACACCTACTTTCTAGTGTTGTTGTGATGATCAAATAAGCTAATATTTATAAAACCTTTTAGCACAGCACTATATAGAATATTAGATGCTATAGAAATGCTGGTCATTATTCCTAACATCATTGTTATTATAGCATTGGTTGATAACCTCAAGAGAAAAAATGTTTGAAAAAAGTGCATTCATTATAATGCACCTTCCATTACCACCAAGGGGTAATTCAATCCTCTTCTGGTTAAAAAAAAAACCAAACCACCAAAAAGCATGTGTTTTTCTCAGATCACTACCAAGATTCTTAATAGATAATCTCTGAGAGCGATCAGTAAATGGGTATTGTCAGTGGATAATGGGAGCTGCCAAAGCTAAGTTGCTATGTTAGCCTTGTCATTGGAGAGCAAAGTATGGTTGCACCACTAATGCTGCCCCCCACCCCAGCTCAAACTATAACTTTGGACAAGTCACTTTAATTGAAATTGAAAAAATGTTCTAAAGTCTGCAAAGGAATTTACTGACATGGTTTCATTTGGATTTCACAACAGCCCTATGGTGTTGATTCTATTATCCCCATTACAAATGAAGCAATGGAGGCAAACAGAGGTTAAGTGACTTGCCAGAGTCACACACCAGTAAGTCCAGTGACTTACCAGGTCTCTTCCAGACTCTAAGTCAAGTTCTCTAGGCACATAGTTTCTCATTTTCACTCAGGAAGTTTAGATGATCTCCAAGGACCCTCTGGCTCATATATTCTATCAATTTATGAGATGATAGATGATCAAGAAGGGTAGAGCAATGGTAAGTAACACTTAGAAACCCATGTTTATGTCTAAAAAAGAGCAGAGTTCAAATTATTGATGCAATGTTTCCTCTAAGAGGAAATCCAAGCCACCAAAGTTCATGGACTCTTGGACATATTTGAGCCATTTGAAAGGTAACTTTTCAAAACAGTTGCAAACTAGAGATGACCTTATGAAAATCAGCTCCAATAATAGTGAGAGAAATGCAAATTAAAACAACTGAGGTTTCACCTCACACCAACGCAAACTGGTAAAGGTGACACATGTGGGAGTGTTAACATTGAAGGAAGTATGGGAAATTAGGTACACTAGGCAGGTGGAGCTATGGATTAGACCAACTCTTTAGGAAAGTAATCTGCAGTTATACAAGAAAAGTGGTTCAACTGTTTGTTTATATGCATTGAACAAAGGATCTACTAAGTAAGAAGAGCAAAGATATTAAGAAAGTTCCAATATAGCCTAAGAAATAGCATTTTAGTTATTCATTCTCTACTCTGTCTCCAGGCATCATTCACAAGGTCAAATGTAAAGATGACCATCAAAAGAATTATTTTGCTTTTGACAAGAACTAGGTAAAGGTCATTTGCTCTAGTCACAAACTTTGTCCAAACAGTACTTGTGATGGGGGAGTTTCTGGGAGTAATAGGCTGAAGGAAAACCTTGATTTGGCTTGGCAGCAAAATTTGTTTTGCAGTCCTTCCTGTTCCCTCTCAACCAGAACATTCTCACAAATCTGGTAGGTATCTTCAGGCATTTAAAAAAATTCAGATGTTTTAGAAGGACAAGGTTTGGGGGCAGCTAGGTGGCACAGTGGATAGAGCCCGGCCCTGGAGTCAGGAGGACCTGAGCTCAAATCGGACCTCAGACACTTAGTCATTGCCTAGCTGTATGACCTTGGGCAAGTCACTTAATCTCATTGCCTTAAATAAATTTTAAAAAAATTTTTTAAAAGGACAAGGCTTTTACTTAGACTAGTAGGCTTCGAGTGAGAGACAGTGGTTTATTGTGATCTCAAACATTTTTCCCTGAGCACCTGAACTTTACTTTTTAGGTTGGTTTTAGGTAAATGAAAGGGCTGATAGAAATCATGTTAGGAAATGATTGGTTATTAAAGACTTCTCTAACTAAACTTTCTTTATGCTTCCTTTTTTGACCCCAGTCATTCCCAAGTTCTAAAGCAGGTCAGTGATGTGAGACATGAAGTGTCTCATGCCAATGAAGCATTCTATAGTTTTGATTCATTCATGAATTGCATCTGGGAAGGTATCCTTTAAACCTCGTCCTTTCCACCATATCTCTCACTTGGTACTTGATGAGAAGTTTTTATTAGAGCTGTGAGGATAAGAGCCAAAAAAAACTAAACTTTGCATATTAAGCATGAAATTTCCAAAATCAAAGGTAATTAAATTCAAAATGCAAAAAATCTTATTCCCTACTTATAGCAAAGAGCTCTCCATTGCACTGGGCAGCCATTTCAGGGCTATGAATTTTCTAGAGCCAAACTCCCTGGGAAGATTTCTGTGTCAACAATCAAGTCCTCCCATAATAAAAAAAAAATGCCCACAGAAGCATGTTCTATTATATAGCTCCCGTTATTAAACCTAAGAGCCTAGCCAGAAGTACATGTCTTATTTTTAACTTGTTGTTTGCTTTTCTATTCCTACTGAAGGCTCTTACTACTGAAAGAACAATTCATTTGGGTACCCTAGTGAGTTGGTATTACTAATGATTACTTTTTTAATGCATACTTTAAATTGGGTGCTTTCGATCATATTATAAAAGGTAATAAGAGTTTACTGAAGAAAAACCCCAATCATAGTGAATTATGGGTCTGATGGCAACATGGCTTATGTTAGCTACTTCCCAAACAACACTTGGTACAAGACCTGGAACCGTGATAAATTCAGATAGGACTTAGTGGAGTAACTTTTGACAGGCTAGGACATCATTTTTTTAATAAACTCTATATAATATGGTCCTTGAGGGCAGACACTATTGGATCTGAAGTACCTTGCAGGAGTTCAACAGGATCATTGTTTGGAACTGGAAGGGACCACACAAGTTATCAAATCCAACCTCCTCATCTTACAGAGGAGGAATATGGGGATGTGGAGCAGGGAAGTGATTTATCCAAGGTCACACAGCTAGTCATTGGCAGAGCTGGTTCTCTTTCTATGTCACTGTTTGAATGACTGTTCTATGTGATTATTTGTCACTGAACTATGCAAAAATGCAAAGGATGAGGAAAAGAGTTGGGAGCAAGGACCCCTGGGGTCCAGTCCCAACACTTGTCATTGTATGATATTAGAGACATCATTTAATCTCTTCAAGATTTTAGTTTCTTCATTCCTCAAGTGAGAGAGCTAGAGTACATGACTTCTAAGGTTCTCTCAGTGGGTTCCACCAGATAAGAAGACTCAACAATGGCTTCCTCCTTTAAGCTTTCCTCTAGGGAAATTGGGCTCATAGATCACATATAAAAATTCTTACAGACTGCAAAAGTGACAGTGGCCTGCCCCCTATTTAGCAGTGTTTTTGAGATTATTAACTCCCTGAGGGGAAAGACAGTTATTTGTCATCCTTGTAATCCTAGCACAGGGTCTTAAATATAATATGTGTCTTATTTGCTGAATTAGAGACATGTTATTCAGCCATTCATTCCTTCATTTGTCAGTTATGTGTGGGGTATAATGACAGGAATGGTCAATTTGGAGTCAGAAGCCCTAGGTTCAAATTTCAGCTTTTCCCCCCTTAATTCTTGTGATCTTGGGCAAGACATTCATCTCTCTAAGCCTGTTTCTTCATTTGCAAAATAAAGGAGACTAAAATAATATCTAACATTTATATCACACCTTAAGGTTTGCAAAGTGTTTCCAAATACTATTTCACAATAATCTTGAGAGGTAGGTATTATTCTATTATTACCCCCATTTGACACTTGAGGAAACGGAAGCAGAAAGAGGTAAAGTGACTTGCCCGTGGCCAAATAGGAAGTGTCTGAGGCTGGATTTGAACTCAGGTCTTTCTCTCTTTTAGTTCACCACTCTACCCATAGGCCTCCTAAAACTAGCCTAGTCTACTAAAAGATTTCTCTACGGTCTTCTAGTTTTATCAATTTATTGTTTCTAAGATCATAGGCAGCAAAACACTGCTTACTGCTAAGGAAGATAGAAACATCACAGATTAGAGCGAAGAGGGTCTTTCTAAAAGATTTAAAGGTTTACAAAGGACTTCCCAACATCTCCCTGAGTTAGACATTCCTGTACCCATTTAATGGATAAGAAAATTGAGGTTCATAGAGATTAAGCAATTAAGATCTGCTCACAGTCACACAACTAGTTTCAGAGTCCATATTGGGAGATGAAGTTTCTCTCACTATGCCAAGCTGTTTCTTAATAAAAAGCATCAAATATGAATGGGCATCCAGCCTCCCCCCCAATAACATACTGACTAAGGATTCAGGTTTCTATGGAAGCATAGATTAGAGAACAGCTTTGCACTAATCCAGAGAGCATTTGGAAAGGTATGTGGTGACTTATGAGAAAGGTTCCATCTTTCGGGGTTTCAGGTGGGGTCAGATGCTACAGCACTTTGAAAGATATTCCCTACAAGCTCTGGGGGAAGCTGGCTCTGCTTTTATACTAGAGATTCAGCAGGATAACTGGAGCATAACTGGGGACTTGGAGAGGTGCTCCTGCTAATTCCAGTGTCAAATCTTATGCAGAATTAGTACAAAGCTTGGGACCAAAGAACCTGATCCCATGCCATCTGCTTTGCTCTGGACCTCAGTTTACTCATCTGTAAAATGGTAATCAAAATGCCTGCCATACTTAAAGAGTTGTTGTGGAAACCAAATGAGATCATTTATAACCTACATAACCTACAATAACCTTCATAAATACTAGTATTGTTTTTACTGTTGCTGTTGCTATTGTCTTTAGTTAACTGTGTAACAGTGTAACAGACACAGAATCAGTGAGTTTTTTATCTTAGCTCCCAATTTATGATATTGAAAGCTGTATCATAATTTTTCTACTCAGGAGCTGAGGAGGCAAGAAAAGAAATTAATTACAGTTGCTATCTTCCTTCTCCTCAGCTTCATCCCCTCAAACTGCCTTGGTCTCTGTAGTTAAGAATAACTTAAGATACATATAGTGCTTTACATGTTCCACACACATACATGTGCACACACAATTTGATATTCATAAGAATCTTGCAAGTGAGACAGTCCATTATTATTATTATTATTATTATTATCTCCATTTTAGGAGGGGTGGGCAGTGAAAGGAGTATAGTGTAATGGAAACAGAGCTAACCCAGGACCTAAGACATTCAATCTTTTCAGCCATGAATGACCCTCTGTGACCCAATTTGGGTTTTTATTTGCAAAAACAATGGAGTTATTTGCCATGTCCTCCAATGGATCCATTTTTTTCTGGCAATCAGAGTTTAAGTAACTTGTGTGAAGTCACAGAGCTAGGAAGTATCTGAGGCTAGATTTTATCTTGTCTTCCTGACTCCAGGACCAGTACTCTATCCACTGAGTCACAAGCTGCCTTCACTGCTCCCAGGAGTCAAGAAGACTTGAATTCAAATCATTCTGTTCTACCTCTGACACATACTTTCCCGGTGACCCTAGACAAGTCACCAAAACCCTGATATTCTTAGAGGTTCTTTCAAGACTCTAAATTGCCAAGAAAATACGAACTTAAAAGTCTTCTCATCTGGAGTTCCCTGTAGTGATGAAATCACAGGCCCATTCTTTATTTTCATAGAGGGGGCCACTATGTGAAGCCATAGTTTAATAAGCCATAGTTAAGCCATGGTGAAAAGACTTGTCCAAGGCCATGCAGTAAGTAATAGGTACAGCATTTGAACACAGACCATACAATCCCGTGACTACAAGTCTACAGTTTTTCATACAGCACCACCAGAAGAAGAGGGAGAACACTTATAAACAAGCAGGAAAAATAACCACAAGGTCAGAGGTTTTTCATGACAGACCAAATTCGTACCCTTCCCTGCTCTTATCAGGAGAGATGCTCCTGGGAGGATTAACAGTTAGCTCAGCCAATTTTTTTCAATGCAACAAATCAATTTAAATAATTTGAAAATAATTGGTTTATGTTCTCTAAAACCAAACTTCTGAACCACGTGGCTATCCTAACACATCTACACTTGTCATTTATTAACTTTTGCAATGGGGCTTCTCAAGGTCAGTGAGTTTCTCCAGAACCCAGAAGCCTGTTGAATTTAGGATGGGTTTTTGATTCTGTGTTATTTTCTGGGCTGCTACAGGCCTGAAGCAATATGTGCCTTGAAATGTCAAGGACGTTGACTTTGGAGACAATTTTTGATTGAACTTCAGCACTGGAGAAAAGGAGGTTTCATTCTGTAAACATTTTGTTCAGAAAATACATTTTGAATGCTTACTCCCATTTCTTTGAATTGTTGGTTCCAGCCAGACCTCCCAATAACTTTGGAAATAACAGGAAAGTGCTTGATGGGTACAAGATGCTCCTTTCCTGCCCCACACATTTGTTATAGGAGTGATTGGGGAGGACACTAGGAAAGATAGAGTAGGTACAGCCAACAACACACTGAACCACATTAATATCAAGATGAGAACTACCCTTGACCCAAATGATCTCTGTCTGAGTTTCAATTGGATTTTGATCACTATTCTATGAAACAGCACTAAAACTATATCCATAAGAGAAGGGAATGGAATTACGACTTAAGTGGAGTGAATGGAACCTTAAGACACAGGTGTGGGGAGCAGAGTGGGGTGCCAAAAGTCAATTTCCTGGAACTCTGAAATAGAGCAAGGGTTGGTGCTTCCTGTCATCTTTACTGGAGAAGATTAGGGGAAGAGAAAACTTGCAAGAAGGCAAAAGAAAAGGGTATTTGGAAAAAAGGAGTAATAAGTCAAGCAAAGATCATAAGGTCACTTGACCCCAAAACTTTACTTTAAAACTAAAAGGCTATTAAAACTTCAAACTGCAATAAGACTTTGGGGATATCCTGAAGGACGAATTGAAGAAATCAAGAGCTGCCTTACCAGAACCAGCCATGGGGGGGATGCCAAGAGACAAAAAGAGTATCATCTTGGCCTGATGCTGAGGACTAGTTTAACTTGGAAACGACAGGAAATTCAAGGAGATGTGAGAATCACACGGGACCACCCAGGACTCGGGCCTGATGCTCCCCTCTTCTTTGGAGAGCAAATACATATTTTCAAAGGTTGCAGGAATTTATGATCTACAGTGTCCCATGAAGCACAAAAACATTCCAGGCAATATTTCATCCAAAGTCAGACACCCTGATCTAACCACAAACATAAACATATATATGACCTCTCTCTCTCTCCACATATATGTTTGTGTGTATGTATGTATGTCATATACACATATATATGCATATATAAATAAACATATATCTATTTATAAAAAAGATGGTACTATGTCCAGACAACAAAAACAGAACATATCCTATGTATAAAAAAAAACTGTCTAAAGTTATATTTTCTTTTTTACATGTTATTTATTTATTGTTTTGGTTTTGGGGGGGGTTGGAAAGATTTTATTTATTTTGAGTTTTACAATTTTCCCCCCATTCTTGCTTCCCTCCTCCCACCCCCCCATAGAAGGCAGTCTGTTAGTCTTTACATTGGTTTGATGTTATACATTGATCTAAATTGAATGTGATGAGAGAGAAAACATATCCTTAAGGGATAAAAATAAAGTATGAGATAGTAAAATTACATAATAAGATAACGGGGTTTTTTCCTAATTTGATAGTAATAGTCTTTGGTCTTTGTTCAAACTCCATAATTCTTTCTCTGGATACAGATGGTATTGTCCATTGCAGATAGCTCAAAATTGTCCCTGGTTGTTGTACTGATGGAATGAGCAAGTCCATCAAGGTTGAGCATCACCCTCATGTTGCTGTTAGGGTGTACAGTGTTTTTCTGGTTCTGCTCATCTCGCTCAGCATCAGTTCATGCAAATCTTTCCAGTCTTCCCTGAATTCCCATCCCTCCTGGTTTCTAATAAAACAATAGTGTTCCATGACATGCATATACCACAGTTTGTTAAGCCATTCCCCAATTGAGGGACATTCACTTGATTTCCAATTTTTTGCCACCCAAACAGGGCTGCTATAAATATTTTTGTACAAGTGATGGTTTTATCCTTTTTCATAATCTCTTCAGGGTATAGACCCAGTAGTGATATTGCTGGGTGGAAGGATATGCACATTTTTGTTGCCCTTTGGGCATAATCCCAAATTGCTCTCCAGAAAGATTGGATGAGTTCACAGCTCCACCAACAATGTATTAGTGTCCCAGATTTCCTGCATCCCTTCTAACATTGATCATTGTCCTTTCTGGTCATATTGTCCAGTCTGAGAGGTGTGAGGTGATATCTCAGATATGCTTTAATTTGTATTTCTCTAATAAGTAATGATTTTGAGCAATTTTTTCATATGACTGTAAATTGCATTGATTTCCTCAGCTGTAAATTGCCTTTGCATATCCTTTGACCATTTGTCAAATGGGGAATGGCTTGTTTTTTTGAGAATTTGACTCAGTTCTCTGTATCTTTTAGAAATGAGTCCTTTGTCAGAAATACTATTTGCAAAAATTGTTTCCTAATTTGCTACATTTCTTTTGATCTTGGTTATGGTGGTTTTGTCTGTGCAAAAGTTTTTTTAATTTAATGTAATCAAAATTTTCTAGTTTGTTTTGAATAATGTTCTCTATCTTTTCCTTGGTCATAAACTGCTTCCCTTTCCATAAATCTGACAGGTAAACTACTCCTTGATCTTCTAGTTTACTTATAATATTGTTTTTTTATGTCTAAATCCTGTATCCATTTGGATCTTATCTTGGTATAGCATGTGAGGTGTTGGTCTAATCTAAGTTTCTTCTTTACTATCTTCCAATTTTCCCAACAGTTTTTATCAAAGTGAGTTTCTTATCCCAATAGCTGGACTCTTTTGGGTTTATCAAACACAAGATTACTATAATCATTTCCTACTCTTACACCTAGTCTGTTCCACTGATCCACCACTCTATTTCTTAGGCAATACCAGACAGTTTTGATGACTGATGTTTTATAATATAATTTTAGATCGGGTAAGGCTAAGCCCCCTTCTTTTGCACTTTTTTCATTAAATCCTTGGAAATTCTTGACTTTTCATTTCTCCATATGAATTTACTTAGAACATTTTCTAACTCATTAAAATAATTTTTTGGAATTTTGATTGGTAGGGTGCTATACAAGTAGTTTAGCTTAGGTAGAATTGTCATTTTTTTTTTATTATATTAGCTCGACCTATCCATGAGCAGTTGATGTTTGCCAAGGTATTTAAACCTGATTTTATTTGTGTGAGAAGAGTTTTGTAATTGTTTTCAAAAAGTTTTTGAGTCTGCCTTGGCATGTAGATTCCCAGGTATTTTATTTTGTCTGAGGTTACTTTGAATGGGATTTCTCTTTCTAGCTCTTTCTGCTGTATCTTGCTAGTCATATATAGAAATGTTGAGGATTTATGAGGGTTAATTTTATATCCTGCAACTTTGTTAAAGTTGCTAATTATTTCTAGTAGTTTTTTAGATGACTTTTGGGGATTCTCTAGGTATACCATCAAGTCATCTGCAAAGAGTATGAGTTTTGGGGCGGCTAGGTGGCACAGTGGATAAAGCACTGGCCCTGGAGTCAGGAGTACCTGGGTTCAAATGCGGTCTCAGACACTTAATAATTACCTAGCTGTGTGGCCTTGGGCAAGCCACTTAACCCCATTTGCCTTGCAAAAAAACCTAAAAATAAGAGTATTAGTTTTGTCTCCTCCTTCCCTATTCTAATTCCTTCAATTTCTTTTTCTTTTCTTATTGCTGAGGCTAACATTACTAGTACAATATTGAATAATAGTGGTGATAATGGGCATCCTTATTTCACCCCTGATCTTATTGTGAATGCTTCTAGCCTCTACCCATTGAATATAATGCTTGTTGACGGTTTCAGATAGATACTGCTTATTATACTAAGGAACAGTCCATTCATTCCTATACTCTCTAGTGTTTTTAGTAGGAATGGGTGCTGTATTTTGTCAAAAAACTTTTTCAGCATCTATTGATATGATCATATAATTTCTGATAGGTACGTTATTGATATAATTAATTATACTAACAATTTTCCTAATATTGAAAAAACCCTGCATTCCTGGGAAAAATCCTACTTGGTCAAAATGTATTATCTAGTGATAACTTGTTGTAATCGTTTTACTAAGATTTTATTTAAGATTTTTGCCTCTATATTCATCAGGGAGATGGGTCTATAATTTTCTTTCTCTATTATAGCTCTTCCTGGTTTAGGTATCAGCACCATACTGGTGTCATAGAAAGAGTTAGGCAGAGTTCCATCTTCACCTCTTTTCCCAAAGAGTTTATATAGAATTGGAACCAACTGTTCCTTAAATGGTTGATAGAATTCACTTGTGAATCCATCTGGCACTGGAGATTTTTTCTTAGGGAGTTCAATGATGGCTTGTTGAGTTACTTTTTCTGAGATAGGTTATTTAGGTTTTTAATTTCCTCTTCATTTAATCTGAGACTGTGCTGGAACTCGCCCTCCTGTAGCTCCCCCCCCCCCCCCCCCCCCCCGCCCCGCCAAAGACTCCACAGCTAAAGTTGGATCTCGCACTCACCACTCACCAAAGTCTATATGGCTGAGGCTGGCCCCTCTGTCTTCCCTGGGCTGCTGTCGCCACGCTGATCCTCTGCTCTCCTCTCCCGGTTCACCCACAGTCCCCTGAGACAGATCTTCTTGGTAGGTATTCTCCTAGCTTCTCTTTCTGGGTTTTGTTGATTGAATTTCTGTTAAGAGGTTTCTCTCATGTTATTTTTGAGGGGTAAGGGGAGCACTTATCACAGTGCTATCTTCTCTCTGCCATCTTGGCCGGAAGTCTAAAGTTACATTTTCAATGAAATTAATTAAGAACAGCCTATGAGACACAAGGTAGAGGGCAGATTCCTCCATATTTGCTACCTATGTTCATCATCCAATGTTTAGTACTCTGAAGGATATTTTTATCTTTTAGGAATAAACCATTAATACCAAATGGAGAATTTATTATTCAGTGATTATAGTATTTTGGGACTTTCAAATAAAATCTCCTTATAAAACATACTATAACAAAATCATATGATAGAAATTTGGGATCTAATAGGCAGGAGAGATTTGCTTTTTCTTGCCTACCATGAATGGGGAGTAAATGCTTGGATTTCCCTAGCAGTAGTGATCGGGTTCCCACAGTAACAAAAGGGGAATAAATGAAGTTTCTATTCCCTAATGGGTGAGGTTGATGAACTGTCCCAATTTCCTTTGCATGTGAAGGGACTAAGCTGTGTATTTACAATGCCAGTATCATCTACCCAGTAGACATTCAAGTCATATAAGTGGACTTCCCAAAAATGTGATCAAAACTGTGTGGAGCTACAAGTGTCAGTCCTGTAAAATTCAAGACTGAACATCAACATCATCTTTTTCTGGTTCTGGGACTATTGGGAACTGGAGTTTCATTGAGCTGATCTTCTCCAAGAAAGATTCATGATGGCTGAAACTGAAAGAAAAATGGATTCCAGCATTGCAACAACTAGTGTGATATTTAAAAAGAAGGAAAACTCTATATTTGAATGAACATTGAAATGACACCACCATTTCAGGAACTGATGTAAAGGCATGAGGGCATTCATCTTTCTTAAAAATAGCTTGCAATAGCTAGGCATGTATAACCAATATTAGATTGCTTTCTGTCAGGGGGAGGATGGAGGGAATGGAGGGAGGGAGAAAAAGATGAAATTAAAACCTCGCCCTCAAAAATGATTGTTGAAAATTACCATTGTATGTAGTTGGGAAAAATAAGTAAATAAAAATATTTAAAAAGTAAATTAATAGTTTGTAAGGCAGTCAGGTAGACACTGACCATGGAAGTCAGTCTGACAACTATTTTTTTTTTCTTTTTGGTTTTTGTGAGGCAATGGGGTTAAGTGACTTACC
The DNA here is from genome assembly GCF_037893015.1 of Macrotis lagotis. Taxonomy (NCBI): domain Eukaryota; kingdom Metazoa; phylum Chordata; class Mammalia; order Peramelemorphia; family Peramelidae; genus Macrotis; species Macrotis lagotis. Next base: position 43,286,027 of record NC_133666.1, read on the forward strand.
CAAGGTCACACAGCTAGTGTGACTAAGTGACAAAGGTCAAATCTGAAGTCAGGTCTTTCAGACTCCAGGGCTGGTGCTCTATCCACTGCACCACCTAGCTGCCCCTAACAAATTTCAATTAGATGGAAAGATTAGGCAATGGGAAAGCATCTAAAGGAGGATAACAATTCCTTTTTGATTGGAAACTTCAGCTAACTAATACTGGTTCTGTCCTCTCTATGTATCTCCTTCTGGGGACAAAAGCTGTGAGGGAAGTTTTCTGTTATAAGAAAGTTGTAGAGATAACAAAAGTAGATATCATCACCTTCCAGTGGTTTCCAAAGTATGGGGATAAGATGATTATCTAGAATTGGTGGATTAAGTAAAGTCAATTTTTCTGCCTCTCTTCATCCCTATGGCTTGAATTATGGTCACTTCACAAACTGGCTGCAGTTTTACTACTGCCATCAGAGAAAGGGAGAGGAGGCAAAATGCAGTTTGATCACTTGAAGTAAGTGACTCTTGATTCTGTCTCTATTGATAAAGGCCTATGAGACTCCAGTTCTATCACCTCTCTGGGTCTCAGTTTCCCTGTCTGTATAATGAGAAGGTTGGACAAGATGAGCTTTAAGATCTCTTCTAACTCTAAAATTCTAATCTGTTTAAAGTAGAAAAAAGGCTGGTCTGATAAGAATGGTTTCAAAAACTTTGAGCCCCCAAACTAGTTACATTATGACTCACTCCATCAATCCACAAGACCAAGAAATGAAAAAGACAAATCAGACAATATGAAATACCAAGAAACTGAGGAGAGAATGGGAGGGCTTCTGGATAAAGATACGCTCATCGGAATTAGTACCTACAAAGTTCAGGATACTGTGGTAGAATGGCTACCATAAATGTAGAATGGGGTAGAATGGCACCATAAAGAGAAACAATTTTTGATCAGGTTTCTGCAGTGGAGAAAAAAAGATTTCATTAGATAAATAGACTACATTGTGAATGTTTGCCCCTATTTATTTAAATTGTCAAACCTCCCAATGACTTCAGAAATACCAGCATGTGTGATAGATACAAGAGATGCTCATTTCCTGCCCTCCTCTCAACAGTTATAATCAGGAGAAATAGAGTTGGAGAAAACTGTTACCTGTCTTATGTGCAGTGAATAGGAAGACATAGATTCCTGTGCCACACTGATATACACTAGCAAATGTCTCAACCTTTTGGTGCTCTAGATTAAGATTCTAAGTGATAGGGACAGCTAGGTAGTGTAGTGAATAGAGTACCAACCCTGGAGTCAGGAGGACCTGAGTTCAAATTCAGCCTCAGACACTTAATAAATACCTATGTGACCTTGGACAAGTCACTTAAACCCCATTGCCTTGCAAAAAACAAAAAAAAAAGATTCTAAGTGGCATAGGAGATGCCAACTTTCATTTGCAGAGGGAGCATTACCTATACCAGTCAAATTACTAGTTCATTCCCTAGCCTTAGCCCTAGTCATAAGAATCCAAAAAAGGGAATCTTAGGGTAGAGAACTGACAAAATGGTGAGAAAGATAACAAGAAGAAATATGAAACAATAATCTGATGATGAAATAAAAGATATACAAATGAGGAGAGAGAAAAAGTATTAGTAATAAAAAAATTGACAGAAAATTACAAACACAAAAAAAATTGGAACATCATCCATAGAATGCATTGTTCCAATTCATCTGTTGAAATTTCTTGTCTGACAGACAGCAAAAGATATGGAGAGATAAATAGACAAAAGAGAATAAAACCTCAACATAAAATTTCTTTCCATTCATGCCAAACGTTGAGAAGCATGTTCATTAGAATCACATAATCTCCGAGCTGAAAGGAAGCTCAGCATCAAACTCAACCAAGCCATCCCTGATGAGAAGTCTGCCTACAATACGCCTGGTAAGCAGGCCAGTGAGGTGGGTGACTCATTCACCTTCTAATCATCAGGAAGACTTTGCCTGAACCAAACTTAAACCCGTCTCTGAAACTTTGATCTTCCCTCAGAAGAAATAATATTTCACATTTATATAGCAATATGGTTTACTGGATAGAGTTTTTCAACTTGGAGTCAGGACAATCTAGGTTGAAATACTGCTTTTAAAGTTTATTACACGTATCTCTCTCAAATGTCTTAGATTTATCATCTTTCAGTCTCAACCATCTTTATCTACTAGATACATCACTCTGAGTTTTAGACAATTCTCAGAAGCAGGGGGCTTATTAACCTTTTTTATGTCTTAGACTCCTTCAGCAGTCTGGTGAACCCTATGAATCCCTTTTCAGAATAATGTATTGTCTACTTTTATAATCGAAGGAAATGCTAAATTTTGACTAGAGGTTAGGGAGATTCAAGATATAATTGTTTTCCTTGCCAAGTTCACAGATTGTCTGAAAGGTATATCCACAGGGTCTCAGGGACTTCAGGTGGCTCCAAGTCTTATAAAATAACGTGTAGATTGTTTGAGATCTGCCTTAGTAGAGGGAATCCCCATGCCTATGAAATCATAGTCCCTCAGTGTATTAAAGTTTAAAAACCAATTTTCTCAAAACACTCTAATGAGACAGGTAGTACAAATAAATGGACAGCTAGATGACACAGTAGATAGAGTACTGGATCTGCAAGACTCAAGCTCCTGAGTTCAAATCTGGCTTCAGACAACTACCAGTCGTGTGATCCAGGGAAAGTCACTTTACCCTGTTTGCCTCAGTTTCCTCCTCTGTGAAATGAACTGGAGAAGGAAATGGCAAACCACTTCAGTATCTTTACCAAGAAAACTCCATATGGTGTCAGGAAGAGTCAGACATGATTGAAAAATGACTGAACAACAAAACAACAACAAAATACAAGTATCACTAGCTATGTTAGTCTCAGAGAGGGTGAGCAACTTGCCCAAGGTCACAGAGTTAGTAAACCTTAGGTATTCAAACTTAGGTTTTCTGACTTCAAGTCCAGGGTTTTATTTCCTGTTGTACTCAATGAGAGGCCTTCAAATATTTGAAGATAGCTATCATCTTCCACATTTTCATTTCTCTAAACTAAAAGCTCCAGCTTCATGAACAGATGTCTGCATGGCATAGCCGCTGGCCCCATCACCCTTCTCTGAACATTTGTTTCTGACCTTCCCCATGTGGTCTTGCCAAGACAGCCTATGTCAGCTTTGACACCATCACAAAGGAAAGTTAGCTGAAATAACCCTAGAGAGCTAAGTGGCTTCATTAAGATGAAATATGCAGTCCTTTTCCTTTTTAGTCAAGGTGCTTAACAAGAAGGATAAGTCATGACTTCAGCCTGTGGATATGTTAGGGCCCAAACCTCTTGCCTTTGAGCAAAACTGGTTTCACTCTGGAAAGAGCAACTAAAGCAAACAAACCAAGTCTGGGAAGTCTTCCTAGGAACCCAGTCTTCAAATGTGAGAGTTTCTGCACACTCCCAGATTTTCCCAGCAGACATTGGGTGAGTTGAGATGGTCTTTGGGATCTGTGTAGTCTACATGATAGAATGCAAGTCTGATGATTCAGATTCCACCTTGCATTCTGTCCAGGCCACTGAGCTACAACTATCCCATTCTTCTAGTTGCCCATTTAAAAGCTCAGATGCCATAGGTTGGGTCTATCACTTCCCTCATTCCCAATCCAGAGCCATCTAATCCACTCAGTTTATTTTAGAGAAGAAATTCATACCTATTTTACAAATATTTTTAGGATGTTATTTATTTATTGATTGATTGATTGATTTCCTTATTTATTTTTGTACAAGTGACTTTTTTATACATTACTAAAATATTCTTGTTTAAGAATAAACATAATAGGGGCGGCTACGTGGCGTAGTGGATAAAGCACCGGCCCTGGAGTCAGGAGTACCTGGGTTCAAATCCAGTCTCAGACACTTAATAATTACCTAGCTGTGTGGCCTTGGGCAAGCCACTTAACACCATTTGCCTTGCAAAACCCTAAAAAAAAGAATAAACATAATACCCCCTCCCCCCAAAAAATATAGACCTTCAGGAGAAATAAAGTAAAAGAAAGAGAAAAAAATGTGCTTCATTCTGTGTTCTGACACTACCAGCTCTTTCTCGGGTGGATCACATTCTTTATGATAAGTCCAACACAAAAGTTACTTCCATATTTTTCCACTGTTGCTGTTGCTGATTGTAATTCCCTCCATAATATCTCCCCACTACCATAAATTATATTTTCTATCTCCTTTCACTCAGTCCCTCTTCTAAAATGTGCTGTAGGGTAGATGAGTGGCAGAGTGAACTGATCACTGGCCCTGGGGTCAAGAGGCCCCCAGCCCATATACCACCCCTAAGGCCCAGCAACCACCCGGCCCTGTGGTTCCAGACAGGCCATCCAATCCCAGGCCCTTGCAAGAAGTAAAAAAAGATAATATGTTATATCTGACTATTCTCTCCTATGATCTAGCCTCTCCTCTATCACCCACATCCCCCACTTCCCACTTTCCCCCTTTCTCTTTTTCCTTCTAGAAGTCTATACCCTATTAAGTGTGTATGCTGTTTCCTCTCTGAGCCATTTCCAATGAGAGTGAAGGTTCCCTCATTCCCCCAACCTTACCTCTTCCAAATCATTTCAGTAGCTCACTGCAATATATGTATATATATATATATATATATATATATATATATATATATATATATATATCTTTTATTTGAAATATCCTATTCTACCTCTCCTTTCTCTTACTCCCAGTGCATTTCCCTTTTAGCCAATGACTCCATTACTCCATTTTTACAATATATTTTTATCTTCAAATTCAGCTCTCTCCTGTGCTTCATCTATAAAAGCTCCTTCTACCTGCTCTATTAAATGAGAAGTTTCATATGACTGTTATCAGTATCATTTTTCTATGCAGGAATACATGCAGTTTCATCATCATTTAGTCCCTCATATTTTCCCCTTCTCCTCCACTTTATGCTTCACCTGAGTCCTGTATTTGAAGATCAAACCTTCTGTTCAGCTCTGGCCATTTTAACAGGAACATTTGAAATTCCCCTGTTTCATTGAAAGTCCTTCTTTTCCCTTGGAAGAGGATGTTCAGTTTTGCTGGGTAGTTTATTCTTGGTTGCATTCTGAGCTGTTTTGCCTTCTGGAATAATATATTCCAAGACCTACAAGCTTTTCATGTAGTTGCTGCTAAGTCCTGTGAGATTCTGACTGTAGCTCCATGATATTTGAATTGTGTCCTTCTGGCTGCTTGTAATATTTTCTCTCTGACTTGGAAGTTCTGGAACTTGGCTATAATATTCCTGGAGGTTGGGTTTTTTTTGGATCTCTATCTGGGGGATATGGGTGGATTCTCTCAATTTCTATTTTTCCCTCTACTTCTAGGATATCAGGACAATTTTCGTGTAGGAATTCTTTAAAAAAGAGGTCAGTTCGAGAGAAGGGATAATTCAGAGGATCACCACTGATAATTATCCAGGGCTATGGGGATCATTTCTAGGCCTGTCAGGTTGCCCCTGGTTCCAAACAGTCACACCTCTTTCTGAGCCTGAGCATTCCAGAGTCCTGGGGGGGGGGCAAGCTCCCATCTCTCCCCAACAGTTAGACAAGGACTTACAAGTATCCCAATAATTTTTAAATTGTCTTTCTTACATCTGTTTTTCCAGATCAGTTGTTTTTTCAATGAGATGTTTCACATTATCTTCTAATTTTTCATTCTTTTGGTGTTGAAGTATTGTCTCTTGACTTCTCACAAAGACATCAGCTTCCATTAACTCCCTTCTACATGTGAAGTATTTGTTTTCTTCAGAGAGCTTTCTTATCTTACCAAGCTGTTTCTGGAGTCCCTTGTAGAATCTTGGCCAGGTTGCTTCTCCACCTCTCCACCATATCCCATTGCCCTACACTATTTATCAAGGATTACCCCTGTGGTGGTGGATGCCCTTGCCCTTGATGGAAAATATAACCCCTTTTTAGTCCACTCTGCCCAGCTTTGATCAAATGTTGGTTTTTGTCCTTGAGATAAGGGATGCAGGCCCAAAGGAGTTTTTCTTTTACTCTTCCTGGTTTTTGTTCTCTCAATTCCCCTCCTTTTCCTCTTTTTTATCTCTTCTATTATTTTTAATTTTCCTTACCTTTTAATCCCTTCTTTATTCCCTCATTTTATTACTTCCTTTCATTTTTCTTTTTCTTTCCTTTGACTTACAGAGATACATAAAGTAGAACAGTAAGAGAAAGCATAGAGATTTCAAGAGTCTCTCTCTTTTTATTTTTTAGGTTTTTGCAAGGAAAATGGGGTTAAATGGGTTGCCCAAGGCCACACAACTAGGTAATTATTAGGTGTCTGAGGCTGGATTTGAACTCAGGTACTCCTGACTCCAGGGCTGGTGCTCAATCCACTGGGCCACCTAGCCTCCCCTCAAGAGTTTCTCTTTCTGAGACTTAAGTTCTATCCCTTCTATGCTTGTGATCCTCAGGGACACAAGTGTGACTTGGAACCATGACAAGACCCCCTACAATGAGAAGGACTGTCCTATCTGGAGGTTTCTAGAGTTCTTGCTAACTCCTCTGAAACCCCTAGCTTGTGTTCACATTCCATAGTTTAAAGGGTTTCATTAGGGGCTGTCTCTCCAAAATTGTAATTTTTCTCTTAAATTCATTCCACCAGGAATTTTGAAAAGGTTTTGCTCTTCTCCCCTGGGGATGGGGATCTTGGAGGAATAGATCCCTATCCACATCCCATGAGCATCTGTGGGGTAGAATCAGTGTCTAACCTGAATGTGAAACCTTTGATACATGAGATAAGAAAGGGCATATCCAGGAAGAATATGCTGGAAGGAGTGGGGGTGATTTACATGGGGAAGAAGGAAGATTGAATCTATCTTGCCCAGACTGCCTCCCTCCATTCCTCATTGTTGCAGTCCCAGACAGAGATGCTTCTTGTCTTTGAGGTGATATGTTCTACAATGAAAGCCATCATGTTAATGTCTCTAAGTTAGCTGTTGGGGGAGATGAAGCAAGGAAGAGAAGAAACAAGAGCTACCTGCCCTTAAGGGGGCTTCCCTAAAGATGACCATATGGCATGTGAGGTGAATAGAAGTAGAAATATGGACATCCAGAGGTCCTTTGGCCTTTCTCCTATATCAGGAAGGTAGGAATTTCCTGAGTGGAAGTATGAAAGAAGACTGAGAATGACTCTGCAGCTTCTTTATCATCATGGAGAGCCATCCAACAATCTACCCAGAGCCTACCTACAGTGCCTAGACAGTGTTAGCAATCAGGGGACTGAGGCAGTGGGGAGGGGAGGACTGGAGTTATTGCCTAAGCCTGAGAAATGAACAACAATATTTCAGGGAAAAAGAAAAGAAAGTGCTGGAGATTCTTAAATGTGGTGCTTATGGGATAAACATGATCCCCAGTCTTACCAAGGCATTTTTATGGGGAAAAAAATCAAGTTTAAGGAAAATCAGAGATATTGAGTTTAGACTTTTCTTTTTTTTCTTTTTTATGTTTTTTTTTGCAAGGCAAATGAGGTTAAGTGGCTTGCCCAGGGCCACACAGCCACGTAATTATTAAGGGTCTGAGACCAGATTTGAACTCAGATCCTCCTGACTCCAGGGCCAGTGCTCTATCCACTGCACCACCTAGCCGCCCTGAGTATAGGCTTTTCAAGATAAACTGAGGTCCATATGAAAGCTGATTTGAACATCTCTTTTCTCATAGGGATTAGATGGCAATGCCATCTAGTTGTCCAAAAAGAGTCTGAATAACATGTGGCCTAAAATGGACGTAATCCCCATGTAAACTCAATGAAGACAGGGAGCTGCCTTGTGTGACAGGTGGGCGTGTGCAGTTAACTCATGATGTCCATAATAATGATGAGGATGCACAGCTACATTGGAGATTCTAGACAGTTTTGATTGGGCTCTACCGAGGAACAAATCCTCACTTTCCTGTGGCCTCAAGCCTTGATTGCTTGAGAGTCACAGCTTCCATTCCACCCAGAATAAAGACACATAATCTCAACCTTTTTTTTAGGATTTTTGCAAGGCAAATGGGGTCAAGTGGCTTGCCCAAGGCCACACAACTAGGTCATTATTAAGTGTCTGAGACCAGATTTGAACCCAGGTACTCCTGACTCCAAGGCCGGTGCTTTATCCATTGTGCCACCTAGCCGCCCCTAATCTCAACCTTTTAATCCTTCATTATTTGATCTTATGACAAATGGGCCTATGAAAGATCTGTGGGATGACCAAGCATAGAGAAATCTCAGTCCTTGATAGCCTAAGCCAGCGTCAGAGAGATACCATGCTCTAATAACTGGCAACAGTTGGAGAGAAGGGCTAGAGGATCCCCACTGATGGTGATGCAGGCCTCTGGGGGCCCATTTCTAGGCCTGTCAGGTTGCTCCTGGTTCCAAACACAGTCACATCTCTTTCTGAACCTCAGCTTTCCAGAATCTTGGAGGGGGGGAGCAAGCTCCCATCTGAACCTAACAGTCTGACAAGGGTCATTTGCACTAGAACTGTGGAGTACCAAGAGTCCCATGAACCTTCTTTGGGGTACAGTGCCCACAACCATCAAAGAAGAAAAAGTCATTGCTGACAGGGGCCTCCCTTCCTCCCCTCCACCAGGAGGGGAACAGCTGCCTTTCCTTCAGAATCATCCTTTGTCCCCCCTAAGAAAGTTTAAGGCTCATTTCTCAAATGAAGAAAGCAACCGTAGCCCCTCCCCAGGGCCCCAAATTACTATTGTTCTGCTTAGGCACAGTGGGGGGTGGGGTGTGCTGCATGATCATAATGAAGGGATAGTCATTCATTGGCTTCATGGATATACTCAGGTACCACATTCCAGAAGCTGGATGACTGCTCAGGTTGTCCAGGATGTTTGTGCCTCATTTGTCCCTGATGTCTCCTTTCATAACCTTTTGTTTAGATCAGTTGGGCTCCCCAGGATTTAAACTTTAGCAATTTGCATTTTCCCCATGAGGGCAGTGACTAGTTTTTTTCTCATTTTCTTGGCTTCCCAACTTCCCATTACAAGGATGGGCACCTCCTGAGGGTCCACTACATGTTGGTGGCCTTTAATGGTTGCAGGCACCTACTAATCAAAGATGGGTTCTACTGGAATTGTGGCAGCAGGTGAGTAGTCTGGCACAACAGGCAGGGGGCAGCTTGTATTCCTGCTTCCTTCATCTTCAATGCCTTCATTTCCCCCACCCTCATCACCCCATGGTCATTCTGCTCTCCTGACCCTTCCTGCCTACACCTCCATGATACCCACCCCAGGACCCTCTTCTAGCACGTTCAGGCTCGCCCATCCAAGGTAAATCTTTCCCCAACTCCAGCTTTCTGAATCCTGACGCTCCCCACCCGTGTCTGCCATCTTACCTGTGTGCCTGCTCCTGCACCTCTGAAAGGAGCCATTCACACTTGGGCTGGACTCTGCAGCAGCATCAGAGGGAATAAGGCAGCCCCCCTCCCCACAGCTCCCTCCCACAGGAATGACAAAATCTTCCCACAATTGTAGTTAGACTGAATTCAAGAGGAGAAAATTCCAGAAACGTTCACTTCTGGAGTGCTAGGCACCCTCCCCCATTGCCATCAACTGTAGTGGGTCCTACCAAGAGGGTGTGCATGAGACACGGGCAGCATTGACCCAGAAACCACCAGCAGTGGAAAAAGTCACCCAGAGATCTCCAGGCAGAAGTTCTATGTCTACTGTTCACTATTCACATGGGGGGGGGGGGGCTTCCTGCCTACCTACCAGGTGTCCTGTAGGCTTCCCCAGCCCCCATTCACACAACTGTAGGGACAACAAGCTGAGGGTTCCCAAGCTGAACCTGCATCAGCCTCATCCCTCCCGGTTACTCTCCTATGGTTGTGGCTCAGTGGGTCAGTAGGGTCAGATGCGTGCTCGGTGTGGGGTCCAAACCTGCTCCTCCTGGAGGGGACCAACAGCCCCAAGAATTTTCTTTTCCTCTTCCACTAGATGCTCTATAAAAAGCTAAGGATTAAATTCCAAATACATTTCAATCCCTAGGGTGTGCTTGCCACTATTCAAATGAGAAGACCCAAAAGATGGGCAAGTCTGGCAGGACAGATTCAAGGGGCAGCACTGTCCCCACCACAGAAGGCAGCTCCTGGCCCAGAGTAGGTTTGACTGGACAGTGACAAGCTCCAGGATCACTGGGGATGCCCTGCAGAATAATAGGGACAGGGAAGAGGGCAGAAGTGTTAGGGACATAGGGAACAGATATCCAGATGACCTACTGAACATGAACATTCTGCAAGAGCATAGGGGAAGCCTGGCTTGGTTAAAAGGAAAAACATTCTTATCCGCTCCAACCAGACACTGTAAAAATCCTTACAAGATGAAGTGCAGGGTGGACCTTGGGGATGGCAATGATCCTGAGATCATGGTGACTATACACAATGTCTGGTCAAATATACTTTCTCTCAGTTCTATTGTTTCCATTTCCAGTTCTTTCCTTAACAAGGTTCTTTCTTAGAGGAAGAGACCCACATATTGAGCAATATTAGGAACTCTTTTTGTAGGGACAAAAAAAAATGGAAATGGAAGGGATGAGCATCAATGAGGGAATGGCTGAACAAGCTGAGGCATATAAATGTGATGGCATACTAGTGTTCTGTAAGAAATAGGAGACAAGAATTCAGAAAGGCCTGGAAAGACTTGCCTGAGCTGATGCTGAATGAAGTGAGCAGGAGAAGCAGAACACATTAACAGCAACACTGTGACATGATCCACTACGTGGAATGGAGCTCCTCTGGGCAGTACAATGATCCAGGATCATCCTGAGAGACGTGTTCAGGAAAATGTCATCCACATCAAGACAAAACTATGGACTCTGATTCTTTCTGCCTCATATCGAAAAGGGTAAATAGCATATTAAAAGGGTTAAAACACATTTAAATAACAAAATCAATTGTTTTACGTGAAAAGAAAAAAAAAGAAGTAGTTTGTGTGTGTGTGTGTATCCTTCACTTAATCTGAATATGGTTGATGCAGTTTTCCATTCTTCCCATATTGTCCATGGGGTTTTCTTGGCAAATATACTGGAGAAGTTTCCTATTTTCTTCCCCAGTGGATTGGGGAAAAGAGAACTAGCAAGTGGTTGCAGATGGATTTGAACTGAGATCTTTCTGGTTGCAGACATTTTGTTCTACCCACTGGGCCATCGAACCGCCTTACTCTTTTTTCTTTAGCCTCATCAGTTTTGCCTGGCATCATAAACCATGAATTTCATAGAGTTGTATTTAGCTCGCTGATCCCAAGATCAGGAGGCAGGTCACAATGAGTGAGGGGGATCTGGAGAGGATGCAGGAGACCAAAGGTGTTTGAAACCTGGAAAAGACTGAAGGTAGGGCTGCAGCCCTCCGGTCTTTACAATCACCCCATGGACCTGTGTCTTCTTGAAGCCTGTAACCCTTTAAGTTACTCCAGGTGAGAATCCTTGAATGAAAATGAACCACCCTGTGCTGTGCTTCTCAGTGGCTGATTTAGACAAGGGTCATTCCAACCTCCAATCCCAGATCCCATCATTGGGCCTTTTCCCACTCTTCATGGGAGTTCATCATCAATAAGAGTAGGCCCCAGGCCCAGAAACAGGGCCTTAAGTCATTCTCCTAGTCATGACTGCTAGAGAGAACCTATGCAAAATGTCTCTTGTTCCAAGGTTTCTGACAGGTTCATAGAATGGGCACTGATGGGCTTCCCATAGGTGCCTATAATGAGGACTCTGGTTGCCCATCCATTTGGGACAGCTAAGATCTCATCATTGCTTCATCAAAGGGGCCCCTGAAGACTAGCCTATTGAATAGTAAAAGTGGAGAAAGGTGCTTTCACCCAGGAGTCAGTGAAGAGGACTCAGGCAGCCTTCCCTTTGGGACAACTCAAAGTTCACCACAATCCTTTTTATATGTAATGTTCTGTGCCATGAATGGTGGTAGAAGAAAAGTCAGACTATCCTGACTCCAAAGAATCTTAAAGTCTTACGAAGGGGGCAGCTAGGTCGCACAACGAGCATGGCCCTGAAATCAGAAGGAACTTAGTTCAAATCCAACCTCAGACACTTAATGATTACCCAGCTATGTGATTTTGGGCAAGTCACTTAACCCCGTTACCTTGCTAAAAAAAAGTCTTATGAAGCTGACAAGATTTAGAGGTGGGGACACTTTTAATTCCTGTGGAGAGGTCCTGGGGTCCTGAGGGTAGGGCAGCAAAGCAGATGCTTCTTAAATATACTTTCTGCTGATAAAACCATGCTCATTTCAGAAGTCGAACCCTATTCTATTTACCTGAACTTTTGAATGTAAGAGCTTTCTTGTCTTTGTCTTCTGTTGCTTTGTCGGGAACATTACAGGACCCATGGTTAGGACACATCATCATAGTGATTTCTTCTCAAGATGATCTCTGGGGATCTGGTGAGCCTTGTGGGCTTAGTTCCTAGACTGTCTATCAGGGATTAAGAGGAGGTGGTGGTTAATGGGGTTGTGGAAGCTTGACCCTGCTGGCACCTGCTGGGCCCTCTCCCCCCAGGGGGGTCTTGCCCTTTCAGTTGGAGGGGATGGCTTGATCCTGCTGTCCAAAAGTTGCTTCCTTAGATCATGTGTGAGGATGGATAGGGAAACATACTTGTGTTCTGAGCAGAGGGCCTGCAGCTACTCCCACAGCTCTTCAGGAAAGACTTGTTGGGGGCAGCTTGTAAGGACTCAATGATGGTGGGGAGGAAGGTGGACCCCAAGTACCATAATATGCACAAAGCCAGTCTCACTCACAGTCTGGACTCACAGAAGAGCAGACACCACTGCTTTAGCTCTTCCCTCCCTGACTCATTCTTGAAGGTCCTGTAAGCGTGAGTCCCTGGGATAGAGAGTGCACTTCAGAGGGAGGTCTGGCCAACCCCCATATTTTCAGATCCCAGCTATGAATATCAGCCTGCTTCTGCTTAGCCTCTTCCTGGCTTCTTTACATCCGATTTCTAACTTCACCTGTTCAGTTTAGGTTTCTTCTGCACTCCAGAGCCAAGCCAGCCAGTAAGGAAGGTGGCCACATCTTCAGAAGGAATCAAGAAAATCACTGAAGGGGAAGAGAAGCCAGAGGACTCAATTAGAGGAGGTTGCCCTGACCCTGTGGCTCATTCAACCAGTAGCCAGGAGAGTTTCCAGAAGGATCTGGCCAGATCAGTGCTCACCACACCTTCTGAGATGAGGCTGGATCCTGAGACTCTGAGAAGCTGTTCCTGCTGGGTGGACAGAAGCTCCTGGGGGTCCAACTGGACATGAGCATCTACCCCCATAACACTTGAGTCCCTTGCTGAGAGTAAGCACAGGCATTTCTGTATCTTTCCTCTATATGATCCTCCTCAGTTCATCCAATAAACTGAAATTAGTGAGTGTATCTATCTGTGTCTTTATTGAATGACTGAAGGAATCAACAAGGGATGAACGAATGAAGGGCTCACTGAAGAAGGTCAATGGGCAAAGAATGAATGTAGGATTCAATGTAGGAGGTCAATGGATAGAGAATAAATGAAGGACTCACTGAAGAAGGTCAATGGGCAGAGAATGAATGTAGGATTCACTATAGGAGGTCAATGGACAGAGAATGAATGAAGGATTCACTGTAGGAGGGCAATGGATAGAGAATGAATGAAGGATTCACTGAAGGAGGTCAGCATGCAGATCTCTGGGCATGACATTGGGGTGCCAGAAAACTTAGATTGTCCTGGCCCCAAAGAATCTGAAATTCTCATGGGGGAGAGAAAAAGTAGGAGCAGTGACAGCTTCTGCAATCTGGAGGGAGCAACAGCCTTAGAAAGATTCTGAAGATCACCTGGCAGGAGAAGATCCCAGACACTGAGGTCCTTTCTAGGTAAATTGTCTAGCATTCCAACATTAATGCAGGGAGTGCAACTATGATGGGCTGGACACATTAATAGAATGCCAGACATATACTTGCCAAAAAAAAGTATTTTATAGAGAACTCCCACAGAGCAAGTGCTCAAAAGGGGGGTGGGGAGAGGAAGCAATACTGAGACACCCTGAAGGTTTCACTGAAGAACATCAGCTTCCTTTAACTCCATTCTATGATTTGTTTTCCTCAGAGCGCTTTCTTTTCTCCTTTTCCATCTGGCCAATTCTACTTTTTAAAGCATTCCTCTCCTCAATACCTTTTTGAACTGTTTTATCCATTTGACCTATGCTGGTTTTTAGCATGTTATTTCCTTCAACATTTTTTAGATCTCCTTGACTAAGCTGCTGACTTCGTTTTTGTGTTTTTCCTGCATCTCTCTCATTTCTTTCCCCAATTTTTCCTCGATCTTCCTCACTTGATTTTTTGAGCTCTGTTATAGCCTGAGTTCAACTTCTATATTTCTTGGAGTCTTTAGATGCAGGAGCTTGGACTTGCTCATCTTCAGATTGAGTGTTTTGATCCTTCTTGGGATCATAGACAAAGACTTGCTCAATGGTGTTCCTCTTTTTCCCTGTTTACTCATTTCTCCAACCTGTGCCTGGTTTGGGAGTGCTTCCTGAGCTTTTGAGTATTATTGGGACCCCCACCAAGGTTCTCAGTGTGTGAACCTCTGACTGCTTTCCTGGTCTGTGGATGAACACAAGCACAATCCTTTGCCTGAGGTGGTGCTGGGGGCACAGAGTCCTGTTCCAGGTACAGAGGACATCTCCCTCCCCTCCCTTCATTGGACTGAGCACTCAGGGTCAGTTGCCTGGAGGTTCCTGCTTGTGGGCTCCATGCCTACTTCTGTTTCCTGGATCTGGGCTGCCACAGCTGCTACTATACTGAGGTCCCTGAGGGTCTGGGCTTTGCCCATTCACTCTGGCAGAGGTTCCCCTGCTGATCCTCCAAGTTGTGCTTGGTGCTGCGGGAGCTGTGGCTCCCAGGCACCCTGTGGCTCTTTTCCTGGAGGCTGAAGTTTCTTCACTCTGGTGGAGCCACCACTCTAACCCTGTGGAGTAGAATTTTTCCACTATTTTCCAGGTTACCTTGATCTGGGGAATTGCCTCACTGGATCTTTCTGTGGGTTCTGTCTCTTCCAATTTTAGTTAGAGTCATAATTTTAAGATTTTTGAATTATGGAGAGAACATCTGGGAGAGCCTCTTCTCCTGTCCCCATATTGGCTCCACCCCCCTATTTTACAAATATTTTACAAAAATTACTTTTTCAGAGAAGTGAACTGAATACCCAGGTACCCTTTGGCTTGGTTTTGTAAACCAAGGCACAGGTGGATTTTTTTTTAGTTTTTGCAAGGCAAATGGGATTAAGTGACTTGCCCAAGGCCACACAGCTAGGTAATTATTAAGTGTCTGATGTTGGATTTGAACTCAGGTACTTTATCCACTGCGCCACCTAGCCACCCCGCAGGTGGATTTTTTTAAGAGTATATTGGTAATTATAAAGTCCCAGCTTTTTCTTGTCCCTGTTCAATGCATGGATGCTGAGCCTGTCCACATATCCATCTTGAGCCACAGCTGCAGGCAGAATTGGGGATCAGTTTGCTGCTGAATGAGAACAACAGCATCTATACACATTTGTTCTGGTTTAGAGGCCACAGAGAAGCAGTGAATAAACTCAGTGTGATGGAAGAAATTAACTAGGAGGTTACTTTCTCTTCTATGAAACAAGTGTCATCAGAAAAATTAGAGACTCTCAACGGTTTGTGACAAAAAGGTCACAGACCTAATGTGTAACAGTCAAAATCAATCAATCAATCAGCCAGATTTTCTGGGCCAAGCATTGGGTCAGGTGGTGGAGATGCAAATAAGAATGCCAGAACCAATCGATACCCTCTTCAAATGAGCAAACAACAAATAAGTACAGACAACATAGAGAGGAAGTGAAGAAGTCCAAAGGAGTGAAAAGTACTGCCATATAAGGTAGTTTGGGAGGGAGGCCATTGGCAGTTGGAAGGATCAGGAAAGACTTTATGTAGAAGGTAGCCCATGAGCTTTGTCTTCCAGAAAGAGATGGAGGTGAGGAAGGGAAGGAATTTCAAGCACGGAGAATAGCCAGCCCAAATGCAAGAAGACAGGAAATTGAGTCTTGTATGAAAAGCAAAGACAAAATCAGTTTGCCTGGATCACAGTGAGAGAAGAAAAGTAGTGTTCAATGAGACTGTAATAAAAGAATGAGACATGGTTGAAACGGGTTTTAAAAGCTAATCAGAGAGCTGAGTGAAGTGTTCAGAACCAGTAGAAAATTGTGCACATTGGACAGCTAGGTGGCGCAGTGGATAAGCACAGCCCTAGAATCAGGAGTACCTGGGTTCAAATCCAACCTCAGACACTTAATAATTACCTAGCTGTGTGGCCTTGGGCAAGCCACTTAACCCCATTTGCCTTGCAAAAACTGAGAAAAACAAAAGAAAAGAAAATTGTGCACATTAACAACAACATTGTGTGCTGCTGGATGATGATGGACCCGGTTCTTCTCAGTAGTTCAGTGATCAAAGACAAGATCCCTGATAGAAAATACCATCCACATGCAAAGAAAAAACTGTGGAGTCTAAATGCAGAGCAAAGCAGACTATTTTCACTTTTTAAAACTTGTTTTATTTTTTGTCTTTCTCATGTTTTTCTGCCTCTCTTCTGATCCTTCTTTCACAACATGACTCATGGAAATGTGTCAAACATGATTCTACCTGTACAATATCAGATGACGCTCTGCCATAGGGAAGGGGAGAGGGAAAGGAGTGAGGGAGAGAGAAAGATGTGGAACTCAAAAGTTTGCAAGTAGTTAAATGTTGAAAACTATCTTTGCATGTAATTGGAAAAAAAATAAAATAAAATAACATTCAAGAAGCAAAAAAAAGCTAATCAGAGGAGTCTGCATTTTATCTCAGAAGCAATAGGAAGCCAATGGAGTTAATTGAGTTGAGTTAGTGACATAGGTCTGAATTTAAAGAAAATCACTTTGGCAGTCACAAGAAAGATGCATTAGGGGTGGCTAGGTGCTACAGTGGATAGAGCACCGGCCCTGGAGTCAGGAGGACCTGAGTTCAAATGCAGCCTCAGACACTTACTAATTACCTAGACTGTGGCCTTGGGCAAGTCACTTAACCCCATTGCCTTGCAAAAAAAAAACCTAAAAAAAAAGAAAGGATGCATTAGACTTGGGGAAGATTTGAGGCAGAGACAAATTAGGAAGCCATTGCAATTATTCAGACAAGACTAAAGGAGGGGGGCGGCTAGGTGGCAAATTGGATAGAGCAACGGCCCTGGAGTCAGGAGAACCTGGGTTCAAATCCGACCTCAGACACTTAATTACCTAGCCATGTGGCCTTGGGCAAGTCACTTGACCCCATTGCCTTGAAAAAAATCTAAACAGAAAGACTAAAGGAGGGTCTGAACTAAGGTGGTAGCTGTGTGGGTAGAAAAAAGGGATCAGAGATGAGAGATATTGTGAAGGTAGAAATGTCAAGGTTTGGTAACTGATTGGATGTGGGAGGTGAGGAGTTGGAGATAATGCTGAGGTTTACAAACCTGGGATCCTGGAAGAATGATGGGGCTCTTCAACAGAAATAGAGTATTTTGAAAAAGAGGGCTTGGACCTGTTGAATTTGAGATGTCTCAGGGACATCAAGTTTGAAACGTCCAATAGTAGTACAGGAGTCCAAGCCATCAGGAAGAGTCAAACAAGACTGAGCAGACGTACAATGCAGGATGAAAGCTCAGGGTGGAAACGAGCTAGATAGAAACAACGATCTGAGAGTCACATGTACACAGATACTAGTTAAACTCATGGGAAATGATGAGGTCATTGAAAGAAAATAGAGAGAATGGAGGAGAGAAGACACAGGACAGAGGCTTAGGGAGCAACAATACCTGGGGAATCACACTACAGTTGATGAGTAGCAAAGGTGCTGTATCCAGCATTGGCATGATGTTTTCTATTGGGTAGGTCCTACTTGACTAATTAATTTTAACAATGAATTTGCAAGAGAGTAACGCAAAATCAACAGCTCCTGGACATCTGAAACTATCCTAAACATTAGCAATTTTTTTATCCATCTCTAGTCTTTCATCAGTTGCTAAAGGACTAGCAATTGCCATTCTATCATCCTTCTATTAGACTATTAGAAGCTTTTTCAAGAGAACTACTTTCAGACTGTGTCTTGAATACATTTTGTGGTTTCAAAC
The DNA here is from genome assembly GCF_037893015.1 of Macrotis lagotis. Classification (NCBI taxonomy): domain Eukaryota; kingdom Metazoa; phylum Chordata; class Mammalia; order Peramelemorphia; family Peramelidae; genus Macrotis; species Macrotis lagotis. The sequence continues at coordinate 43,304,173 of NC_133666.1, forward strand.
AAAGAATCTTTTCACTTCAAGGAGCAGACTAGTATACCTTGCTCCACTTTGTTATGATTGTTGTTCAGTCTCTCTGTGACCTCATTTGAGATTTTCTCAGCAAAAATCCTGGAGTGGTTTGTCATTTCCTTCTCCAGTTCATTTTACAGATGAGGAAACTGAGGTAAACAGGATGAAGCGACTTACCCAGGATTACAGTTAGTAAGTGTTTGAGGCCGTATTTGAACTTAAGAAGATGAATCTTCCAGACTCCAGGTCTATCCCCTGTAGTGCCATCTAACTGCCTTTGCTACACTAGTCAACTTCAAAGGGTCAAGGTAACTAACAGATATAGCAGGGATATTGCACATTTCCTTTTCATAAGGAACCATTTGATTCTTATGAGAATCCTGTGACATAGGCAAGGAAAGCATTAACCTCTCATTATAAATACAGATTAAAAATTCTTCTTGTAAATCTGAATTCTCTTGCAGTAACTCAGGATCCCTAGCCAATAGGATACAATCATTGACTTAAACCAGTTTATAAAAAATAAAATACATTTTTATATTGTATATCAAAGGACTTATTATGAATTGGGTCAGATGAGAACTTTTTGATATGTATGAAAAAAATGGATGAGTCATGGCAAGAGAAGGCGTGAAGGAGTTGTAATCAAGGACATGACCATATAAAAATCACAGGTCATTCTAGCAAGATAAAAAGACAGACAAGTAATTATTTTCTTCGGGATGTAGGCTAGACATGTGATTTCCTTTGTATCATCAGCGCTCCCCAGTGAGGAAACTCTCTACCAATGCAGATTGTCACCATTTTTGCAACCCAGTGTCTATATACATACATATATATATACATACATACATATATATATATATATATATATATATATATATATATATATACATAAATCCAGCACTGAACTGGACCTAATGTCTTCCTGATTTCAAGTTTAACTCTTTGTCTTCCAGACCTGCTCCCACTTGCTCTTTTTCCCATTATCTTAAAGGTATCCTCACAGAAAGTAGAAGTGTTTTTCCTCTTATCATAAAATAATAAATGGGTAGGTCTATTCATCTTTGAGACTTCGGTTTCCTCCTCCATAAAATAGGAAAAATAATGTTTTAGTGACTGCCTCATTGAACCGTATGTAACATAAAAACACATACACACACACACACGTGTGTGTGTGTGTATTGTTATGGTTGTCTTTCATTGTCAAAGAAGACCATGTGATCAGGCAGGTGATGCCATGACAAGCACAAGAATTGCATTTAGTGAGGGGGGTAGGGGGTTGTGCTAAATCACCAGCCTCACTTTCTCCTCCAGTGTCATCTGGCTGCACTCACCAGATATGAATCAGGATGACTGGAGATGGCTCTACATAAGAGGCAGTCAAGGTTAAGTGACTCACTCAAGATCTCCCAGTTAAGAAGTGTCAAGTGTCTGAGAGCAGATTCCAAACTCCATCCTCCTGACTCCAAGGCCAGTGCTCTATCTACTGTGCCACCTAGCTGCCCTTATATGTATTTAAGTAAAGACAGAGAAGAAAACAAAGAGATTGAGAGAGACAGAAACAGAAAGAGAAAAAAACTGATTGACAGAGACAGCGAGACAAAGAAAGAGAGGCAGAGACAGAGAGAGACAGAGACAGAGACAAAGAGAGTCAGAGATAGAGACAGAGATCAAGAGACATAGAGAGAGACATAGAGAAACATAGAGAGACAGAGACTGCAAGAAACAGAAACTGAGAGAGACAGAGAGAGAGGCAGAGGCAGAGACAGAAACAGTGAGACAGATAAAGAAAAAGACAGAGACAGAGAGGACACTATGTGATGTACCCCAGCACTTGCTGCTAAGCGGCACCCTAAGTCATAAATCTTTCCTAGGTTAAAGATAATTTTTTTTTAGATTTTTTGCAAGGCAATAGGGTCAAGTGACTTGCCCAAGGCCACACGGCTAGGTAATTATTAAGTGTCTGAGGCCGGATTTGAAATCAGGTACTCCTGACTCCAGGGCCGGTGCTCTATCCACTGTGCCACCTAGCCGCCCCAAAGATGATAATTTTTGCTAAGAAAAAATAAAAAACAAAAAGACAGTTCCTACCTCCAAGGAACTTACATTCTAATTAGCCAATCTATGTCAAGTGCTTTGCAAACTTTAAAGTGTTGTAAAACTGCTAATTATTGTTATAATGTGAGTAAAAATGGATGCCAGAAATGAAGGATTATTTACAAAGAAATCATAAAACTATAGTGTTTGGTTTTAAGTGAAAACAAATTAAAAAGACAGAATGTTTCCTAGACCATGATGAATGTCTCCTGGTAAGCACATTCTTTACTATCAAGTAGACTCCTAGATTCTGCACTTAACATGTCCAAGGTCACACAAGTAGTAAGGAGCAAAATCAACCTTCAAACTCAGGTCCCGATAAAACCTTCAGAGTTCCGCACCCCCATGCTGAGGTGGCTAGGTGGCGCAGTGGATAGAGCCCTGGCCCTGAAGTCAGGAGGACCTGAGTTCAAATCCAACCTCAGACACTTAATAATTACCCAGCCGTGTGGCCTTGGGCAAGCCACTTAAACCCCATTGCCTTGCAAAAAAGAAAGAAAGAAATACTCCATGCTGAAGAAGGATCATATTTCTTTCTGGCTAATGGACTCTCTGTTGACTTGAAAGAATGATTATTCTTCTGAATCTACTCATTGAAAAGTGAATAGAACATTGTCCTGCCACCAATTTACAACCATGAGTAAGAACTCACTATCAATGAAATTTATCTTTCCAGGACAGCTATAGTGTAGAGATGGTTGGGCAAATAGGAGCAGCAGTGGTACCTCACTGGCTTGATGGAGCCTCAGTGGACTCTCTGGAGTAGTTGACTGGGAGGCAAACAGGTCATGGCAAGCCCCAGTGCATCTCAAACCCCAGTGCATCTCAATCTGTGAACCTCCATTCTCATCTACTCTCCAATCCCACCCACCCCTGCAGCAGAATCAAGAACCTAGGCCCATTGACTGCATTGGGCCTGTGGGCTTCTGCTGATTTCTAACTTAGAGCTTACTGCTTTTTCAAATAAAACTCCAGTTGAAATCACCTGGGAAGATATTTTGGCCTAAGTTGAATATTTGTGTGGAATGTTTTTTCTTCTTCCCTTTTCATTCCAACAGTGGTTTTCAAAAAGAAAAAAAAAACACTCCCTAGATTTCATAGCAATATAAGTTCCTTTGAAGTAAGATGGTATGACTTGTTACCTGAAAATCAATCAAATCCCTTTGAGGTTTTTTTTAATCATTCTAAAAATTTTGGATGTGGTGGTAGGCCTTGCTAATTCCCATTTTATACTTTCTTCTTAGCAACTGAATTCACAAAGCAGCAAAAACATGCATTTTGAATGAAAACAACAGACTTTCTTGTAAGCTCTACAGTCAGAGAATGATAGAATTGAAAAGGGTCTGGTACAACCTCCTTTTGCACAGGAAACTGAGATAGTTATTTATCCAGAGGTCCATAACTAGCTATTAGCAGAATTGGGGCTAGAATGAGTCAAAGGAAAATTGTTTTAGATTTGGGGGAGAAGAGAAGACCTTAAGGATTATCTAGTTGAACTCTTTCATTTTACACAAAAAACAAGGTCGAGAGAGAGAGAGAGAGAGAGAGAGAGAGAGAGAGAGAGAGAGAGCAAAGGACTTGCCCAAGGCTATATAGCTAATGAGAAGCAGAGTTGAGATTAGACTGAGTTTGAGCCCTGGTGCTCATAGCACAGTATGTTTCCTCAAAACTTTTCTGAGCAAAGCAGAGGAGGTATATTATATGATCACACATTGAAGTTTGGAAAAGGATGACACTGGTTGGGCATTTCAAAAAATTTATGAAAGGTTTTTTGTTTTTTAGTTTTTGCAAGGAATGGGGTTAAATGGCTTGCCCAAGGCCACACAGCTAATTATTAAGTCTGATTTCAGGGCCAGTGCTTTATCCATAGCACCACCTAGTTGCCCCAAGGTTTTTTTTTTTCAAAGCTTTTATTCACAACAGAAAATTTTAATTGAATGACCCTATCTTTATTGGAACAACCATCTTTGGCCTGCTATAGTTTTATGGCAGCCCATTTGCCTATGACATGATAAGCTAATTAGTAGTCTCTAAATGTTTTTGGTCATATACTATCAATAAAAATTTTTAAGCATATACCCCCAATATATGTGTCTAGATCGAGGCTCCACTCACAACTCATTGTAACCAAAGAATGCCCAAATACCTCAAATCAAATAATCAAACAATATAAACTAGCTATTGGCATTTTCTTTAGTTCCATAATAATATATGAATGAGTTAATATTCAAGTTGAGAGTATTATATAGAGTTTTGGCCACAATCTTGTGTTCTAGGTCCATGTATATGATGCTTTGTCCTTTGTTCTTGAAGAAGACCATGACATCAGGGAGGTGATACCATGGCAAGCACATGAATTGGATTTGAGTGAGGGGAGAGGGGCTGTGCTAAGTCACCAGCCTTACTTTCTCCTCCAGAGCCATCTGGGTCCAGTGGCCAGATATGGATCAGGATGATTGGAGATGGCAATTAGGGTTAAGTGACTTGCCCAAGGTCTCACAGCTGGTAGGTGTCAAGTGTCTTCCAGGGCCAGTGCTCTATCCACTAGGTCATCTAGTTGTCCAAGGTCCATATATAAAAATAGCAGTCAATCCAGAAGAGGATCGTTGCAGTAGTAGAAGACTGCAACTTCAGGAGTTAAGGATTCCAAAGTTTGGGCCAGGCATCTAAGAAGGAATTGCAACTCCACCCACCCACCCAACTCAATGAGGACAACTCTTGTCATCAGAGAAGCTAGATCACTGGGACATGGAGCAAACAACTGAAACCAAAGAGACTGGACCAGTATTAGATAGTGACTACAGCTGGAATTAGAGAGAGACCAGATGAGCAGAAGGTAATATTTCTAGCCATGGATAAAGAAATACACCAAGGACAAATGGATGAAGAAAGATAATCACCCAAGGATGGAGACAACTTCAAGGAACACAAATCCTTGCACCTGAAAAGAATGCTAGTTATAGAAACAAAAAAAGACATCCAGGCCATAAAACACCAATTATCAGTTGCCTCTTTGTCATATATGAATCCAACATATGTGCCTCATTACTCTGTAAGTTTGAAACCATTCTTCCTTTGTGCCTGTATATTTCAGGAAGTGTATGCCAGATTGTTGAAGTATGCCAGGGGATGTTCTATATCCTCTATTTTTACTATATCATCCTATACAATGTAGTTTCCAACACTAATTGGTTCTACTGCCTGATCATTATTGGAAAGTGAACTGGCTTACAATCAAAACATTAGAAGCATAGCTGTTCAGGCTTCCTATTAAAACCCTGAGAGTAATATTAGTCACCCTACAAGGACTCTAACTTGTAAGTGCAAATGTGAATTTGGGGAGTGAGCCTAGAGGGTATGTTACTAATGTTTGTTTATTTATTCATTTGTGAATTATATTACGTACATGATTCTAAGTTCAGTTTATTTTGATATAGAGTTTTAGCAGATACTATAGCTGAAAAAAGATCCTCAGAAAGTGATACACTTCCAAATAGAAATCAGGCCTCAATGACTGTGCTTACATAGCACTCGTGCTACTTTCTGAATGTCATCTATCAATCAGACCAATTTTTAATTGTAATTTAGCTAGAAAATTTCCCTCTTCCCTAATGTTAATCAATTATTCCTGAATTTTTGTATTTCTAACAAATAGATCCACTAAATCCACTGAAGCTATTTATTTGAAAGATTTTTAAATAGCTTAAAACTTCTGTTTCCACATTATTAAAGTTTGTAGATTTGAAAGTTTTTATAGGTTACATGCATCATTTCTGGCAATGAAATCACATAAAAAAGAAATATTTCCAAACATCAGTTTTCAAAATGCTCTTTCCATACCACAAGATTCTTTTAAAAGGCAGTTGTTTTCTCATTCATTTGTTTTTTTGGTTTTGTTTTTCAATTTTTATTGCTATCTTTTACTCTTTCATTACCAGAATTTCTCCTAGTATTCCTCCCTTCCCTTTTCCCCCAGAGAGTCTTTCCATATAACAAAAAAAAATTAAAGAAAAAGAGGAAATTAGGGGAAAAAATCAGAAAAGTCAATCAATTCACTGAAAACATTTGAAAATATTTACAATGTACCACACCCATGAACCTCTTACTTCTTTAAATGAGTGGGAAGGGATTGTTTTCTTATTTTGCTTCTTTGGGGACAAGTTTGTTCCTTATATTTACAACATTCAGGTTTGTTTTGTAGTTGTTTTATCCATTTACTTGTTGTCATGACTGTATATATTGCTTTCTTGACTCTGTTTACCTCATTCTGCAACAGATGGTATAAGTCCTTCCATTTCTCTATGCATTCATCTATTTCTTATAGCATGATGATATTCCATTGTGTTAATGTACCACAATTTGTTTAGCATTTTCCCTGTTGATGGACATTTACTTTGTTTCCAATTCTTTGTTACCACAAAAAGTGCTGATATAAATAATTTGTTGTTTTGGGGATAGTTCTATTAATCAATGACCTCCTTAGGGTTTTACCAGTCTTAGTAATGGAATTTCTAGGTCAGAGGGATGCACATTTTAGTCACTTCATTGTCATAATACCAAATTGCCTTTCAAAATGTTTGTACTGGTTGGCAGCACCACCAAAAATGCTCTAGTATTCTCAGCTTCATTCAACCTCTCCAACATTAAAAACATTAATATTCCCATCTTTTGTCATCTTTATCAATATGCAGGATGTAAGGTGAAATTTTAGGATTATTTTGATTTACATATTTCTTATTATTAATGATTTGGAGCATTTTTCATATGGTTGCTTGCAATTCTTCTTTTGAGAACCATTGTTTCATATCATTTCATTTACTGTTAAAGTATTTCCTTTGATATCCAAGACATATAGTGAACTAAAACAGATAACACCAAAAGCCATTCCCCAACTGATTAGTGTTCAAAGGACATGAACGAACTGTTTATTAAAGAAAACTTACAATGGACAGCTAGAGAGATAGCATGGTGCAGCACAGAGAGAGAGATGGCCTTTGGAGCCAGGAAGACTTGAAATGAAACCCCGTCTCTGAAACTAACTGGCTGGGAAAATCAGTACTTTTTAATACTCTGGGAAACTCTAACACTATAAATTACAGAGTAACTATGCAAATGTGTCCACCTGAATTGGTAGAGGGAGTTTCTTTATATATGAGTTCCCTTATACTAAGTTATAGGTCCATGCCTATGCCTATGAAACATATCTCCTCATTACTAATAATGAAAGGACAACAAATCAAAAAACCCTTCAAAATTCTTGATGCAGCTTTTAGCAATTAAAACTGAGGAGTGCAATAAGACTACAAGGACATCCCATATATATAGTATTCTGCATCTTTAGTCCCTTTACCTCTTCAATGAAAAGATATCTCCTCTTTGGAACCAAGATTTGTTATTTAATTTTTACTGTGCCATAAGAAACAACAAATATGAAGAAGCATATTTAGAATTATATGACTTGCTACAGAATAAAGTGAAAACAGAAAAATAATACATTTGGAGAAAGCATAGGGAAAAAAAGAAACTGAACACTGTGTACTGAACAAACGTGCTTCAGGAAGAATTGAGAAAATGTATTTTTCTCCCTACGTTGCATGGGTTAGAGATAGTAGGAATGACACGTTAATATCCTGTCAGACTCAGGGGATGTGTTGGCCAGTTTTCCTGAGCTGTTTTTCCTCACTCTTTTTTTGTTTAACACAGAATGGTCCATTGGGTTGGGAAAGGGAGTAAGAGTCTATTTCAAAATTGTTGTTCAGTCATTTCAGTCATATCCGACTCTTCATGACCCCATTTGAGGTTTCCTTGGCAAAAATACAGGAGTGGTTTGCCATTTCCCTCTCTAGCTCATCTTACAGATTAGGAAACTGAGGTAAACAGGATTAAGTGACTTGCCCATAGTCACATAGCTAGCAAGTGTCAGAGGCCAGATTTGAGTCTTCCTGTCTCCAGACCTGTCACTTTATCCACTGTAGGACCATTTAGTTGCCCCATTTAGAAATTAATGTGATACCAAAAAAAAAAAAAACCTTCTATAGGATCACAAAATAATAAAGGACTCTACAAACCATCACATAAAATAAGTCAAACATTGTCAGGATAAAGACCTAAAGAGAAATTCTGAGAGTAATGTTAATTCTTTCAGGGCAATAGAGTCCCTTAAGAAACAGATAGAAAAAGCGTAATATATTCAATTCAGTTTCTGGTATAGTTTTAAATAATCTGAATATAAACTCCTGGAGGGAAAAAACACCACTTTTCATCTTTGTATTCCTGTGGCTTAGCACCTGTGTACACAGTCAAAGGAATACATAAAGTATCTGTGATTTTACTAGTATGGAATATTCCTGGTATGTGAAATCCTTTCACTAATGCAGAAGACAACCCATGAATGACTTAGGATATGAGTCCTAGAGTTCCATCCAAGGCTGAAAGAGTTGCCCAAGTTGCCCGGGGTCATAGGGCTAGAAAATGATGGAGAGAAGGATTTGAAGCTCAGGTCTTCCTGTCTCCAAGCATTTTAGTCACTACTTAGACTGCGTCGTGTGTGAGGTAGATGCTTAGTAAATGTCTATTAAATTGAACAGTCTCAAAGAATATGAAAAAATGTATTAATCACTTATTAAACCCCTATGGTAAGTGCAGGGGATGCAAGAGTAAGACAGAACTCTTAAGGAATTCACATTCTAATAGGAGGAACAACACATATATGAAGGATTAGCTGTGAGTCAGATGGAAGGGTACTATGACAAAGTAGGTGCTAAGCATCTTTTTAAGATTTAAGCTCATGTCTGCTCTTTAAATCACATGCATTTGAACCATTTGAAGATACAAATGGGGGCGGCTAGGTGGTGCAGTGGATAGAGCACCGGCCTTGGAGTCAGGAGTACCTGGGTTCAAATCCGACCTCAGACACTTAATAATTACCTAGCCGTGTGGCCTTAGGCAAGCCACTTAACCCCATTGCCTTGAAAAATATATATAAAAAAGATACAAATGGCTAGCTGAATAAACTTTTTTCTGGCTTTTTAGAAGCTGTAGCATCTACAGAAGCAGTTGTCACATCACATTTTCACAAGGGTTGCTTCCTTGGATGATGGCTTCTGGGATCACAATGGAAGTAAGACTGATGATCTGGAGATACTACCGTTCTTGAGACTCAGGCTTACCTATCCATCAGGAGTAGTTGATGTTGCTGGTGATGAGGATGGCAGGCCTCTTTTCCACAAGTGTTGTTCCCCTTGTTGGCTAAGGATCTGGTCTGGAAGTGAGACTGGTGACTTGGGTAGCAAAAATTAGAGAATCTATCAATAGAGATTTAGCTTCAGATCTGGAAAATTAGAAATGAAGTCTGGCTCATCAAAACATCCTTGCCATGGGTCAAGATTAGTGTGGTTCTCCGACTATGTAAGTCTCAATGTGATTTTTTTGTGTCAATCTCAGTGCATGTGCTAAGTAAGGCAAATCTCATGTTCCTAGAGTGGAGAAAACCCCTACTTGTGTACTTTCAGAGGGAACCTTTTCTTAGGTTTTTTTCATACCTAAGAGATGATTGAACATGTAGATATTACTTTACTAGAAGAATGTCAATATTTGAAAACAAGCAACTTTTGTCTTCATAGCTTGAGAAATGCATCCAATAACACTATCAGAATTAAGTACAGTAAAGCCTCACAAGGAGAGTTGCTAATAACTGGGAAGGATCCTGAAACACTGTCAATAAATTCTGAATCCTTGATAACAACATCTGGCAAAATATCTCCTGGGCGTATTTACAAAGATACATTTCTCCCAGTAGGCAAACAGCATTTTGAAATAATTGTTCCTACAGTTTTCACCCATCACACAAATGAATTAAACAGATTGATGCAGGGAACATTTTTATCAGCCAGCTTACCTTAAAAGCACACTACTGAGAACATGTTTGCGCAAGATATACCTGCATTTACAGTAATGGTAAGACCATAAAACTGCCAAGAACCAGCATATCCATCAGTCAATTAAAATTAGTATTAGGATTCAAAGGAAAGCTAGAAAACTCCTAAAAGTTAAAGTCCTATAATGGAGTTTTACAAATAGTGGCTCAGTTATATAACCTAGGCTCTTTTTCCACTAGGAGTGCTATAATGAGGGAAGTGAGATTACAGATCACGCTAGATTTTGTCACTTAACTACCTTGCCTCCTTCCATTTCCTGGGTAAAGTCATAGGTATTTATTGTACATAAAGTTCTGGTAGTTGGACACGAGCTTTGGCAGGTTCTACTAAGCAGAAAGAATTTCTATGGCCCATTGATGGGAGGTGTATGCACTGTCCCAGAACAGGCCTAAATATATTGGAGAGTCTGGTCAACAGATTGACCACAGCAGGATGAACTTTTATGATCATAGTAACTATTGAAGACCATCAACTAATGAACTCAGAAGCCAGAAAAAGTTGAATCCAGGATGGTAAACCTCTCTTACAAACACACACACACACACACACAAACACACACACACACAGACAAATGTGCAAACACACAAAAGCAAAAGAGAGGATAACTTATGGAAATTGTACATACAGAGAATTTAAGGACAATGTGGGCAAAAGGAAATATTAAAAAACAATAACATCAAAAGAAATCATGACCTCGATACATGCAAAATATATTGATCTCAAAGACATGATACATATAGTCAATTTAAGGATTATAGGGCTGTCCAAAACACATGATAGGTCAAAGAACTAAGTTGGAACTTTGAACAAGATGGATGAATGAGAGGCCATGTCTAAGCCTAATTCCTTCTCATTATTTTCAAACAGCAGGAAATGTTCCAAGTGCAAATTATCAAGGGAAAGAAAAATCTCACTGATAAACTAGTAGAGATAACTCCCCAAATGAGTAAAAACTCAAATGATGTCTGACTGGAGTAAATAAATATTGTGGAGTAAAAAGAATGCAAAAGTCCCAAAAGAGAAGAGTGATAATGCAATAATAATGAGACTCACATAAATTATAATGGAACAACTGCAAACATTTCCAGAGTGATTTGAAAACTCAACAAAAGAATTAGAACATAGTGCCCTTTGGAGGCAGATCTGCAGGCAAAGCAAGTCTCCAGTGCCTAACTTCATAGACTGCTAGGATTTGTAGTCCAGTGTATAAAAGAGTAGCCTCTTCAGCCTCCGCATTTTGTGACTTGATGGACATGACTGGGTAGTTAGGCCTCAAATGGCAGCTATAACAATTTGGTCCCTGAGAAGAACTTGAATTCTATAGCTCAGGACAAGGAACTGGGCATACAATGTTGTCTTGGCAGTCAGCCTTGGCGCTGTAGAAATAAAAAAAAGGAACTCTTTCAAGAAGTGAAAGACCCTTTTCCAAGGAGCCAAGTAAGATCAAGTTTTTTCTCTTTTCAATTCTCCCTTCACTCCTCCTAACTAGGCACTACCTGGTGCCCAATGTCGACATGTTTCTTCATTATACTTTACTTTCTTTTTATTCTGATTTTTTTCTATATAAAATACATGGTAGGACATACATTTTTGTGCTTTTCTTGTTATGTCTTGGGGGAAAGTATAAAGGGATTTGAGAGGAGATGACACACCTAATTGAAATTTACCCAGGATTTAAGATAAAGCAAAAATCTCTGTCCAGTAGCTAAGAAAATCCCTAAGTTGATGTCTCAGGCACTCTGCTATATTATTAATAATTCTATATACTTCTCAAAAGCTGAATTTAAAATGGAACTTGAGATTCTTCTTTGACTCTAGCATAATGAGCTCGTTGCCTTAATAATATTTGCTGGATAAAATCTCCAACCCTAACACTAGAAAATAAGAAAGATAAAAACTGGGGTGGAAATAAGAACTCCCAAAGAAGAATTCAAAAAAGAAAAAAGTAAATAGTTTGAAAAAAAATTGGGGGGGTTGATTGCAAAAGACTTAATAAGGGAGATATCTTATCCCTAAGTGATACATGAAATGTGGAATGATACAAACATTTTCAGATATGATCGATATTTTGATTTATTTTGATCAACTATATTTATTATTGGGGAGTATTCTAAAAAGGGTGAATGGAGTCAGTGATATAAGAATGACTTCAAAATATATATTTTGAATGCCTTAGACTACATTTCATCATACATGTGAATGGACACCCTACACAACCACCCAAGTACCATCCCAACATCAGAAAAATGTGAGGAAGGTACTCAGCATGTAAGGAAGGTCACCCTCTGTTCTGGCCTTATGGAAAGACATGTACAAAAGCAGCCCAAGATAAGCAGCATGCGTGGGTTGCAATCTGCATCTTGAATTGATGAGATCACAAAATCATTTAAGTATTAGGATAATTAATCCATATTAGTAACAAAAACTTTTTGAGTATATCAATAGATAAAGAAGAAAGCTGCAACAAAATATTACACTTTTACATTAATGCTTTAAAAAAAGATTCAAGGAAAGGAAGGATCTTTCCTTAATATTATCAAAAACAATAAGGTGCATTATTTGTAATTTCTTCATTACAAACTTTACCCATAGGGCTGTGGTGAAGCAAGGATGCCATGTCTCTGCTCCTATTTGACATAGTACCAGAAAATTTTATTATAGCAATAAAACAGAAAAAAGTAATAAATATTAGCAAAAACAAAATTATCTCTATTTACAGACAACAGAGTGACTTAACTTAGAAAACCCTAAAGAATAAATAGAGATGGGGGCAGCTAGGTGGCACTTACTAATTACCTAGTTGTGTGGCCTTGGGCAAGCCACTTAACCCCATTGTCTTGCAAAAAAAAAAAGCCTAAAAAGAATAAACAGAGACTAATTTAGTCTAAGTGTCATCCAAATAGAAATATATTTTTAAATTCATGAAAGCTATCAACATATCATTATAGAATAGGTTGCACCATAACCCAAAATATATTGAAATAGATAATCTAAGTATATAGTCATTTATTTCACTATTATTAGGGGAAACCTCATAACTAGACAAGGGCTAGAGGAATTTTTTACAAAAGATGAAACTGCTCAGAGTCAGAAGGACCTGGATCTTATCTGGGAAACATGTTATTTCAGTGACCTTGGGAAAGTCACAAGTTCTTATTTTGCCCAGTAAACTAAGTCTATAAATTACAAAGGAAGTTTCTTACCCTGCACCCATAAAGTGAGAGTTCTGGTAAAACATACATACAATAGACATACATATGGGCATGTATACATTTATGTGTCTAATACATAGGCATGCATATTACACACACACACACACACACACACACACACACACACACACAAACACTTTTGCCTGAACAAAATTCCAGTGCTAAAAGAAGAAAAGCTATAACCTAGGGTGTGGGGGGGGGGGAATCAGATAGAAGTCTGAAGTCCAAATCTGAAGGGAATTGACAGAAATCTTAGACTAAGATTTCCATAACTAAAGTGATGATGATCTAAGAATAGTTTTGGGGGCAGCTAGGTGGTGCTTAATAATTACCTAGCTGTGTGGTCTTGGCCACTTGATCCCATTGCCTTGCATAAAACAAAAACCAAAAAAAAATAGTTTTCAAAAGAACTGTAAGCTGTTAACAATCATATAAAAATGTTCCAAATCATTCATAAGAAAAAATGTATATTAAGAAAACTTTGAGGTATTCCCTTTTCCCATCAAATTGGAGAAAATGAATGGATACAAATGAAAAAAGTCTGTGCTAAGTAAATCAATGCTTCTATTAGAGGAAGCTGTTAAATGAGGGAGGGGGGAAATCTTTTTTAGCAAATTTCGCAGCTATATAGGGAACTGAAATGTATAAGAATAAGAACTATTCCCAATTGATAAATGGTCAAAGGATAGTAACAGAAGGTTTTCAGAGGAAGAAATTCCAAGCTTTCAATAGCCATATAAAATTGCTCTAAATGATTAATAACTAGGGAAGCACATTTAAACAACTGTGAGGTACCCACCTTACAAACTATGAGATTGGCAAAGATGGCACAAGAGTGGAAATGACAAATAGGGGATCTGTGGGAAAACAGGTAGAACAATACATCATTCGGTAGAGTTGTAAACTGGTCCAGCCATTCTGGAAAGCAATTTTGGAGCTATGCCCAAAAAGCTATTAAACTATGCCTAACATTTATCCAGCATGAACTAGAGCCAGGCCCAAGCTGGCCGTTTTCAGGGTGAGTATTTACACTTCAGAAATCAGCAAATGTTACAAATCAGAGCTTGACTGAATATCTTGTGGATTGTCTAGACTTTAAAATTTAATGGAGAAAATGTTAATAATACTGATTAAATTTAAAAGTGTGTAGGGCATGTATTTTTGTTGAGAACCAATTTTTAAATATTTACCAACATACTTATGCCTTTCACTTAGAGATAACATCTGTATTCCAAAATGGTCCAATTAAAAAAGAAAAGGGCCTATAGGTATAAATATATATTTATAGCAGTGTTTTGTGGTTTGGAAAAGAACTAGAAACTGAGGGGGATACCCATCAATTGGGAAATGGCTGAATACATTGTGGTATATGATTGTAATGAATGATGAAGGGGATGGTTTTCAGGGAAAAAAACTGGGAAGACTTGTATCAATTGATAGGGAATAGAAACCAGAACAGTTTCTATTACAACATTGTAAAGATAATTGCCTTTTTAAATCTTAGAAACAATGATCAACACAATGACCAATTATAATTCCAGAGTACTAACCAACTCCTGATAGAAGAGAGCATAATTAAACATTTTCTGAATGTGACTAATGAGAAAATTTATGTGGTTTGATTCTATGATTGTAAGAAGGGATTTTGTTTTTCTTGCTTTCATGGTAGGGTAGAAGATGGGAGGGAGTGAAGACAGATATTTCTTTGGAAAAAAAATCATTTAAAAAAAAAAGAAAGAAAGGAGCATCCAGGTAGTGCAGTGGACAGAGCATCTAATGTGGAGTTGGTACCAGAGTACCAAATCTGGCCTCATACACTTGATACTTGCTAGCTATGTGACCCTGGACAAGTCATTTAATTCCAATTGCTTTGCACAAAAAAAAGAAAAAGAAACAGTCAGGGCTGGAGGGACAGTAGGATGATGAACACATTAATTCATTGTCAGAAAAAATAGAAATTACTCTAACCATTGTGGAAAACAATTTAGAAATATGAAAGAAAAGTTACTAAACTAGTCATAATCTTCCAACCAATGATTTCCATTACTTAGATAGATATTGATAGTAGAATGAACTCATATGTATCAAAATATTCAAAGCAGCATTATTTGTCATAGCAAAAATTTGGCAACAAATCACATGCTCAGTACTTGTGGAATGGCTGAACAAATCATTATGAATAAATGTAATAAAATAGTGTGTTATAAGTAATGACAAGTATCAATAATTCAAAGAAATACAGGAAGACTTGTATGACCTATTACAGATTGAAGCAAGTCACATCCAAAGAATATACACAATGACCACAATAATGGCAATTAAGACAATATTCAAATAGAATAGAATTTAGGAGAAATACAACAGTCAATATTGACTCTAGATTGCTGAGGTTAACAGACACTTCTCAAACTGTAAGGAATCAATTCTCACTGGAAGTCTTCAAAGTCTAGGTCGGTGATATTGCCAGGAAGTTGTGACTACTCTTTGGTGAGGCTGTGAAAGAAAATCTGGGATTCTCCTCCCAGTAGGATCATTCCTCCTTTTAGTTTTCCTGTTCAAGGATTCAGCTCCAGCAACCCCTTTCACACAGGATATCCCTTTTGACAGAATTCACAAAAGGGAGCATCTGGTGTGAATGGGCCAACTGGAAGGGAGTGATGAAAGATAGAGGAGGTTGCATTCATTATGTTCATTCTTCAGAGCCAACCAATCATGGCCTTCAGGACCGCTGTGCATCTGGATAAGGTTAGTTCAAAAATCAACCACAGAATCCAGGAACTTGAAAGGACTCCACATATTACTTCATCCCATCATCCACAAATGATGTATAAAGTCAGAATTGAAAATTGCCTCAGCGGTCTAGTCCATCCCCTTGCCCGAAGAATGACTTCCCACCATGACATACCCAAGAAATGAAGACTCAGCTCAATAAATTCAACTCAACAACCAAGCATTTATTAAGAGCCTGCCATATGTAAGGCACTGTGCCAAGAGCTAGAGATTCAAAGCAAAAATAGTCCCTGCCCTCTAGCAGCTTGCATTCTACTGGGCAGAAATTATAAAGAGATATACAAAATACACAAAGAGGAAGAATAAAGAAATCACATGTTTAAACTGCTTACATAATGTGGAATTAATAGATACTTAGAATATGAAAGGCAGTGTTTCATAATGGTCAAAGAGCTGGTTTCATTGACAGGATACTGTGAAGTCAAGTTCTACCTTTTACACATCTTGGCTGTGTGACCTTGGGCAAGTCACTTAAACTCACACGTTCCAGGCAATTTTCTAAGACTTTAAGTGTTCCTAGCTGTTGCCAATCTGCATTCTGCATTGGTAGAGAGAACTTTTATCCTGGGAGCTCCCTCACAATGGAGGGGGGCGAGGGGATGGGGGGAAAGGGAGAGGAAGAAGAGAAAGGGAGAAGAAGAGGGAGAAGGGAAGAAGGGAAGGAGAGGGAGTGGGAAAAAGTGAGAAATAAAGTACACACACACACACACACACACACACACACACAGACACCTTTAAGTATTCATCAAATATTCACAAGATGGCTCACATACCAGCCCTGTAAGATTTCAAAAAGCTGGAATTATACATACTGCATTTTCAGATCATAACACAATAAATCGAATTAAATGACTACAACATTCAATTTGTTAAGCATTTATTTAGCACTTCATTAATAAGTGCCTAATATGTGGTAGGCACTGAAGGTACAACAACAAAATAACATAGAATTCAGGAAGTTTACATTATATTAGGTAGAAAAAATGTACACAGATAAATAATACAACATATGTATAAAGTAAATACAAAGGAATTGGAGTGGGGCAGGGTACTAACAACTAAGGGAGCAGGAGATGACTCCTGGAGGAGGTGGCTCATAAACTGAACCTTGGAAGGGTCTAGGGGCTCTATGGAGAACAAGTGCATTCTGGGCATTAAGTGCTGTGCAAAACCACAGAGATTTGAGGTGGGCTGTTGTCCATAAGAAATGATTGCTAAATAGCTGGAATGCAGAGCGCTTGAAGAAGAGTATTAAGCCCCAAAAGGCAGATGAGAGCAGACTAGAAAGGGCTGTAAATGAAGTACCCAAGGAAACTCTCTTGTATCCTAGGGACTAGAAGAAGACATGAGCACATGAGAAGAAAGTGACATGGTCAGACAAGGGCTTTAAGCACTGTGCCAGGGAGAGGAGGGCGCCAAGAGTTCACTGCCCTCAAGCAGCTTACATTCTACTTGTGCAAAGCAAGAAGGTAGCTATGGAAATGGGAAAATCATATACTAAACAATGATTGAGTTAAAGGAAAAATTCAAAAAAATGAAAGAAGATTAAAAAGACAAGGATAAAAACACTACATATCAAAACCCATAGGAATCTGTCAATCAACATTAACAAAGAAAAAGAAACTATTATACATATATGCACACACGTTTTTATAATATATATTTGTTCCTAAAGACCCTAAGAAAGTAACACATCTTTAAAAAAAGAATTATAAAGATAAGATCAGAAATATAATAGAGTTTGACTATTTAATGGATAACTAAAACCAAGAGCTCTTTGTTTTTCTAAATAAACATCAACAAAGTAAAACTAGGGGAAAACATCAACAAAATTCATAAAATATTGGAAAATCTAATTTAAGAAAAAGGAGAGAGAATGCATCTCAGCAAAATTACAAAAGACAAAGGATAAAAGATAACAATACAAATGAAATTAAAATTACTTTTAAGTATATTACACACTATTATATTGTGGTAAATTGATATTGACAAAGATAAAAACTGCCCAAACTGGCAAAATAAGAAATTTAAAATTCTGTCTAACATTCCAAGGACCAATAATTCTATGTTACATCACTTAATCACAAAATATAAAAGAAGAACATTATTAAACTCCTTTTATGAGGCAAATACAGTATTAATTTTAAAACCAGGTAAAGATAACATCTCAAAAGACAATTATAGGCTAATTCTTCTAATTCATACAGATATAAAAATACTGAATAAAGTATTAGTCAAGAGACTAAAGCAATTCATTAAGCACCTTATTCATCACAATCAAGCAAGTTGACACTAGGCATGGAAGGCTGGCTCAACCTAAGGAAAGTTATGAAAATAATAAGACATTTAATAAATTATAGCAATGGTACTAAAAAGTCTAGCAATAAGATTAATCCACAAAATCATCTTCATTCTTATTCACTAATAATAGAAATGAAGAAAACTTAATAAAAACCCTATTATAATAATAGAAACTATCATATATGTAGAAATCCATCTACCTCCTCATGATATACAGGACCTGTAGAAGGTCAGCTGTACAACTATAATGACCAAAATGAAGGCAGATCTAAAAACTAGAGGGATTGATGCTGTTCATGGGTGGACTTGAGTAAGATAACAAAAATGATAACACTCCCCAAATGAATTTACATAGTTAAGATAACAATAAAAATACCAAATGCTTCTTTATAGAACCAGACAAAGTCATAAGGAAATATATATATATAAACAAATAGGCAGGAAGATTAAGGGTCACACTGGAGAGAAAAGTTGCTAAAATGAATGATCAAAATCGCATTGGAGGAAAAAAGATATATCAGTGAAATACAGGTCAGCAACTCAAATAGATGTACAAAAGAATCAATGTTCAAAATTGGAAAACATTTGTTATTTAATACATGTTTTCAGGAAAATTAGTTGACAATGAGATGGAAAAGGAATTTAGACTTATATCTTAAAATGTACAGCCTAGTAAAATGCTACCTAGATAAATATAAAAACTATAATATTATGGAAGAAAGAAGAATAAGATATTTGTAATAATTGTGGAGAATGATTTGTTTTTAACTGAAAATAGAGGGAATGATTTGGGGAAAATGATTAACTTAATATAAAATTTAAAAATTTCTCTCCAACCAAAAGCAATATAATTAAAAGGGAAAAAATCATAATCATATCATAGATATATCTACAGCAAATATGGCTGATAGAAACTAAAGTTGTGAGACTAATTCCTAGTCCACAGGACAAAAATGGTCAAAAGATATGGGCAGGTTGTTTTCAAGAGTCAACACAAATTCTTTTTTTTTTGCAAGGCAGTAGGGTTAAGTGACTTGCCCAAGGTCACACAGCTAGGTAATTATTAAATGTCTGAGGCTGGATTTGAACTCAGGTCCTCCTGACTCCAGGGCCAGTGCTCAATTTACTGTGCCCCCTAGTCTCCCCCCAAAATGATTAATAATTACTTGGGAAAATGCTCAGCCTCACTAAGATTCAAGGAGATGCAATCTGTAACAACTTTGAAGTCCCACCTCAATTTATTTGCCAGCAAATTGGTAAAAAACATGAGGGCAACCAAACAAAAAAACTGGTAGAATTGCGAAGGAGAGAGAGAGTCATCTGTTGAAACTGCCCCCTTGTAATAATTCTGGAGAGCAATTCCACAAAGTTACAAAAAAAAATGATCATATCCTTTGATTCAATAATTCTACCATTGAGGATATACCCTGAAAGCATGATTTTTTAAAAAAATCTACCTGTTATAAAATTTTCATAGGAATATTACATGTTATTGCAAAAAAAAATACCCTGGAAACTAAAAAGAGGAATGTTTAAATAAAATAAAATCCAGCACATGGATGTAATAGAATAATGTAATGCCATTGAGATTGCCAAGTATGAAGAATACAAAGACATCTAGAAAGATTTACATAAAAAGTCAAGTGACAAGAACTGACCCAGAAGAATGGACTAACTATAAGACAAAAACCAATGCCACCAATAAGGCCCACAGATTAACTGGTGACTTCTTATGTTACTTATTCTGTTGTAACACATGTTGCAATCAATGTAAGTAGTTATTCAAATGTAGTTGTATGTGCGCATATTCAATGTCAAGCTTTTAATGAAACACTCAAATTATATACAAAACACAAAGTAATTGGGGAGAAGACACTAATAACTGAAGAGATCACTATCATTTTGCTTGTCCAGAAGGTAGCACTTGAGATGAGCCTTGAAAGAAGTTAGGGACTCCAAGAGGTGGAAATGAGGCAGGAGGGCATTCCATGCGAGGGGAACAACTCGTGTATGAGATGAATGTCAAACATCTAGAACAATTTGGCTGGGATGTAAAGTATGTGAAAAAAGTAATGTGATGTCAGTCAGCAAGGATAAGTTAAACCAGCTTTGTGAGGCACTTTCAATGCCAGAGGATTTTTTTTTAATCCTAGAAACAATAGGGAGCCACTGAAGCTTCTTGAGCAGAGGACAGACATGGTCAGACTTACTCTGCTCTTCATCAGTTTATAAAAAGGGTGGTAATTTCATTTTCTTCAGAGCTAGTACAAAGTGCTTCAAATCATCCTCCCTAGTTTTATTTCCTAATCTCTCTTTTCCCCCAATAGGTTCCACTTATATTCTTCCTTACTTTTTTCCCCTTCTTTCCTAGGCTCCAAAATACCGAAGCAGTAGGAATGGGTATCAAAAGTTATGGAGGTGGGGCAGCTAGGTGGCACAGTGGATAGAACACTGGCCCCGGAGTCAGGAGGACTTGAGTTCAAATTCTGCCTCAGAGACTTATTAATTACCTAGCTGTGTGACCTTGGGCAAGTCACTTAACCCTACTGCCTTTTTCAAAAAAAAAAGTTATGAAGGTGATTAGGATCAAAGGGAAAACAGAATTAATCAAGTCTCCTTCTTCCCCACATATTATTTCTTTAGTGGAAGACTTCTACTTCTCTCAATATTTGTTGTTGAGTCATTTAAGTCATGTCTGACTCTTCATGGACCCATTTGGTCTTTTTCTTGGCAAAAATACTGGAATAGTTTGCCATTTCCTTTTCTCATTCATTTTTACAGATGAGAAAACTGGGCAAACAGAGTTAAGTGACTTGCCCAGGATAGTTAGTGTGTGAGGCCGGATTTGAGTAGAGGAAGATAAGTCTTTTTGACTCCAGGTCCAGTACTCTATTGCAGTGCCACCTAACTGCCCTTATCTCAACATGCTCCACAAATAACCTGGGAAAGCAAAAATAAAAACAAAAGCTGACATTAATACAGCTTTTTATAATGAACTAAGCTATCATTGATCATAACATATTATTATCCCCATTTTACAGTTGAGGAAAGTGAAATTCAGAGCAATTAAGTGACTAACTTTTAGCAACATAATAAATGCCTCAAGTTTCCATTACTCATCTATTTGTGAGAAGTAGTGCCTAAGTCTTTGAAAAGCTACCTAGTAAATAAGCATTTATTGTATGCTTACCATGTACTAGGCACTATGCCACTCTTTTGGATTCTCTTTATTGGGTGAACAGTAAATGTTTACTGATAGATAATAGACAATTAAGGAAAACAGACGTTCTCAGTATCATAAAAAATATGGTTGTGGTATTTGATTCATACTTATTTTAAAATATTCAAGTATTTCTTAATAGCCTGACAATACTCATTTCATAAAAAGGGAGCTAAAAGGGGTGGCTAGAGCACCAGCCCTGGAGTCAGGAGGACTTGAGTTCAAATCTGGCCTCAGACACTTAATAATGACCTAGCTGTGTGGCCTTGGGCAAGCCACTTAACCCCATTTGCCTTGCAAAAACTAAAAAAAACTAAAAAAAGGGAACAAAAAAGTTCAAAGGGATTTAAAAAGCAATATCCTGGCCCCCCATCTAAATTAAAGAACTCACAGAAGGTGCCATCACATTGTCATTTTCACAGCCCAGTGCTCATGACCTAACACAAACAAACTGACACTGACTTGACTTTGTGGCCCTCACCCCACCCTGCATCTTTCTTCAGGTAACTACAAATCAAATTTGAGAGGTAGCAAGGATTTCAGAAGTCATTGAGATCAACCCACACATGGAAGGAATCCCCTTTGTAATATACTGCACAAGTGGTTGTCCTGCCTCTGCTGAAAAACCTCTGGAGAAAGGCTATTCTACATTTCAACAATGCCGAGGGAAGCTTTTCTAGAGTCAAACCTCAGTTGGCCTCCTTGTCCATTCCCCCACTGTTCCCGGTTTTGTCCTCTGGGGTCAAAAAGAAGAAGACCTAATCCCTCTCTCACATGACAAAATTTGAAAATTGGCATTCTGTTCTCTCCTAAGTCTTCCTTTCTCTAGGCTTAACCTGCCCGTTCCTTGAAATGGTCCTCATTTGTTATGGATTTAAGGATCTTCAGTCACCCTAACTGACCTCCTCAGGACACTCCAGATTAGAAATGACCTTAAATGGTATTTCCTGGAACTGAACACAATCTAAATGAGGTCTAATGAAGACAGAAAAGAGTGGAACTATCATCTCTCCATTCCTAGAAGTGAATTCTTCACTATGTTCTTTAGCAAAATCTAGGATGCTTGACAGACTATATACTCAATTAGCCTCTCCTCTAAGAGGGAAGGTGTTGCTTCCTTCTAGGGTTCTCATCATTTCCATCCCAACAACCAGCTCTTCCTTGCTAATGAGAAATAGTCTAGACAAGGAATGATTTTGACAGGGTTCTCTTACCTCTTCATTTTTGACTCTGGTTTTTTCTTCCTGATTTGGTCCCCTCACAAAAGATGTTAGGTGGCTCTCTGCCAATGTTGAATAAATGATATCTACAAGATTCTTCCACATATCCCTCCAGTGTTGTTTCAAAGCCTTTACAAAGGACTGGAAAGGAATGTGATGAAAAGTTTCCATTCTAGAAATAAAAGCAAAATTCCAAGAATGCAGCCAAGATTACATTATTTCAGATGATAAATTTTCATATTATGTCCTGCAAATCAAAAATATTAGATCAATGAAATCCAGGTTTAAGAATAATAATCCTTCACCAAATGCTATCAACAAGAATGTTGATTTAAAGGAAGGGGTAGATAGAGCCAAGAGCTACTGAAACATAGGTTCAGTATGGTAACCATGAGGAGCAAATCCCTAAAAATACTCCAAAGAATGGGTAGAAAGCAATTATATTATGAGAGGTAGCCTGGGGGTCAGAGAAGCTTCCAAAGATTTAACTATTACATCAGAGTCAGGGGCAACCAGTATACCTACAGTTCTCTACAAATTACAATCAATCAGCAAGCATTTATTAAATACTATAAACCAGTCACTGTGTTAAGTTCTGGAGAGACAAAGAAAGGTAAAAAGGGCAGGTACTCGTCCTCAGGGAACTTAGATTCTAATGGGGAGACAACATGTTAGTAAGTATACACAAGGTATTCACCAAGTGGGTGCAAGGTAATCTTAGTGGGAAAATCACTAGCAACTCGGACGGTGGGGAGCAGGAAGAATTGGGAATGCAAAAATTGGCCTTTAAGCCTAAGAAGAATAGCAAATCAGCTAGTATGACGAGATGACAGTCCTGATGCAGCCTGCCCTCCTCAGATCACAGTTCTAGGTGCCATATATTATAAACCAGAGAAAGGCTAGATGATGGTGCCCAGGATGGTGCCAGCTAACATCTGTCTCCTGCTTTAATGTTTGAAAGGTGTTGGACAACAGCCCTATGAAGTAGGGACTACAAGTATTATTCTCCCCATTTTATAGATGAGGAAACTGAGCCCCAGAGAGGTTGAGTGGCTTGCCTACGATTACACAGGGTCCTCTGACTCCAAATCCATAGCTCCTTCCACTGTATTCACTGACTTCAAGTAATGGAAGATCTGACTGCTTGGCCCCAGAGGTTAAAACTATGAACAAGGAAGGAGAAGCTGAAAAAGAGGCAGATTTCAACCAGATAAAAGAAAAACTTTCAAAGTGCAGAGGACTTCCTCAAAAAGTAACAGAAATGTCTGTATTAGAGATTTCCAAAGTTTGGAAGACCACTTGTTGAGTGTGTGGTAAAGCAGGTTCTCATAGAGCTCTATGTTGGAGCTCAGTGGTCTCTGGGATACTTGTAACTGAGGTCATTGGTTCCATAAAACCCTGGAGTCATCTTTGAAACTCTCTCTCTTTCTCTCTCTCTCTCTCTCTCCACCTTCTTTCCCCAACCCTGCTATACACATCATCAGTTGGTCTTATTGATTTTAATTCTACAAAATTTCTTGCCTGGGTTTTCCTACCAGAACTCATATATACTGAGTTTATAAGTGCATTAGAGGATGGGGAAGCTAAGTGGTGCTGGACAGAGCACCGGCACTAGAGTCAAGAGGACCCTGAGTTCAAATGTGACCTCAGACACTTAAGAATTGCCTTAATACCATTGCCTCAAATAAATAAAAATTAAATAATAATAATAATTATTATTACCTTGCTGTGTGACCTTGGACAAGTCCCTTAACCCCACTGCTTTGCAAAAACCAGAAATAAAATTAAATAAATAAATAACTACATTAGATGACTTTAGTGGCAACAGCAACCAATCTATACTCTTCAGACCTCTGTGACCCGGTGACCAGAAAGTGTGACACCAGGGGACTTGACTTTGGCTCTGCCATTGCACAGGAGGATGTGGCAGGATTAAAATCTGCATTGGTGGCCCGAAGGCTCGGCCTGGTTAAATCATAGATCTCTTTTAAGCAATTTGAATTATAAACGCATCTCACTGGGGCAAAGATTCAAATCAATTGCCATTCTCCCAGCACATTGCCTCCAATGGCCAAAGGCAATCCACAGAGTGAGTCATTTGCATGCAGATGATCAAGTTGGCAGTCCCAAGGTCAGACAACCACTTGTTCACACCAGCCCACTGAGGCATGAAGCTTCCTTGTTCAATGTGACAAAACATGATTTCATTCTTCTCAGGGAATGATATCAATTAGGAGGTGAAATTGTTATATATTCCATTTCAGGGCAACATAGAGTCTCACAGTTTATTCTGGTGCGATTCCCTAAATAGCTTGGGCTTGGGAAAGTGGGTTTGGAGGGGGGGAGGGGGTCTCATTAATCATCCAGTGATGCTGTGGATGGCTGTTCTGTCTCTTTAAAATAGAAGGGGGGGCTTTGGTCTGCCTTTCATGTTTGAGGGAAATGCTACAGTCAGTTTTTGTTTGGGCCAGAATAAAGCTAATTGGGACCCATGAAGAGAGGCCCTGCTGGGGCCTAATTAGCAGCATGCTGGAACCAGAGACCTTTCATCTAGCCCCTCAAGTTAGCCAGAGATTACTTCATTACACTTATTAAATTTAACATCATTTTAGCAAACCCATTGCAATTTCATTAATAAATGTTTGAACAAATCAAACTGTGTAAGGGAATGATTTGCTCTGTTTTACTGAATTCTTTAAAGCTCTGTTGAATTAGACTCAGAGGAAAGGACAGAGCAGTTTTCTGCTCCCCTCTAGTGCAGTGCAAACCTTCCCCTAGTAGCTCCTGTTTGCAGTAGTGGGATGTGGTGGTGGTCCTGGACCTCAAGAGCACTCTAATTAAGCAGTCAAGATGGTGGGAGGGGAAAGGGGCACAACCCTAGGGGAGAGCCAGCAGCCACCCATAGAGGGAAGGTTTCTTCTGAGCCCTGAGCTTAGGGAGGGGCCATCCTGGGTACCCTGGGGACTGTCAAGGAGAGAAGTGGGACAGTCAGAAACTTCAGCTTCCCCCCTCCTGCCTTTTCTGCTAGAAATTTTAGAATATCTTTGCACTTCAGATAACACCTTTCTTAAGAGGATCTCAAAACACATTATCTTTACAACTCTCCTGAAATACAATTAAGCTCTGTCCTCTTTCCTAAATTGACAGTGCTTACTTAAAGTGATGAGTTGGGAAAGGGGGAGAAGGGTGCATTAAATGTCAATCCAATCTCACCATTTGAACCAAGGGGAAGTGAGTTCCAGAGAAAAGAAGGTACTGGCCCAAAGTCACCCATGCAATACCTTTAGCATTATTCTGGGTAGTCACCAAAAGACTAGAGGTCGCTCTACCATTCCATCTGCCCTTGACTCCCTTGAATCTATACAGAAATAATTCCCAAGAATGTAGAGAAATTCTACATGGGAAAAATTCTTAAGGGCCTGGCAAATGCTAATGATCAGTCTGCGCTATCTCCCTTGACACCATTTCTGAATGGATTTTACTTTGATAATGTCCAGATATGTTTTCTATGTTTTTATTCTAGCCAGGAGTCTAGCATGTATTTTAATTGTCAACATTCAGATGAGGCACCGATTATTATGGCTCATGATTAGAGATATACAACATTTTCCATTTCTTCATCAAATGTGCCATTATTACCAGTAATACAACAAAGTATTATAAACAGGTGGCACAGTGGACAGCATGCTGGGCTTGGAATCAAGAAGATTCAGCTTCCTGAGTTCAAATCCAACCTGACTCTGTATACCTGGGCAAGTCACTTCACCCTGTTCTCAGTTTCCTCATCTGTAAAATGAGCAGGAGAAATGGCAAACCATTCTAGGATCTCTGTCAAGAAAATCCCAAATGGCGTCCTAATGAATTGTACACACCTAAAATGACTGAATGACAATGACAACCACAACTACCATCTGTGATGGGGAAATACTTACTGGATCAGAATGCTATTTCTCCAGTAGATGAAAAGGACACAGAAAACAGGAACCTGTTTGGGGATGGAGAATGATGGAGAAAAGGAAATGGCATGTTATATTAGATAGTTCATTAATGAATTTCTCATTTTCTTAATTTCATTTCTGACTAGACTGGCAATAAATTTGAAGGAATAAGTGACTGAAAATGTCAATGTGAGATTTTGAGATGGTGGTATATATCTTTATACTGATATGGCAAGTAGCAATGCCTACTGGGTAGAGCGCTTGTTTTTAGGCTTAGTAAGAATTGAGTAAAAGGGTTCATGGGCTGCCTCTCAAAAATACTCTCTATGTAATAGACCTCTTCCATTCTCAATGTTTCAGACAATTCTTTAAGATTCAGTTATAGAGGTGTTGTCAATTTTGTCAACAGGAGGAGCTTCCCATAAAGATGAAATCACAGGTTTGGAACATTCCCATCCCCACCCTCACTTCCACTAAAGAAATGAGACTACACACACACACACACACACACACACACACACACACACACACAGCACCCCCTTTTCTCTGACTTAAGTCAAGTGACATTGAAAAGGAAAGAAATCGAAATCCAGGTTGGTTATAAAATGGACATGAATTGCTCCTGTATATTCTGTAAAGTGGATTTACTTGCCTATCCTAACTTTTGAACAGACTGCTCCAGGGGATCTGAGGGGGGATGGGCAAGGAAGAAGCAGTGTTCAGCTTGGGAGAGAAGCCCTCCAATTCTATAGAGGACAGGTAGAGCTGGCAGGGATGTCACCCAAAAAATCTAGTCTAATCCCTCCAGTTTTATGGAGGACGGAGATTTAGGGCTGGAAGGGATCTGCCCTATAGGATCTAGTCTGATCCTTCCAGTTTCATGAAGGACAGAGATTTAGGGCTGGAATGGATCTCCCCTATAGGATCTAATCTGATCCCTCCAGTTTCATGGAGGACAGAGATTTAGGGCTGGAAGGGATCTCCCCTTAGGATCTAGTCTGATCCATCCAATTTCATGGAGGACAGAGATTTAGGGCTGGAAGGGATCTCCCCTATAGGATCTAGTCTGATCCCTCCAGTTTCATGGAGGACAGAGATTTAGGGCTGGAAGGGATCTCCCCTTAGGATCTAGTCTGATCCATCCAATTTCATGGAGGACAGAGATTTAGGGCTGGAAGGGATCTCCCCTATAGGATCTAATCTGATCCCTCCTGTTTCATGGAGGACAGAGATTTAGGGCTGGAAGGGATCTCCCCTATAGGATCTAGTCTGATACTTCCAGTTTCATGAAGGACAGAGATTTAGGGCTGGAATGGATCTCCCCTATAGGATCTAATCTGATCCCTCCAGTTTCACGGAGGACAGAGATTTAGGGCTGGAAGGGATCTCCCCTTAGGATCTAGTCTGATCCATCCAATTTCACGGAGGACAGAGATTTAGGGCTGGGAGGGATCTCCCCTTAGGATCTAATCTGATCCCTCCAGTTTCATGGAGGACAGAGATTTAGGGCTGGAAGGGATCTCCCCCATTAAGGTCTAGCTTGATCCTCTCCTTTGGCAGATGGGTAAACTGAGGCCTAGGGGAAAATAACTTGCCCTCACTAACAAAGATTTAGGAAGTGACAGAGACCGAGACCGAATGGAACCCCAGGTCCTGGCTGCCGTCGCAGCCCGCGCGGATCCCCGGCATCCCTTCCGAGCCAAGCCCCATCTTTTCAGCTTCCAGCGTAGTCTCTTTCGGGAAAGCAGCTGCAGGAGGAGCCTACAAGCAAGCAGGTAGCCGAGGCTGGAGAAGGAGAGCAGCAGGGGATGCCCGGGGCCACCGCAAAGCCCTCCCGGAGGACTAATAGGAATGAATGAATGAATGAACGAATGAATGAATGAATGAATGCATGAACGAGCTGTCCTCTCCCGCCCCCGCCCCCGCCCCCCATAAGCTTGGTGGTGGCGCGGGGAGGGGGCATGGCGGGGGATGGGGGAAGAGAAATCGGAAGGATACGGAGGGGCAGGGGCAGGGTGATGTCTGGGGGGCAGTGGTGGCTGGGAGGGGGGCGGGGAGAGGCCACTGCCGTACCTGCAGGAGGCGGCAGGGCGCCTCCCGCCCCCCCTACCTGTTGGCTCTGGAGATCGCGGCCATCCAGCCGGCGTGCCTCAGATGTAGTCGTTGTCCACGTCTCTGCAGATGTACCAGAGGATCACGTAGAGGATGAGGAGGATGGCAAAGAGGAACAAAGCCACGAAGATGGCCTTGGTCACCGGGGACACCACAGACTGCATGGCCCGAGGAGACCGGCTCGCCGGGGAGTGGGCACGAGCCAAAGGGGGCTGCTGTGGGCGCTTCATCCGAGCCCAACACCCGACTGCTTCCACTTGGGGGAAACTTAAATAGTTGCTGGAGGAAGCCCGCCTCCCTCCTCGGGGCGTCTGCGCAGCAGTGCCCAGCTGCGGGGGAGGGGGGGGCCAAGGCATCCCCCTCCCCACGGAGCAACTCTTATCTGCCGCTGCGCCCCCCTCCCCATGCACTCAATGTTCCAGCCAAGCCGATCTCTCTGGGGCCCCTCCGGACCGAGCCTTCTGGCTTCCCGGCCGCCCCCGGCCTCCAGCTCTTTCCCAGGCTTGGAATGTCACTACCCACCCCCCCCTCACCTCCGCCCTTGGAATCTAGCCCTCCCTTCAAGGCCCAGTTCTGGGGCCATCTCCCACAAAAAGCCTCTCCTGATTTCCCCAGTCTACACGGTTACTGGGGGGGGGGGGGATCAGCTGGCTTTCTTTTTTCCCCTCTGTTCCTCCTATGGTGGACCCAGGGAGACCTACCTTGCAAGACTGTTCATCTTTAAAAAGCAGAGGGTCCCAGAACCACAGGGGCCTAGTTAAGGTTCATGCAAGTCCTAACACTGGGAGTCAAGGAAATCCAGGGAGCAAAACGACGTGGGCTCCACAGCCATGCCAATTCTGTCCATTAATTGCTGCGAAGCCTGGCATGTCTGTTCTGCAGTACACTTCAGAGACTGTCTCCACATTGGTAAAATGAGATAAACATGTTTGCATTACCCATGTCACAGGGTTGTTGTCGGTTTCCGTTAAGAACCAGGGTGGGAAAACGTTTGGTAATCCAAAAATATTTTACAAACTATTATACACATTTGTCTCACTATGAATCTTCCTGTCTGGATAAAAAATTGCCACTTGAACTTTGGGGTTGGGGGGGATAGACACTTTTTTTCAACAGATTTCAACAAGCATCATAGTCATTTTGAGGGTCAAAAGCTAATGAAGCTGATTTTTTATTTCACTTATTTATCTTTGAACCCACGAAAAGGGAATAGAAAGAATTTATAGGATTTTGAAATGGAGGAGACCTAAGAGATCAGTAAATCTAATGTTCTCATTTCACTGACGAAGACATAAAGACCGAGGAATAAACTCAGAGAAGTGACTTGTCCAAGGTCATAAGATAACAAGCAGAGCTAGTTTGGCTCGGCAAGCCCTGACTCTGGACCTCATGTTCCTCCCACCAGTGCCTTCTTTTGGAAGTTCTGCTTTCAGACAACTGTTCTGTCCCATCTTATACTCATCTTGAAAAAGGCACAAGCCAGCCATCCTTAATTACAGTAAGGGGGGAACTAAACCCAGAAGATGTTCCATTTAACATTTATGTAGCTACCAGTGTGTGTGTGGCACTATGCCAGCTCATGTTGAAGAGGGAAGACATTATAGAGACAAGTCCAGATTTTATTCTTAATTACTTCATGGTCAAATAGTTGAGAAAGCCCTTTGCAAACAACTGCTATAGGACAGAGAGATAAGTGTAAAGATCCAGAAAAAAGAAAGAGGAGAAATGGGCCAAAGGAGAGTTTACAATCATCTAGACTTACTGAAGGGGAGGACAGATACTTCAGTTGGGCCTCAAAGAGAAGGAAGACTTCATTGAGTGAAGATAGATGGTTGAGGGGTAAAGTGTCCTTTAAAGGTCTGAGGGGATTGACCCAGGAATGGGAGGACTCAATGGTAGAGTTACTTCTTTTTTTCTGTCAAAAAAAAAGTTAGGGACAGAGCATCTGCCCTGGAGTTAGGGGGACCTGAGTTCAATTATGGCCTCAGACACTTAATCACTACCTAGCTGTGTGACCTTGGGCAAGTCAATTAACCCCATTACCTTGCCAAAAAAATGTTATGTTCTTATGCGATGGTCAAACTATGATGGACTTGCTCTTCTCTGCAGTACAATAAGCAAAGACAATTCAAAAGGACTTGTGATAGAAAATGCCGTCTATATCCAGAGAAAAAAGTATGGAGTCTGGATGCAGACCAAAGCAGACTATGTTTAATTTTTAAAATTTGTTTTATGTAGTATGGGATTTTCCCCCCCTTTTGATTTATTTCTTCTTTTATAACATGGTTAATATGGATATGTTTGGTACACATATAACCTATATTAGATTGATTTCTGTCAGGGAGAGTGGGAAGAGAAGGAAAGAAGGGAGAAAAATGTGAAACTCAAAACCTTTCCAAAAAATTATTGTTGAAAACTATCTTTGCATGTAATTGGAAAAATAAACAATATTTAAAAAAAAATTCTGTTCTTGATTTTGTTTTCACTCCTGCTTGGTTTCTCAACTAAAGAAAGTAGGAAAATGAATAAATCATGTTCTCTAGCTCTCTACAACTACAGTAGCAGCTAATATATATTCTTATGGAAGAGAAAAATGGCATTTTACAAATAGAAATGTCAAAAACATAACTGTCAAATATGAAAATAGGGGCTATATAACTCAAATAACCTTTCCCCTTCTTTCCCTCTGACAGGTAAAAGTATCTTGCTGGTCAGAGACTGGAGGAGGGAAGAACAGGGTGTAGATCTTTCTTTTGGATGCTTCAGGGTTATTTCTAATTTAATTGACATATTTTAAAATTATGAAATTATAAATGAATATCTTTGAATATTCTGGACCACATGTAGTGCTTTTTTTGTCTTCAGCTGCTGTTAAATTTCTTAATTCATCATTTTGACATCTTATCTACTTTTGTTTATTTTGATTTCTTCTATATAACTCATCCTCTGAGAAAGCCATGTGGAAAGACTAGACAAAGTCAGGAAACCCAGCTGTACAACCGACTAGTACGTGACTTTCCACAAATCACTTAACTCATCCAGAACT
This sequence comes from Macrotis lagotis, assembly GCF_037893015.1. Lineage (NCBI taxonomy): Eukaryota > Metazoa > Chordata > Mammalia > Peramelemorphia > Peramelidae > Macrotis > Macrotis lagotis. Next base: position 43,336,058 of record NC_133666.1, read on the forward strand.
CACATTTCCTCATCTGTAAAAGGCTCTGATTTTTGTGGAGAGTTTTACAGAAAGAGATGAACAGAGATGAGATCTAGAAAAGATGATAAGTGGAGGAAGGATCCATATGGAAGAGATCACAGGAAAAAAGTATACAATGATGAAACTGTCATGTCAACATCATAGTCATTTTGAGGGTCAAATGTGATTGTGTATGTAAAAATGTAAAATGGTCTTTGTTTATATATAAATTCATAGATATCAGTGGAAGGGGGAAAGAGGAGCAAGAGAGAGAATTTATTCAGTGCTTAAATAAGTTAAAATATTTATTATTTTGAATCATTAATTATTATTTATTAATTATTAATTTAATTGATTAAAATATCCTAGGTTAAAATACCTAGGATAAGAAAGGAAGCAGTTGAATGGTATCAAGTTTCTCTAGCAAGGAATTGATATCCAAGATAAATAAACAATAAAAAGTGTGTGTATACACACATATAAATACGTACATATATATATATATACATATATATATATACCCACAGACATCAAAAGGCATTCCCCAATATATAATTGATCAAAGAATATGCTCAACTAGTTCTCAAAAGAAAAGTATCAAGAACCACATGCTTCTAATTAATTTCTAAAAATTTTTAAAATATTACTTTTCCAATTCTATATAAAAACAATTTTAACACTCACTATGAAACATTCTGAGTTCCAAATTCCCTCCTTTCCTCTCTCTCCCTCCTCATTGAAAAGGCAAGCAATTTGATATAGGTTATACATGTGTAGTCATGCAAAACATATTTGAATATCAGTCATGTTGTAAAAGAAAACAGAAAAAAATCCAAGAAAAATAAAGAAAAATTTAAAAACAGGATGATTTGATCTACATTCAGACTCCATTAGCTTTTCTCTGAAGGTGTATAGCATTTTTCATTGTAAGGCCTTTAGAATTGTCTTAGATCAATGTATTGCTTAGAATAGCTAAGTCTTTCACAGTTGAACGTGGTTACAATGCTGCTGTTTACTGGATGCAATATTCACTTAGTTCTGCTCATTTCACTTTGCAGCAAATGACTCCACAGGTTTCTTGAAACCATCCCCTTTGTCATTTCTAGTAGCATAATCATATTCCATCAATTGATAAGTATCCCCTCCATTTCCAATTCTTTGATACCAGGAAAAAAGTTGTTATATTTTTGCACATATAGATGCTTTTCCTTTTTGTAAATCTCTTTGGGATATAGTCCTAATAGTAGCATTGCTAGGTCAAAGAGTATGCACAATTTTATAGCCCTTTGGGCATAATTCCAAACTGTTCCCAACAATACTTGGATCAGTTCACAACTCCACCATAATGCCCATTTTTCCACATCCCCATCAATATCTGCCATTTTCCTTTTATTTTAAATTAGCAGATCTGATAGGTGAGATGGTACCTTAGAGTTGTTTTAATTTGCATTTCTTTAGTCAAAAGTAATTTAGACTAGGCATAGATTATCAGTTCACACCCTATACCAAGATAAGGTTGAAATGGCTACAGGATTTAGACATAAAGGGTGATACCATCAGCCAACTAGGAGAACAAGGAATCATTTATCTGTCAGATCTATGGAGAGGGGAGGAGTCTATGACCAAACAAGACATAGAGAACATTGCAAAATGCAATTATGTTAAATTAAAAAGGGGTTGCATAAATAAAACCAATGCAACCAAGATTAGAAGGAAATAGAAAACTGGGAAACAATTTTCACAGTTAGTATTTCTGATAAAGGACTCATTTCTAAAATATATAGAAAACTGAGTCAAATTTATAAGAATACAAGTCATTCTTCAATTGATTGGTCAAAGGATATGAACAGGCAGTTTTCAGATGAAGAAATTAAAGATATCTATAGTCACATGAAAAATATTTTAAATTTTTATTGATTTGAACAGGGGCAGAGAATGGCCTGCAAAATCCTTTGGTCTGGCACTGCCTTGGCAACAGCAGGAGGAACTCTAAATTCATTAAATCTAGGAGCTTTTTAGGGGTGAATTCATAAAATGTTTTATCAAATATAGCAGACTAATTTATAAGTTGATGATTTTGTATGGTCTGTGAATGATGCTATAAATATCCAAATGGACTTTGGTAGCAAAAAAGTTTCCCCATCCCTAGATTAGAGAAATGCAAATTAAAACAACTCTGAGATTCTGCCACATACTCCATAAGTTTGGCTAAAATGACAAAACAGGAAAATTATCAATGTTGGAGAGGATGTGGGAAAACTGGAACCCTAAGGCACTGTTGGTGGGGTTGTGAACTGATCCAACCATTCTGAAGAGCAATCTGGAACTATGCCCAAAGGAAAATAAAACTGTGCATACCCTTTGAACCAGCAATACCACTGCTAGGTCTGTATCCCAAAAGGGGAAAAGACTTATATGTACAAAAATATTTTTAGCAACTATGTTTGTAGTAACAAAGAATTGGAAATTGAGGGGATGACTATCAATTGGAGAATGGCTGAACAAATTGTGGCAAATAAATGTGATGGAATAACTACTGTTCTGGTAGAAAGCATGAACAGACTTCAGAAAAGCCTGGAAAGACTTGTATGAACTGATGCTGGGTGAAGTGAGCAGAACCAGGAGAACATTAACTGTGAGATGATCAACTATGATGAACTTAGCTCCTTTCAGTATTTCAGTGATCAAGGACAATTCTAAAAGACTTGTGATGGAAACTGCCATCCACATCCAGAGAAAAAACTGATGCAGAACAAAATACATTATGTTCACTTTTAAAAATTTCTTATGTTTTTTCTTTCTTTCTCATGATTTCCCCCCTTTCATTCTGATTCTTCTTTCACAACATGACTAATATGGGAATACGTTAAATGCAATATGTTTATATGTTATACCTATTCATATATATATATATATATATATATATGTATGTATGTATGTATGTTATACCTGTACAACCTGTATCAAATTATTTGCTGCCATAGGGATTGGGGAGGGAAGGGAAAGGTGGTAGAAAAATGTGGAACTCAAAAGCTTACAAAAAGATAAATATTAAAAACTATCTTTGCATGTAAGTGGAAAAAATTTCTCCATCTGAAAACTACCTTTGACCATTTATCAAGTGGACTCAGCTCTATAGATTTGAGAAATGAGGACTTTATCAGCAACATATGCTGTAATTTTTTTCCAGTTTTCTTCTTTCCTTCTAATCTTGGTTGCATTGGTTTTGTTTTCACAAACTCTTTTTGATTTAATGTATTAAAAATTAACCATTTTATAATCCATAAGACTATCTTGTTTATTCATAAATTCTTCCCTTATAGGTAGATCTGGCAGGTAAATTATTCCAGGTTCCCCCAATTTGCTTATGGTTTCACCCTTTATAGCTTTTTATGCAAGGCAATGGGGTTAAATGGCTTGCCCAAGGCCACACAGTTAGATAATTATTAAGTATCTGAGGTCAGATTTGAACTCAGTTCCTCCTGACTCCAGGACCAGTGCTCTATCCAGTATGCCACCTAGCCACCCCTCATCCTTTATATCTTACATCACTCATTTTGACTTTATCTTGCTATATGGTGTGAAATGTTGGTCTAAACCTAGTTTCTGCCAAATTGTTTTCCACTTTTCCTAGCTGTCATTGTCAAATAGTGAGTTCCTATCCCCAAAACTTGGATCTTTGGTTTATCAAACACGAGACTTCTACCATCATTTACTATGGTGCACTGGGGACCCAATCTATTCCAATGATGCACCACACCACATCTTAGCCAGTACCAGATTGTTCTGATGACTACCACTTTGTTATGCAATTTGAGAGTTGATCCTGCTAGGCCACCTTCCCTTACATTTTATTTCATCAATTCCCTTGATATTCTTGACCTTTTGGTTTCCAGATGAATTTTATCATGATTTTTTTCTATCTCTATAAAATAATTTTGGTAGCTTCATTGGTATGGCACTGAATGAATAGATTAATTTAGAATTGTCATTTTAATTTTATTGCCTTGGCCTACTCATGAGCAACTAACCTTTCTCCAATTGTTGAGAGCTGACTTTATTTGTGCAAAGAGTGTTTAATAATTGTGTTAAATAGTTCCTGGGTTTGACTTGGCAGGCAGAATCCTTAAATATTCTATATTGTCTACAGTTATTTTAAATGGAATTTTTATCTCTTGCTTCTGGACTTTTTTGGTAATATATAAAAATGTGATCTATGTGAATTTGACTTATGTCCTGCAAGTTTGCTGAAGTTATTTCAACTATTTTTTTGCGTTAATTCTCTAGGGTTCTCTAAATATTACCTATGAGGATAATTTTGGTTCCTTATTGTCTATTCTAATTCTTTCAATTTCTTTTTCTTCTCTTGTTGATAGAACTAGCATTTCTACTATACTATTGAATAATAGTGAAGATAATGGGCATCCTTGCTTCAACTCTGATCTTAATGGGAAAGCTTCTAACTTATCCCCTCTACAGATAATGCTTGTTGATGATTTTAGATAGAGACTACTTATCATCTTAAGGAAAGCTCTACTTATGCCTTTCTAGTGTTTTAAATAGGAATTATTGTTGCATTAAGTCAAAAGCTTTTTTCTGCATCTGTTCAAATAAACATATGATTTCAGTAGGTTTTGTTATTAATATGTTCAATTATGCAATGGTTTTCCTATTATTGAACTAGTCTTGCATTCCTGATATAAATCTCACCTGGATATAGTGTATGATTTTTTTGTGCTATACTACTATAATCTCTTTGGTAACATTTTATTTATCAATTTTCATTAAGGAAATTGATCTATAGTGTTCTTTCTCTGTTTTGGTTCTTCCTGGTTTAGATATCAACACCATGTGTCATAAAAGAAATTTAGTAGAACTAATTTTTTGGCTATTTTTCCAAATATAATTTTATAGTATTAGAATTAATTGTTCTTTAAATGTTTGATATAGAATTCACTTGTGAATCCATCTGGTTCTGGAGATTTTTTTCTTAGTGCAATCACTGATGGCTTGTCCAATTTCTTTTTCTAATATAGGGTCATTTAAGTATTCTTTTTGTCTTCTGTTAATTTGGGTAATTTATATTTTTAAAAATAATAAACCTTTTCATTTATATTATTAGATTCTTGGCATATAATTGAGCAAAATAGCTAATATTAGTTGCTTTAATTTCATCATCATTGGAGGTGAATTGAACCTCCTCATTTTTGATACTGGTAACCTGGTTTTCTAATTTTTTTTTAAGTCAAATTAACCACTGGTTTATTTTATTATTCCCCCCCCCCACCCCATGAAAGCAATTTCTAGTTTTGTTTAGTTTACTGGTTTTTTTAACTTTCAATTATATTAACCTCTCTTGATTTTTAGGTTTTCCAGTTTGGTGTTCAATTGGGAATTTTTAATTTGATATGCTAGGATCTTTTAGTTGTCTGCCCCATTCATTGATCAACTTTTTCTCCATTTTATTAATGTAAGCATTTAGGGATATAAAATTTCCCTTAAGTACTGCTTTGGCTATACCCAACAAGTTTTAGTGAGTTGTGTCATCATTTCTATTTTGTTCTTTGACTTGCTCATTCTTTAAGATTAGGTTATTTAGTTTCCATTTAATTTTTCATCTAGGTTTTCAAGGCCCTTTATCATTGCATTAAAGGATGAATTTGAAAAGGATGTATTTGATTTTAAAGTTTTTATACTCTAATGTATGGTCAATTTTTGTGTATGTGCCATGTATTGCTGAGAAAAAGGTATATTCTTTTCTTTTTCATTCAGTTTTCTCTGAGGTCTAATTTTTTAAAGTTCTATTCATCTCTTTCTTGTTTATTTTTTTGTTTAGATTTAACTAATTTTGAGAGGGAAAAGTTGAGGTCCCCTACTACACTAGTTCTATTATTTCATCCTGTAACTCATTTGACTTTTTCTTTAGGAATTTGGATGTTATTCCATTTGTTACATATGTTTACTATTTATTTTACTTCATTTGTCTAAGATACTGTTTGGGAAAATGAAGTTTCCCTGTTTGTTTTAATTAGATTAATTTTTCTTTTTAGCTCCCCCTGATTTTTTTACTTCAGCTGAAGCATAATAGATTTTGTTCCAGCTCCTTACCTTTACTGTTTGTGTCTTTCTGCTTCAGGTATGTTTCTTGTAAACAATATCTAGAATTCTATTTTTTAATTCGCTCAGCTGACTGCTTCCATTTTATAAGTAAGTCCATCCCATTCAATTCAGTTATGATCACTGTATATTTCCCCCATCCTTCTCTCTCCTTTCACCCTGTCCCTCCTAAAAACGCTTTTTCTTTTGACCACTGGCTTGCTCCAATCCTTCTGTCAATCAGCACTTCCCTCCTACTTCACTGTAGGGTAAGATAGATTTCTAAACCAAAATGAGTGTTGGTTATTCTCTAGTTGAGTCAATTCTGAGATTAAAGTTCAAACATTGTCTGCCACCCCCCATCTTCCATTTCATTGTAAAAAGCTCTTTCACATCTTTTATATGAGATAATATACCCTATTCTACCTATCCCTTCCCTCTTCTCTTGGTGTATGCTTCTCATCCCTTAATTTTGTTTTTAATAGTATCCTATAATAGTCAACTAACACACATGCCCTCTATGTAAAGTCCTAACTAGCGTAATAATGGCAAAGTTCTGAGGAGTTAAAAGTATCATCTTCTCATATAGGCATGTTTAACCTTATTATTAAGGTTTAACCTTATTGATTTCTTTCCAATTTGTCTTTCACCTTTTTAATGCTTCTCTTGAATCTTGCATTTGAAAGTCAAATTTTCTATTCAGCTCTGCTCTTTTCTTTAGTAATACTTAGGGCAGCTAGGTGGCACAGTGGATAGAGCACAGGCCCTGTAGTAAGGAGGACTTGAGTTGAAATCCAGCCTTAGTAATTACTTAGTAACTACCTAGTTGTGTGACCTTGGGCAAGTCACTTAACCTCATTGCCTTGCAAAAACAAAAACAAAATACAAAAAGTGGAATACTTGAAATTTATTTCATTAAATACTCATTTACCGCTGAAAGATTACATACTCAGTTTTGTTGGGTAGGTGATTCTTGGTTGTAATCCTAGTTCCTTTGTCCTATGGAATATCATATTCCAAGCCCTCTAGCTTTAATGTAGAAGCAGCTAAATCTTTATGTTATCCTGACTTGTGGCTATATCTAAATTGTTTCTTCCTGGGGCCTTGCAACATTTCCTCCTTGATCAGAGAGCTCTGGAAGTTGGTATAATTTTTTGAGAATTTTCATTTTGGAATCTCTTTCAGGAGGTGATCAGGGGAGTCCTTCAATTTCTATTTTAACCCCTGCTTCTAGGATTTATCAAGTTTTACTTGATAATTTCTTGAAATATAATATCTAGGCTCTTTTTCTGATGATGGCCTTCAGGTAGTCCAATAATTCTAAATTTATCTCTTCAAGGACAGTTGCTTTTCCAGTGAGATATTTTGCATTTTCATCTACTTTTAAAAATTCTTTTTTATTTTGTTGTTTCTTGATGGCTTATGGAGTCACTAGCTTTGACTTGCCCAATTCTAAAATTTAAGGAACTATTTTCTTCAGTAAGCTTTTGTACCACTTTTTCCATTTTGCCAATTCTACTTTTTTAGGTTCTTCTATTCACTGCATTTTTGTATGTTTTTTCCATTACCCAACTGTTTTTTAAGGAATTTTGTGATTTGAGCTTCCCTGTTACCATAGTAACTCTCTACATTCTGGTTCTTTTTTTTGTTGTTTGTTTTTAACTTATTTCATGACTTTTAATTTCATGTTAAAGTTGGGCTCTGCTCTTGGGGTGGAGGGGGACATTCTTTCAAGCTTCAAGTTTCCTATGCTGCTGTTTTCAGAACTCATTCTAAATAGAGCTCTGGAGGTTTTAGATCTTCCATTGTGATATGATTTAAGGAGTGATGCGCTCTTCTGGCCAGTGTGCTGGTCTGTGAATGACCACAGTTCTATTTTATACCCTGGAACTGTCACTTAGGATCTCAGCTTTGTTTAAGTTACAGTGTATTGTTTTCCAGTGAAGAATCACTACTTGGCTCAGGAATGCAGGTAGAAAAAGAAAATAGACATTTATTAAGAAGTTACAACACAAAGAAAGTGATAGAGAAGGACAGATAAAGAAAACCCTGTGAATTGCTAATTAATCTAGGCAGGCCAGCTGCAAGATTAATCAGAAGTCTGAAAGCAAAAGAGACTCTGCCCCTGGGGTGGAGGGGGTTACTCTTTCAAGCTTCAAGTTAAATTCCCCCCCTCAGGGTCCATGGGAGGAGGTGGTGACTTGGGAGTTGCCCAAGTCCCTCATTGGACAGATTGCCTTTTGGGGAGGAGTTAAAGGGCTCTGATTCTGACCTGGATAATCCAGTTTACTTTACTAATGAGAAGGTGGCCAAGGTTAGATTGGAGGTCAAGATGTAATGTTTTAACAGAGTGATAGAGGAGGAGTGAAGATTTACAAAATTTTGCTTCCAATTAATTTCAATATTCCCATGGTTCTCTGCATCAATTAGTGCTCCAAGTCCTTGCCCTGGGTCTAGGACCCTGAACTGTATATAGGCAATGCAACAGAGTCCTGCTCCCAATACCAGTAAAATGTCCCCATAATCTCCTTCTGATCAGTTGTCTGACCTTTTTACCATCTGTGGGCTGAGAACTCTGGAAGCTGCCTGCTGATTCAGTAACTCCCAAAGGCCTGCAGCTGGCTTCCCAGGGAGTGACACTGAACTATTCTACTCTCACCCCAAATGAGACAGACCTTTCCTGCCAACCTTCTTTAAGTTGTGTTGGGCTGGAAAATTGCTTCACCTAATCCTTGTGTTGATTCTTTTGCTTCAGAATTCATTTTGAGGCATCATTTAAATGTTGTTTGGAGGGGAATTTAGAAGAGCTCATTCGAGTCACTGCCTTTGCTCTCAATGCTTCTAATTACCAATAAAAATGCAAATAAATCAAAATAGCTATGAGGTTTCATTTCACACCCTGAAAACTGGCAAGGATGAGAAAAGATGGCAATAATTTATGCTGGAGGGATGGTGAGAAGATAGGGACATTGCTGCACAATTGGAAGAGCTGTGAAAACAGTATAAAGATTTCAGAAAGCAATTTGGAATTATGCCAATAATGGGTTTAAACATCCATACCATTTTATGTAAAGATTTCATTAATGGGCATGTTATACTCCAAAATAGCCAATGATAAGAAAGTCCCATACACAACAAAATATCTATAGTAGTACTGCTTGTGAATAGCAAAGAATTAGAAATAGAAAATATGTCCATCAATCGAGGAATGACTAAACAAATTTTGGTACATGAAGGTAATGGAATATCACTGTGCAGTATATTATGAATGCAGAGCGAAGCAAGCAGAGTCAAAAAATATAAACACAATGACTACAATAGTATAAACAGAAAACAATCTAAATGAATTATGAATTATGAAGAACAAGCATATCTTGAAAGAAGAGATGAGAAAATACTCCCAACCCACCACTTTGCAGAGGTAGGGGGTCCACAAGTGTTAGTAGGGGGTCCACAAGTGTTACACACTGCACATTATTTTTAGACTCCTCCAATGTATTCATCAGTTATAGTGATTTTTTTCTCTTTTTGAAAAAAAAAGATGCAATGGTTCTTTGGGAGGGGGGAGGGCAGTATATTGAGGAAAGCTGGTGATATTTTTAAAAGACATCAATAAAAACTTAGGCTGAAGAGATCACTGGTAACTTTCAGGAAAAAAGTTTCAGTTGAAAGATGAGGTAGGAAGCTAGACTAAAGAGAGTTAAGAAGAGAGGGTGGGGAAGTAGAAGTATATATTAAAGACAACTTTCTTAAGGGGTTTGGCCATCAAAGTGAGGAGAGATACAAGATAACAGCAAATAGAAATGAAAGGATCAAATGAACTTTTTCTTTTGAGTGTCCATGGACCTGTCTTCTCCATGACATAGATCTTTTTGACAAAATGCATAAAAGGGAGCATCTGATGAAAATAAAGTGTGTGCAGGGGGATGATAAGAGGAAGGATAGATTTGAATCTTTCTGAGTTAACCAATTTTCTCCTGGTAGCTCTACTTCATTTGGATTGTGTTGTTTGGAAAAGCAACAAAGAATAGCAGATCTTTTAAGATCTCTCCCTATTATAAAAGTTTCCTGAATGATAAAGAATCTTTTTTTTTAGTTTTTTTGCAAGGCAAATGGGGTTAAGTGGCTAGCTAGGTAATTATTAAGTGTCTGAGACCAGATTTGAACCCAGGTACTGCTGACTGCAGGGTCGGTGCTTTATCCACTGCGCCACCTAGCCACCCCCATGATGAAGAATCTTAAGAACTGAAAATTACCTCAGATTTTTTTGTCCATTCCCTTCACTAAATGAATCCCCACTATGACATACCTCAGAAATGGGTGAACAACTGAATCTTACCCATATTAACATGCAAATATTAGAGGCAAATTTGGGCTTTATTTAAGGAAAAGCTTTGTAATAACTTGAGAAGTCAAAGAGTAAATGGGTTATTCACTTTGGTTTGTATTGCTCCAGTGGGGTGTATGGGGTATGCAGGTACAAGTAACACCCCGGAGTGAGGGCTTGTTGAATCCTTTTCAGGCCTGTTTGTCCACCCTTAGTGTCCACCTGTCAGTCAACTCTCCCCTGTGACTCCAAGAAACTATTGCAAGTGAAGCATCCACACTCCGGTGAAAGCATCTCAACAAATACTAAACCAGACTGAGGGCCTCAAACCTGTTTGGTGAGTTAGGGGGGTGTCCTAGTGGAAGGGGTGAATGAGAACAATTTGTTCCAATAGGCCTCAAAGTGATGGAAGCAGGTGCTGGGGAGCACTTTATTGTTGTTCTTTGTCCTTCATTCTTGAAGACTGTGACATCAGGGAGCTGATGCCATGACAAGCAAGTGAATTGCATTTGAATGAGGGGGATCTGTGCTGAGTCACCAGCCTCACTTTCTCCTTCAGAGCCAGCTAGATCCAGAGCTTAAGATATGAACTGGTCAGACATCAAAGATGCCAAGATCATACACTGCGTCCTGGGTCGTCATCAGTTATCTTGATTTTTGTCTTGCCACTGGACGTCAATAACTGAATGAGGCTGATGACTTTATGCAACTCTGCCTCACTTAAGTCCAATTTCCGTGCAAGTTATCACCTCTCACTCACTTTTTTACTACTTTATTTGACTATTTTGCTCACCCTGAAGTCCTGTGGCAATCATCGAGTACTGAAGCAGTAGGTGCACATATCTTGAGAACTATAATCACAATCCATCCTGTTCAGACAGTCCAGACCATAGGGTCACCATTGTACTGAACTGAAGTAGCAGTGCGATATTCTAAACTTCCTCCAAACACAAGGAATCCAGCATGATTCTGAGGAGGCTAGGGAGCTCTCAGCTAATGTGAGTTTAATATTCAAAGTAGTATACTCACATCAGAATAGTCTTAGAGTAGTGGCTAGACATCATTGACTTTTCCAAGACACCCCCCCCAACCCCCATGGTCATCATAGAAATCAAAGGGAGGAGTTAGAGAGTATGTTACTATAGATTAGCTGATATTTTGGGGTTTAGTCTGCTCATTAAGGGGCTGGGGTCCCAGACCCCTGGGTGTGATATTAGTGCCATTTGGGCTAGAGTGCTGGTCATGCAAGGTATTGGTCATGTCCTGATCAGTGTGCTTTCTTTTGGCTTATTTATAGCTTTCATTGCCAGGGCCACCACATTATTGATTCTTATGGCTTTTACATATAGAACCTTTTGTTAGGAAATCCACATTTTTCAAAGCTTAAGTGGTCTACCAATGAGGACACCACAGGTTCATTGAAAAGCAAAACACGCTTTTATTTTTCCCATTTCCATGTAAAGATAGTTTCTAGCAATCTTTTTTCTATAAGATTTTGAGTTGCTCATTTTCCCATCTTCCCTTCTTTCCCATTCTCATAGAGAGTAATTTTTAATGATGTACAATCATGTTGAATATATTTCCATACTGTCATATTATAACAGAATCAGAAAAGGAAAAATCCATAACACCAATTTTTAAAAAGTCAAAATTATGCATTTTAGTCCGCATTCAGACTCATTGTCCCTTCTCTGAATGCGGATGGCATTTTCCATCACAAGTCTATTAGAATTGTCTTTAATCTGTAATGCCGAGAAGAACCTTTCATAGTTGATCATCACACAATGTTGCTATTAATGTGTACTCCTAGTTCTGCTCACTTCTGCTCACTCAGCATCAGTTCATGCAAGGCTTTCCATGTTTTGCAGAAATCCAACTACAAAACAACAGTACTCCCTAACATTCATATACCATAACTTGTTCAGTCATTCCCTAATTGATGGGCATTCCCTCAATTTCCATTTCTTTTCCACAATAATGAGAATTGGTATTATTTTAATTTTCACAAAATGGACATCATCAAAGTCTCAATGACCAATACTCAGGGTGGTTGTTGAAAAAAGCTGTGGGAAATCTTTATAGTAGAATCTCTGTGTTTGCTCATGTTTCAAGGTAGCGTGCAATACCTCCAAGAACTTCCATTATACAATATGCTCTATTTGGTTGTATTTACACAACAGAGCATCTTGTACAAAAGGAGCAAATGGAGGAGATGGGGGGCCAGTGTAGAGTAGCACATATTAATTGTGCTAATTCTGAGTGAACCTGTTGTAGCAGATTGTGCTGCTTTATGTCTGAATGAGGATGCCTACAAATCCAATCATACCATTAGGGGATGCAGGGATTTGAAATCCCTCAGATAATTTCTCATCTAGCCTATAAGCTAATAAATACAGGAGTCCTCTCCACAATATAACATTTAAGAATAGAAAGTAATCTTATTGGTCAATAAGTACATATCTATAACTGAAGTCAAACAGCTCAGAAATGAGTAATCAATTCAATTAAATTGACTTATCAGGTATTTTGCCAGTAAAACATGCATTTACTCATATCAAATTTAAATCTGAGGGGTGGCTAGGTGGCGCAGTGGATAGAGCACCAGCCCTGGAGTCAGGAGGACCTGAGTTCAAATCCAGACTCAGACACTTAATAATTACCTAGCTGTGTGGCCTTAGGCAAGCCACCTAATCCCACTGCCTTATAAAAACCTAAAATCAAACAGAAAAAGAAATTTAAGCCTGCTATGTAATATAAACTTCACATTTTAAACTGTTCAGTATTGAGTAATGATTACAAAGAGCTGTGATGATGAACAAACAATAATATCATAGAACTGATTATGCAAACTTCACCCAAAATAGTCCCTGCTTTCCCATTAATGTTCTTGGTATGGTGTTCTATTCCCATCTTGTTTTTTTATAAAAGATGTTGCTTTGACAGAAAACAAATGGAGCATTTGGTACAAGCATGGCAGGTGGCAGATGGTTGGGTATTTGTTCATCTTTCTAGGTCAACCAGTTGTTGGCTAGAGCACTCCCCTGAGAGGGTCTGAATAAGATTGGTAGGAAAAATGAAACATAACATTAAAGGTCTTGTTGCTTATAAGATCCCTCAGAATTTTTCTCAAACTGTCACGCAACACAGGACTTCTCTATGATGTACTACTGATCTATGAAATCAGTAAATCCAACCCAATAGGTAAAAATGTAATCCAACTACAACAGTTCAGAAATCATGCTAAATTGATCTAAATCACTTCCAACACCAATTTAGGTATGACAAGTGAGAAGTACTTAAGTTTAAAGAAAAAAACTCTCAGAATATGTAGTTATTCCAAAGTACAATTGGCTGCCAACAAATTATATACATAGACATACATACACACATGCATATGTGTATGTATATATGTATATTAAATATCTAAATATCTATAGCAGGCTCAGCCAAAGTATTAAAGACCACTCAAGTAAGCAGGTTTTTGAGATAAAATTGGGTCTTCCTCTCAGCAAGGTCTCTGATTACTCTTGGTTATTCAGCTGTTAGCTTTTGTTCCCTCAACCTCATCTGTACAAGATGCTCTTTTTGATAGAATTCACAAATCAAGCATCTGATACAAATGGGGCAGGGGAGTACCTGCAGAAGGTTGAAGATCTATATACTGGTTTGACTCTTCCCTCTGAGATCATTAGTCTTAGACTATAAGCACCACAGATCATGTCCAAGTGTGGCAAACTTGAAAACAAAACACACTATTAAAAGAATTCTTGTGTATGAGATTGCTGAGAGTATCCTCCATACAACTTATTACACAGAAAAAGGGGGTCACTTTATGACTCAGAATATCAAGGGTGAATGGAAAGAAGGAAACACATCAGAGTTCAGAAATCAATAATAATAAAATAAATAATTCAGAAACAAATGGTTAATTTAATTCACCTCAACATTTATTCAAGAATGCCAAGCTTAAGCATTATTTAGGAGGTTAAAACACTTTCTGATATTTAAAGCTATTCTGAAGTACACAAGACTTGTTTTTAGACATCTCTTCACTGAATGTCTTGAAGTAAAGGCTCAAAGATCAATCCTTGGGGTGGTTGTAGAGCAGGCAATGGGACATCAGCTTCATAGCAGGGTCTGTCTTCTCTTTTGCTTCAAGGTAGAGCGTTCTGCCTCCAACAACTTCTTTTGTACGATATGCTCTATTTGATATATGTACAACAGGGCATTTAGTACAAAAGAAGCAAGTGAAGGAGTTGGTAGGATAGCGGAGGAATACATCATAGGTGCGCCAATCCTGAGCAACCTGGTTGTAGCACATTGTACTGGTGTACTCCTGGATGATGTTGACTATAAAAACCACCCCATACAACATCTCAACGATGGGAAATTTCTCATATATTATCTCATCTAATGTATTAGGCAGTATGAATTTTCTCCATGATATAAAATATAAAGACAGAGAGTGATTTAGAAGTCAACTAGTCCACTGTCATAACTGAAGAAATATCTCATAAACCAAACAGCTCAGAAATGAACAGCTAATTCAATAAAATTGACTTGAATGGGCATTTTACAAATATAACATTCATTCAATATTATCAAATTTAAATTTGTTTTACAATATCAATTTTCTTGTGTTTAGAGCTACCAATGTTGAGAAAAAAGCTAAACATATTCACAATGATCCCTCCACAAAGATGTCACAGAGGATATCACACAACTCTCATTTTACTAGAGTATCTGTCTCCTCTTGTTCTGAGTATGGCATTCTGCCCCCACCAACTTCTTTTGTACAAGATGCCTTTTCTCATAAACTACACAGAAGGAGAAACCAGTACAAATAAGACAGGTGGAAGGTGGTTGGGTATATAATTATAATACTCATCCTTAAAGGAGAACTAGGTATAGTCTATAGCACTTCCAAACACATCTGAAGCATATACAAAACAGATCCTCTCACTTCTAGTATTTCTACATTTTTCTCTTTCAAACCATCACATGGCACAGGAGACTGTTATCAGATACTTACCTATGAGACCAAATAAGACCATCCCCATATGTGAAAAATGAAACCCCAACTACAAAACAGTGCAGAAATGAATGCTTAATTAATCTAATTTACATTGACCTGCATTTAGAAGTATCAGCTTCAGGCATTATATATGGTAAAACAAAACACAATATTTAGAGCTATTCCAAAGTGAAACTGGCTGTCCACAAATGTAAGGAGGTACCTCAGGACTAGTTACAATTCAGCAAAGTTGGAAGACCACTCAACCAGGATGTTTTCAAGGAATATAAGTCCTCATGTTGGCAGAATCTCTCCTTACACTTGGTTATTTAACTGTTATCTTCTACTCCAACAATCCCATTTGTACCAGATGCTCTTTTTGACAAAACTCACAAATGGAGCACCTGGTACAAATGAGGCAGGTGGAGCATGTGGCAGGAAGACATAATTCATGATAGCTAGATTCCTTCTTCTGAGAGCCCTAGTCTCAGGTATTAGCACTATCAACCAAGTCTAAATGGAGTTCTCTGGAAAAGAAAATGTATCATTAAAGAATCTCTCAAGGACCTTTTGCTTATTAGATCCCTCAGAGGTTTTGTCACCCTATCTGTCACACAATACAAAAGACTAAGCTAGTCAGAGGTGATAGTCATCCAACAGGAATGTATATGAAAGAGGCCTATCAGTAACATTATTCAAAAATGGTTAATCAATAATTAAATTAAAGTGAATTAACACTTCAACATTCATTTAGAAGTATATACTTTAAGCATCATCAAAGAAAAAAAACTTAATTGTAGAACCATTGCAAAGCAAAACAGGCTGCTTAGGCACACAGATTTCTCTTCACTGGACATTTTGAAGACTTATAGCAAGGTTTCTTCTTTCTTGTAGTTCAAGATGGAATGTTATACCCCCAAAGACCTCCTCTGTCCAAGATGCTCTATATGGTCTTTACACAACAGAACATCTTGAACAAAGGAGGTCAGTGGAGGTGGAAGAAATACTGAGTGAACCAGCTGGAGCCAACTGTACTGGTTATTTAACAGGAATGTGAATTCATTCCAGTATGTGAAGAAAGACGTTCACCTGTAACACAGTTCAGATATATACAATTCATTTAATTCACTTCAACATTCATTTAGCAATTTTAGGCAATTCTTAAGAAAATCCACTGGTGTATGTCTGGATGATCTTGTCTGTAAAAACTAACCATGCTATCAGAGAATCTTGAGGAGTTTAGATCCCTCAGATTTCATGATCTAACATTTAGCATTTAAGACAGAAAAGTCAATTCAGCAACTAAGCAGTACAGAAATGAATGACCAATTCAATTAAATTGATTTGAACAAGCATTTATATGTAAAATATGCATCAAAATCTAAAATTTATCGAAGTTTTGATGCCTGATTTGTAATACAAAATTCCTTGTGTTTAGATCTGGCCAATACCAGTGACCAAACCAACTTGGGATAATCAGCTTTCAAGGGCATCAAAGGAATATATTACAAAACCCTCATTCCATCAGATTACCTGCCTACCTTATTCTTGAGTCTAATATTCTTTCCCCACCAGTCTCTTTTGCACAAGATACTCTTTCATCTAGAAAACACAAAAGGAACAGCTGATACAAATAAAGCAGATGGAGGAAGGTTGGGTTATTCTTACAGAAGAACCAGTTGTAGAACTTTAGAGAGGATCTAAATAAAGATAGTAAGGAAAAGGAAATATACCATTAAAGTACCACTTACTTATAAGATCTCTTCTAGTTTCCCAAGCTCAAACTGTCATATAGTACCGGAGGACTGATTGACAACATAATGAAGGATCAGTTAAGTCCAACTTAATATGTGAAAAATAAAACCGAACTATAATACAGTTTGGAAATGAATGCATGATCAAATCAATTCCCTTCCACTTTCATTTAAGAATGTGAACTTCAAACATTAAGATAAAAATCAAACCAAGAACTTGCCAATTTTTAGAGTTATTCTAAAGTGAACTGGATGCCAAGGGATCTAAGAGGCTCCTCAGGGTTTGTTACCAGCTTAAAGTATGGCCATTCTACTTGGCTGTTTTTGGTTGAATATGAGTTCTCATTCCAGGAGGATCTTAGCCTACTCTTAGTCATTTAACTATTAACTTTTGTTCTATCAACCTCATTTGCACATAATACTTTTTGACATAACTCACAAATAAAGCATTTGGTACAAATGGGGCAGGTAGAGATGTATGCTGGGAAAAGAGAGGGCTACCAGTTATGCTCATTCTGCTGAGAGCACTAGTTTCAGTTTGCAGTACCATAGAACATGTCTAAATGAAGTTCATTGGAAAACAAAATTGCCTATTAAAGGACCTCTAACTTATGAGATCCCTCAGAGTTTTCATTATTCAACTTAACACACTGTACAAGACACCACTTTATGACACAGAATCTCAGGGGTGACAAAAAATAATGAGTCCATTCCAGTATTTGAAGAATGAAACTCATTTATAGTTAATCAATTTAATTCTCTTCAACATTTATTTAGGGACATAAACTTTAAGAATTAAAAAAAAACTTTCTTATTTTTAAAGCTATTCAAAAGTCTAACAGGTTTGTTTAGACAAGCAGACTTCTCTTCCCTGTCTTGAGGACTCAATGATCACTCCTTGAGGTGATTGTGAAGCAAATTATGGGGAGCCTTCATAGCAAAGTCTCTGTGCTTTTGTGCTTCAGGATGGGAGTGTAGTACCCCAAATAACTCCTTTGTATAAGAAGCTCTATTCGATTTAATCTACATAAGAGAGTAGCTGGTGCAAAGGGGGGAAAGGAAGGAAATGATAGCAAGAGAGTAGAGGAGTATATGGTAGTTTTGTTATTCCTTCTGATTAAATCAGGTAGAGAAGAAACAT
Organism: Macrotis lagotis; assembly: GCF_037893015.1. Taxonomy (NCBI): domain Eukaryota; kingdom Metazoa; phylum Chordata; class Mammalia; order Peramelemorphia; family Peramelidae; genus Macrotis; species Macrotis lagotis. The sequence goes on from NC_133666.1 coordinate 43,354,390, forward strand.
TCCTATCTGCATGAAACTGGTTATAAAAATCATCTATACCATACAGGATTATCAGGGATCTGAGATAGTGCCTCATCTAACCTATTAGATACTACACTGAAAGTCCATTCTACAATTTTATATTTTAGAACAGAAAGTGATTGATTAGTCCATTAGTCAGTGGTTGATTAGTCCATAATTATACCTCAAGAATTATTCCAATAACCAAACAGTTCAGAAATGAAAAATTCAGTAAAACTGACCTGAACAGGCATTTAGAAATATCAATTTTATACCACATTTCTAATACAAACATCCTTATCTTAAGAAATATCCAAAATAGAGGGAGTGGTTAAATTCAGGATAATTCAACATCAAAGATCTCACAGGATAGATTACAGAACTCTTATCTTAACAGAGCTTTTGCCTCCTTATGTTCTTCTGATATGATATTCTGTCCCCACTAACCTCTTTTGTACAAGATACTCCTTTTGACAAAAATACACAAATGAAGCAGCTCACAAAGATAGGGCAGATGGAGGATTATTGGGTATATTCTTTCTTTATTCATCCTTCCAGAAGAACCAGTTGTCCTATGGTACTTCCAAGCACATCGGAATGAGGTTGGTAAAGAAAACAAAAATAATTAAATAAAATTAAATTTCTCCTTACACATAAGATCTCAGTTTCCCCTAACTAAACTATCACATGGCACAGGGGATCAGTGACATAGAATTTTAGAGGTGATAGTTAGCCCAGTGGGTCAGTAAATCCATCCCAATATGTGAAAAATGTATCCCAATGCAACATAATTAAGAAATGAATTTTTAGTCTAATTCACTTTGACCTGCATTTAGGAGTGTCAACTTCAGGCATTATTCAAGATAAAAAACCCCACAACTCACCAATATGTAGAGCTATTCCAAAGTGTAATTGGATGCCAACAGAGACAGATTAGATAGATATAGATAGATGATAGATAGATAGACGGATAGACAGATAGACAGACAGATGGATGGATGGATGGATAAGGCTCCTCAGGACCAGCAACAGTTCAGCCAAATTATGAAAGACCACTCAAGCATGCTGCTTTTTTGAGTACCTTCATCTTAGCAAGTTCTCTGTTTACTCTTGGTTACTTAGCTGGTAGCTTCTGTTCCATCAACCTCATCTGTACAAGATGCTCTTTTTGACAGAAACCACAAATCAAGCATCTGATACAAATGGGGCAGGGGAGTACAAGCAGGAAGTTGGAGGTCTATGTACTAGTTTGGCTCTTCCCTCTGAGACCACTAGTTTTACTATGAGCTCCACAGACTATACCTAAGTCTGGCAAACTGGAAAACAAAGCATACTTTTATTTTTTTTACTTTTATTTTTTCAAAACATACTTTTAAAAGAACTCTTGTGTATAAGATTCTTGAGAGTATCCTTCATCTAATCTATTACACAGAACAAGAGACTGTTTGCTCCATGACTCAGAATACCAAGGGTGAATGGAAAGAGGGAAACCCATCAGAATTCACAAATCAATAATAATAAAATAATAAATAATTCAGAAATAAATGGCTAACCAATTTAATTCACTTCACCATTCATTCAAAAGTACCAAGTTTAAGCATTATTTAAGAGGTTAAAACTTCCTCAGATTTACATCTATTCAGAAGTACACCAGGCTTGCTTAGGCATGCCAACATCTCTTTATTGAATGTCTTGAAGTAAAGACTCAATGATCAATCCTTGGGGTGGCTGTGGAGCAGGCTATGGGACATCTTCATAGCACTCTCTCTCTACCATTTTTTGTGCTTCAAGATAAGACCGTTATGCCTCCAACAACTTCCTTTATACAATATGCTCTATTTGTTGGTAATTTGTACAATAGAGCACCTAGTACAAAGGAGGCAAATGGAGATGTGCAGGATAGTGCAAGAGAATATATTTGGTGTGCTAATCCTTCTGAACTAACTAGTTGTAGCATACACTACTGGAGATAATGATGGTATATAATACTTGGGAGTATATAATACTTGGAGTATCTACTAAGATACATATAAGAACTATATGAACATAATTCATAAAATACTGTTTGCTGGAATAAATATGGACCTAAATTACTGGAGAGATATTACTCAATCATAGGTAGGCCAAAGCAATATAAAATGGCAATATTCGCTACCTTAATTTACTTATTCAGTGCAATACCAATCAGACAAGCAAAGGATTACTTTATAGAACTAAAAACTCAGAAGGAGGAAAACAGGAGAACATCTAATGGGAAATAAAAGAAAAAAAGACAGACAGAAAGGGGAGAGAGCAGTAATCATTTAAGCAATTTGACACTAGTTAAGAAAAAGACTGACCAGTAGGACAAATTAGGTACAATACAGAACAAAGTAAAACTAGTATCCCAGCATTCAATAAAAACAAAGGTACCAGCTACTAAGGGAAGGGCCATTTATTTGACAAAAATTGCTGGGAAAACTGAATAGTAATCTGACAGAAATTAGGTTTAGATCAACACCCCATAGTGCATACTAAGAAAAACTCCAAATAGATATATCTGAGTTATAAAAGGTTACCTCATAAACAGAACAGAAGATCTATGGACACAGAAAGTGTTTATGACCAAAGAAAGGATAAAAAGTATCAGAGAAGATAAAACGGGCAATTTTGATTATCTGAAATTTAAAAGTTGTTGCATATAAATTCTATGCAGATATAATTACAGAAAGGAAATAGTTAAGTGGGAAAAAATATTTGCACCATGTTTCTTTGGTAAATGTTTCTTTACTGTGGTGAATAATGAATCTATTCAAATTTTTAAGAATAAACGCCATTTTCACACTGACAAATGGTCACAGGACATTATGAACCGCTAATTCTCCAGGGAAGATTCTAAAGCTATTGACAGCCGTATGAAAAAGGTTTCAAATCACTATAATAATTAGAGAAATATACCCCTGGACTGGCAAAGATGACAAAAATTATGACAAATGAAGTTACAGAAAAAGCTGGTATTGTTGGATAGAGCTGTGAATTGGTCCAATCATTCCAGAAAGTAATTTACAATATTCCCCCAAAGTTACTAAACTGGACATACCTTTTGACGCAGCAATATCACAGCAGTAATGCCTTTAACCCGAAGAAATCAAAGAAAGATTAAAAAGTCCTCTACATACAAATATTTATAGCAACTCTTTTTGTAGTATCCAAGAACCAAAAACTAAGGAGTGGCCATCAACTGAGGAATGGTTGCACAAGGTATGACATATAAATGTAATGCAATAAGAATGAAGAGACAGTTTTAAAGAAATCTAGGAACAGATACAGTATAACATAAGAACCCAAACAATTTCTATTTTAACATCAATATTATAAAAATAATTCTGAGAAGACTTAAGAACTCTGATCAACATGATGATATGCTCAAGCATAATTCCGGAAGGTCTGATGATGAACACTAAATTACAAAACAAAAAAAAAAAATTCCTCAATCTTGGGTCCTTATTGAGCTATATGATAAAGTTCCAAGAACTTTATTTCTGAGTTTCTTCTTCTTTATAACATGACTATTAGATGAGACAATGCAAGAAATTCCTTTCAGTTCTCAAAATACAGGGTTTACTGAACAAGTGTTAGATTGTTTTTTAAGGTTTAGAAATCAGAAGAACTATAATTATACTCAGTTTATTCATCTATAAGAAGAGTTGGACTAGATGATCCTTCTGATTCCATAAGGGTTCTATATTATGATTCCTATAAGCTAGAATGACAGAACATACTATAGAAAAATGTTCTCAGAAATTGCTGGCAATGAAAAATTGAACTCAGAGAAGTTAACATGCATACAATATGATAAAAGTGCCAAGTCCTGCTGATTTCTGCCTTTGTAACATCTCTCATATTTGCTCTCTTCTTTCCCCTAACAAAAATATCCACTATTCTGGGGCAGGTCCTCAACATCTCATGCCTGCTTTGCTATACAATAACTTACTGGTGGGTCTCTCTGCTTTAAGTCTCTCTCTCTAATCCAGTCTATTCTCTACTCAGATGTCAAACTGACCTTACTAAAGAGTCGGTCTGACCTTGTCAGAACTCTAATATGCAATAAACTCAACTGGTTTCTTAATTACCTCCGGGATAAAAATATAAACAAATGAGCACCCCTTCCTGCCTTTCCAATCTTCTTATATCTTCCTTCCTTCCATGGGCTTTGCAATTAAGTGACTAGTATCCTTGACATTTTTCTCCAATAAGACTTCCCATATCTCAAATCATTGCATTGCCATTGGGTATTCCTCATGCCTGCAATTCTATCTCTTAACATGTCTGCTTCCTGGCTTCTTTTAAATTCCAGCAAAAAATCCAGCCTTCTAAATAAAGTCTTTCCCAAAATCTCTTATAGTGTCTTCCTTCTTTTGACTGTCTTCAATTTATCCTGCATATATTTCCCCTGCAAATAGATGCTTGCATATTGCTGACTGTGAACTCCTAGAGAGTAGGGACTTACTTTTGGTCTTTTGGTGCAACCCCAGAAATGAACTCTCAAAGAAATAACTATAGCATCAAACAGATTTACAAGTGAATTCTATCAAATATTAAAATAACAATTTATTCCAACATTATGTAAATTATATTCAAAAATTGGGGAAAAAAGTTCTCATACAATCTCTTCCTATAATACAAATATAATCTTGATACCTCGAGAAAGGAGAGACAAAGAAGAGAAAAAAACTAGAGGATCAATGGTGACACAAAATTTTAAATAAATTATCAAATAGGCCACAGTATATTAGAAATTTTAGTGCAAGGAAAAAATGTCCTGATAATCATGACCCATCAAAGAATAAAATGACTTACTTCAAGAGGCAGAATATTTCTCCTTACTTCATATCCTCAAAAGTACAGGTTATAATATGACGACCAGCAGGAATGTTATACGTTCTGTAAGCCTTGTTCCAGGAGTTTCATTGTCTCTTCTTGGTCTCTTGAGCTCTGGTGTTCATCGACTTCCTTCACACAGAAGTTCATTCTAATAAAAATCAACAAAAGGGAGCATCTAGTTGAATGGGGCAGGTAAAAAAGATGGATAGTTTGCTTTAAGTTATGTTTTCCCTTATAAGTCAAACAATTATTGCCTCCTGGACAAAGCTATGTACTAGGAGGTGGTAGGTTGGAAAATCAGCCACAGAACAAAAGAATCACAAAATTTAAAAAGGAGGTTAAGAATTTAACTCTTTCAATCTGCCACCCATTATAATTACTCCTCTATGACAGAATCTCAGAACTCAAAGCGATTGCAGAAATCAAGTAGCCTATTCCTCTATTTTAAAAAAATGAAATCTCTCTCTAGTAAACCTAAGAAGCAAATGATCAATCCAAGAGTTATTAGAGATAATTTGTTTGAATAACTTTTATCGGTCAAATAATAGAATGAAGTGCCAATACAATTCATTAATTCCTCTTCATCTTATGACCTTTAAGCAATGGCTGAATATGATTCCTCATAAGGTACACTGTTGGGAAAGGACTCCTTTCTAAATATTCATTGTACTAGATGGTCACTAAAGTTCTTTCAAATTCATAAATTTTTATGGTTCCATATATGCAAAAATGGCAAAAGAGAAAGCTGCATAGTCAGGCGCTACCCTAGACCTAGAAAGAGGAGCAGATTAAGCATAAGAAAATCTAAAGATATTATTCCAGTGGGTCATTTTTGTATTGCAGCTAAGCAGAGACAGAGGAAGAAATCTACAAACACTGGAGACACTGTCTATCAAAAGGGTATCTATCATATGGAACTTTAAAGTACAACAACTGAACTAGGGTCTTCTTAGGACAAAAAGCAGTTCTGGATCCATTAGGAATAGGCCTAATGAACAGGAGTCAACTGGCAGCTCCCTCACAGAGCTGGATTGCAAAGCTAGCATAGAACAAAGAAGGGACTAGTGCCTACATCTGGGTAAGTAGTTATCATAGGCCTGAGTATGGATAGGGCAAGGAGCAATAATAGAAGCAAGTAGCTGATTTGTGGCTCTGATCCTAGAAGGAATCTCAGATTAAGGGCCCAGGGTGGACTAGAGCTGAAGAAACCTGGGCAGCAACACCAATTAAGGGGGAAGTTACCAACTATGAAACAGAAAACCCTTCAAAATAGCTAACAGGGCTAGGGTCAGCAGCATCTACTACAGCACCGGCTATAGGCCTAGATCTATGTTACCAAGACTAAAAACTTCTTGCAAAGATCATACCAAAGATCATGCAAGATTATACCCTAAATTAAACCACTTTGGGTACACTGAAATGTTACAGGACACAGACTAAGTCCTCCATGAGATCTGAGAGATTATAATGTGCACTATTATTTCCCATAGGATATGAATAAAGCAATAGGATCTCATAGAATACAAATCAAACATGGCCTCCAAAAATGCAGTCTAACCCTAAATTCCAATACAGAAAATAAAGCTTGACAAACGAGCAAACAAAAACAAATCATCCTAAGAGTTATTAGGGTAACAAGGAAGCACAAGACAAATCCAGAAGAAAAGCTTACTCTAAAACACCTACAAGTAAAGCCAGAAATAAAAGCATTTTATTTAGACATACGTAAAACCACAATTTCTGAAAGAAATAAATCAAGTAAAAAAAACTTTTTAAATTAATTCATAAATGAAATGAAAGGTTTACCTGACACCACTGAAGAGAAACAATGGCTTGGAAAAAGAAATTTAGAAAAATAGCATAAAGGGTACAAAACCTTAACCAAAAAAACAAGTTAATGACTCCATAAAACAAGATAAAGACAAAAATAAAAATAAAAATTTTAAGATTGAAAAAATAAAAGAAAATATAGGGTACTGTGTTGTGTTTTTTTTAAATCACCTGGAAAACAATCAAGGAGAGATCACTTTAAGAATCATTAGACTATGACTAATGTGGAAATATGTTTAATGCAGTTGTACATATATAACCTGCATCAGATTACTCACTGTCAATGGGAGAAGAAAATGTGGAGCTCAAAATCTTACAAAAATTGAATACTGAAAACAATCTTTCCATGAAATTGGAAAAAAATAAATTAAAAAAAAGAAATCCACAGGTTAACATTGAAAAAAGATAATGAATCACTGGAGTACCTGAAAATCAAGACAAAAAGAGCCTACATATACTTAGAAAAATCATGAAAGAAAGAAGCCCACATCTCTTAGAATCAGAAAAACCCCTGGGGAAAAAAGCAATACATTTGGCATACAAAGCAAAAAAAGTTCAGAAAACATCAAAAGACAGACAGACAGACAGACAGACAGACACACACACACACACACACGCACACAAAATCACCACTAAAAAAGAAATTCTGAAAACCAAAGACTTAACAAAATTGAAAGTAAGATAATTACTGAAATAATTTTTAAAAGAGGCCATTAAAACAGATAAACTATTAGTGAATTTAATTTTAAAGAGGAAAACCAAATTTACCAGTCTCAAAAATGATAAAGAAGTCACAACAAAGGAAATTATTAGACAATATTTTGGCCAATTCAATGTCAATGAAACTGACAGCCTAAATGAAATGGGTGAAATATGCTAAGATTCAATGGAATAACAAATGAGTAATTTAAATAACTCAGTGTCAGAAGAAGAAATTAAGAAATCCCTATATAGACTCCAAAAGAAAAAGGGAAAAAAAGAAACTCAGAGCCAGATGTATTTGAGTGAATTCTATCACACATTCAAAAAACAAGTTAAATGAAATAATATATAAACTACATTTTGAAACAGGAAAAAAAGAAGCACTACCAAATTATTCCTTCTAAGATAGAAATATGGTCTGATTCCTTAATCAGATTCAAAATATGAAGAAAAAATATAGGCCAATATTCCTAATGAGCATCCATGCAAAAATTTTAAATACAATATTAGGAAAGAAGCTACAACAATATAGCACAAAGATTATAATCCACTATGACTAGTTGGATTTTATACCAGGGTTGGTTCAATATATTAAAAATAATCAACATACTAGACTACATTAATAACATGAATAGCAAAAAGCATATAATTATATCAGAAGATGCAGAAAAAAAGCTTCTGACAAGATAAAATATCCACTCCTGTTATAAATACTGAAAAAAGGAATAAATGAAGCTTTTCTAAACATGCTAAATATTATTTATCTAAAACCAAGAGTCAGCATTATATGTAGCTGTGGTAACAGAACAGAGGTAAAACAGGGATGTTCATTATAACTCTGCTAATATCTATTATAGGCACCAGAAATGGCATCTATAGCAATGAGGAAAAAAAAGTTGAGCATAGTTATAAAAAGTGGCCACAAAACTCCCAGAGTGGTGTGAACCAGATTAAAATGAAATTGGGAAATGTTTAACAAAGTAAATAAAAATTTAATTCAATACAAATAATGTTAATTTGTACTTTTTGAGTTAATTTAGGGCCAGGGATCCATTTCTTTTTAAATTTGTCACCACTGCCCTAGAAAGTCAACTAAAAATTTAATTAAAATGGTAACAACAGCAAAATTGCATGGAACTAAATCCACATAATCAGAACTTCTAAGTACTGTCAACAAAACTTAGAAAAGAACCAAGAAATCCCTAAAATAACTACAGAATATATAAAATACTTTTGAGCTTACCTATCAAGACATGCATATGAACTACAGCTAGGTATTTATTAATGCATATAATAAGCTTTCATGAATGGGCTACATTACTTTTATTTGTAGTATTCAAAATTATAACTATTTATAAAATATGCTAAATAGCCAAAGCAATGGAAATATGCAAAGAAAATTTTGAAAATAAGGTTTTTATTTGTTAATATAAGAGCAAGGGATAAAAAAAGATAGATTCAAAAGATTCAAGTCTATTATAAACAAAATAGCAGCAAAGAAAGCAAAATTAAACAAAAAATTAACTGCTAAAATCATACCTAAAGAAAAGTAAAATATGAGATAAGTAAAATATTATTATTTAAAAGCTTTATGGAAATAAAGGCAATTCTATGTAATTGAAAAAATATTAAACTGATGAAATGAGTAGTCAGTTGCAGAGTGAAATGAGCAGAAACAGAAGAATGATTTATATAAACAACATTATAGAAAAAACTTTGAAGGACATAAAAATTCTGATCAACATAAAAGACCAATCACAATTCCAGAGGATCAGTGATGAAGCATGATATCCACATTATGACAGAGAAATAACAGACTCAGGAAATATAAGACATTTTTTGGACACAGCCAAAAAAATATCGAGTTAATTAATGAATGAAATTAACTAGAGGTGATCAATAAGTGACCTTTTAAATTTTTGTGCGCCAGTGACACGATAGAAGCATACAGGACAGATTAAAAGTAGAGGAGAGTAGAGAAAGAGCAAAGCTATAGGAGACTACTGCATGCACTATGTTGATCTGCTGCTACTGATATGCTCAGTAAAGACATTTTGCAGCCATACCAATAGTTCACAATGTCACATTTGACAGTTTGAATACCTGACCCAAGCAGTTGTCCAGGAACAACGGAAGAGGCCACTGGAAGGTGATGATAGGACTTTCCGAAGACTTAACTGTTTTTCTTCTTTCACCTGACTGACCACAGGCCTCGTTATTTTATGCCTTTCCTTGCATTAAGATCTATTACATGAATTAGCAATTCTGAGTCTAAACTATGTCCACGATCAAAAGAGAATTAAAAGCAATTAGGACCAACAAAAACTATGCAATGTCTGCCTGTAATTCCCACACCAAAATTTGGCAAAAAACAGTCTATAAAACATCCCTCCAGCCTGCCCCTCTCTGCCTTCCACAGTAAAGACTTCTGGTTCCTAAGGAAGATAACCTGACTGCTCTGAAATGATTTCTTCTGCAGCTGGCTTACTTGTATATGTAGAAAAGAAACAAATACTTACAAGGTCAAAGAGAAACAGAAAGAGATAAGACAGAACAAAGAATACTTTTAACGTATCCTGAGCATGGGAAAGCAGAGTTCTGATAACAATTTTGTAGTTTGACAAAAATAAAATTAAGGCCAAGCTATCAAAGTAGAATCTCTCAGAATTTGTTTTTTTGTTGTTGTTGTCACTGTTTTTATTTTTGCTGGGGGGGGGGGAGAGAAAACAAAAGTAGTTGCTATTTAAAACATGACAAGGAAATCATATGACATTTGCTCTCTCTCCTTGAAGTAGGGTTTGCAGTAGAAGAGCTCATTTCAGTTTAAGTCTCCTTTTGAGTCCTCTCCTTTCTGCGGACAACTGCAAATTCTTCCATTCTTTTTGCCAAATAGGGTGCCTCTCTCTCTCTTTCTCTCTCTCTCTCACACACACACACTTTAAAAAAATGGTTCAATGGGATTTGAGTAAAAGGATCTTTAGTGTTCTATTCGGTCTTCCCAAAGGTCCCTTCCTGGCAAGTAGCTGCTTCTATTTCTTTAACAGTGTTTTGTATGCATGTCTTCTCTCTCCCTCTCTCACAGAATTTAGTCTCATTTATCTCCCTTATATGCATGTACTTTTTCTGCCTGACTTCATTGTGTGCCAGTAAATTACTATTAGAAGTTGTTAAAGGGAAGTTCTTGCTGCATAGCAGTTATCTGATAGAGCTAATTCCCATTCTGATTAACAATTAGAATTGTATACTGATCTTTCGACCAGAATTTTGTCTATGTGGTCGTGTGTGTGACACACACACACACACACACACACACACACACACACACACCTGTTTTAAAAAAGAATCTGTTAGACCATTAGTTGATGGGTACAACTGACCAAGAAACATAGCCAAAGGTAAAAGATGCCATGTTTATGAGACTCTTGCATGTATACATACCACTGAAGTCCTCATCTACAGGAGGTGATAGACTCTAACCATTCTGGAGTCTCATTTTCCAATAATTCCAGTGTAAGGTCATGAAGGCCAAAATTACAAGAATTAGAGTGAACTATCAATCACTGGAGCATCTAAGCGGCACTGTAGTGGAGTGCACCAGGCCTGGAGTCAAGACAACTGACCTTCTTGAGTTCAACCTTGGGTTCAGACACTTCCTAGCCGTGTAACCCTGGGAAAGTCACTTAATCCTGTTTGCCTCAAGTTTCCTCACCTGTAAAATGAGTTGAAGGAAATGGAAAACCACTCTAGGATTTCTGCCAAGAAAACCCTAAACAAGGCCACAAAGAGTAAGACAAACTGGAAACAACTAAGCAACAAAAAAATCCATCAATAAAGTTGTGGCTTCTTGTTACAATGGACCTCCCTTGTCCCTCCCTCAGGGCTGACCCTGAAAACAGCTCTTCTTTCAGCAGGAAAATATTAGCTTCTGAAATAGCCTTTTCCACTTGGGGACAGTTCTAATTGTTAAGGAATTTTTCTTCCCATGATGCTAAAATTGACTTCTTTGTCATTTCCATGCATTATAGGTAGTTTTACCCAGAACTAATCTAAATCCTCTGCTATATTTCAACTTGTAAAATACTCAACCCTTACAAATCTGTCTCTCTTACTCTATGGATATAAATCAGTTGTCAAATCTTACAATTTCTTTCTCCACAAACTTATTTCCTCACAACTTGGCTCCAAATTACCTTTCCAGATTTGTCATTTTTACTTCCAATCAAACTGGTATTCCTGCAGTTCTTACTAACAAATCATAACTAAAATAATCAAACATGAATAGGAAATTGTGACATGATACCAGGTATGAAGCAGAACCACAGAATAAAAAAGAAATGAATCTACAATGAAAATTTCTTGAATAGAAATCACAGTTTACTTTTGCTTGTTCTTACATTTTCTATGATGAGTAGCTACACAAAGAAAAATACAACTTCTTCTGAAAAACTTTTATGAAATATTTACATTTGACTGTTTTGTTGTATGTCCTTCAATTAAAAAAATTTCAAAATTCACCTGTTTGGTTAGCAATGCTGATGACATTAACCAAATAATTACTAGCAAATAATTGTTATTTATAAATGCTCCACATTCACTGGCACATGTACAGGGGTTGTCTGAAAATAAAACATATTCAATCACAAATCTCTCCCTAAAATATTATTACAGGTAATTAATAATAGGTAGAGTTAAGAGTTTTTGTACTATCGAATAAAATTTTGAAGAATTAACTCCTTTTTGTTAATGAAAATGTGTTGATATGTTATATTATGAAAGTTATCTGATGCACAGAAAATCAAAATCAGCAAACTTACAGGATTTTTATGGTAATTTAAACAAGACCCAATTTTGACTTCATATTCTGACATCACCATGAAGGATGTTTCTCCCCTGTATACCATTTACAAAAAATGGGTGCCAAGTCCTATCTAATTTAGGTGCTCTGACAGTGCAGGCAGAAGCTGTTTACAGAATGTTTTACATGCAGTCTAAAAAACAGGTGAATTGGTTCAGAAAGGACACTATAAAATCAACACTGTAGTAGCCTCAAATTAAGGACATCAATGATTCTTTTCCTCCATTTTTCCTTTAAAAATAAGCACAAAGCCTCCTCCTGGTGCTTCCCTCCTGACGCCCCCCTCATCCCCCCCCCCGCCTCCCTGGGCCTGGACTCGCCACCCAGGGCTCCTCTGTGTGGCATGGCCCGCCTCAGGAGCGCTGGGCAGGTAGAGGATGGCAGTGGCTAAGCCAGGCTCACGCTGAGGGCAGCCCCGCTGCAGCTCCCAGCCCAGCCCGGAGGCACTGCCAGTGGTACGGCCCGCACTTGGGGTATTGATGCCGGCTCTGCTCTCCCAGCAGCATGGCGGACTACCCGATCATCAGTGGCCCCGGCTACTTGCCCGAGGACAGACTCACAGAGCAGCAGCTTTTCGCCATCGCCGAAGGCCTCACCTACGATTTCCTGATCCTACCAGGAGTCACAGACTTCATAGCTGAGGAGGTGGATTTGACTTCAGCTCTAACTTGGAAAATCACCCTGAAGACACCATTGATTTTGTCCCCTATGGGCACTGTAACTGAAGCTGATATGGCCATTGCAACTGCTCTGATGGTAGCATTGGTTTCATCCACCATAACTACATTCCTGAGTTCCAGGCCAATGAGGTGCACAAGGTCAAGAAATTTGAAGAGGGTTTCATCACAGATCCAGTAGTGTTGAGCCCTTCACACACAGTGGGTGACATGCGAGAAGCCAAGATGTGGCATGGTTGCTCGGGCATCCCCATCACTGAGGCAGGCACCATGAGCAGCAATTTCGTGGGCATCATTTCTTCCAGGGAAATAGACTTCCTTGCTGAGAAAGACCATGCAACCTACCTCATGAAGTGAGGTGATGACAAATCGGAAGGACTTAGTGGTAGCACCAGCAGGTGTGACATTGAAAGAGGCCAATGACACCCTGCAGCGCAGCAAGAAAGGAAAACTGCCTATTGTTAATGACAGTGATGAACTGGTAGCCATCTTTGCCCAGACTGACCTGAAGAAGAACCGGGATTATCCCCTGGCCCCCAAGGATGCCCACAAGCAGTTGCTCTGTGGAGCTGCCATGGGCACCTGGGAAGATGACAAATACTGCCTTGACTTGCTTACTCAGGCGGGTGCCAACGTCATTGTGCTGTACTCATCTCAAGGGAATTCGGTGTATCAGATTGTTATGGTGCACTACATCAAGCAGAAGTACCCCCAAATGCAGGTGATTGGTGGGAATGTAGTGATGACTGCGCAGGCCAAGAACCTGATCAATGCTGGTGTGGATGGGCTTTACGTGGACATGGGCTATGGCTCCATATGTATCACCCAGGAAGTGATGGCATGTGGTCAAACTCAGGGCACTGCTCTGTACAAGGTGGCAAAATATGCCCGTCACTTTGGAGTCCCTATCATTGCTGATGGTGGGATTGAGATGGTGGGTCATGTGGTTAAGGCCTTGGCCCTTGGAACCTCCACAGTGATGATGGGCTCCTTGCTGGCAACTATCACAGAAGCCCCTGGTGAGTACTTTTTCTCCAATGGTATATAACTCAAAAAATACCATGGTATGGGTCCCCTGAATGCTATGGAAAAGTGTAGTAGTAATCAGAAGAGTTATTTCAGTGAGGGGGACAAGGTGAAGGTTACCCAGGGTGTCTCAGGGTCCATTAGAGATAGAGGCTCCATCCAGAAGTTTGTGCCCTACCTCATCACTGGCATCCAGCATGGCTGCCAGGATATTGGTGCCCAAAGTCTCTCTGTCCTGCAATCCATGATGTATTCTGGAGAGTTTAAGTTTGAGAAGCAGATGATGTCAGCACAGATCAAAGGTGACATCCATGGCCTCCATTTTTACAAGAAGTGGCTGTACTGAGGACAGCGGTGGTGGCCAAGGAGGGGGGTGGAGGCGTACTCCATGGGGCCCCCTCAGGCACTGCTTCCCTCCACAGTTGAGCGGCCAGAGTGGCCCCCATGGATTTGCACTACAGGTTCCCAGACCTTTGCCCTCCCAGGATGGGAGAAGGGAGCCAGAGGTGGCCCCTTAGGAGGCTGTGCTTCTCTCCCCCCACCCCACCCCTGTTTACCCTCTTCCCTTCCTCCTGAACCAGGACTGCTCTCTTCAGGGGCCTCCTCTCCCGGGAACAGCTCACTCCTCAGGCCCCTCCAAGCTCACCAGCCTGGTCTCCCAGGGCTTGTGCCTCCTTCAGGTCTTTTTTGCTGCACCCTGCTCCTTTTCTTCAAACAGGGCCTCTCTTGAGACCCTAGTTCTGAGACAGGGATGGAGGCAGCTCCAGGGAAGGCCCCTACTCCAGCATTCCTTAGCTTCTTATCCTATAGGGTACTTCCTACCCATTACCCCTTGCCCCACAGCAAATGGTGCTCTCTTTGGCCCTGCCTCCCCCTCCCCACTTCTGTCCAGACGCAGTCCACTTCCTCAATCTGTGGCTGTTGTGGGCCTCCAGCCCAAGGAAACTTTTTTCCTGCTATTGCACTTGTCCCACCTACCAGAGGGAGGTCTCTTCACTCTTCCCCTGCTCCTTTGAGCTGCCCATAGGGCTTGGTTTTAAGTCTACCCTTCACAAAAGGTATGTGCAGCAGAGACTACAGAGAGGCAAGGCCACCCATTTAGTCTGCACCTTTGCTGGTTCAATCCACAGCCGCCTCTCCATCCCTGGCCATGGCTGAAAGCTTTAACTGTGCACACTTTGGGGCCACGGTTGTGTTGTTGTGCATTAAATGAGCTGAATAAAACAAGCAGGTCTCCAAGGAAAAATAAATAAGCATAAAATACAAATCTTAATTCCAAGATGATATTGTAAATCTAAAAGAATGAAAAATTATGAAAAGGAAATAGAACAATTAATGGAAGCAAAATGGTATTTTGACTATCAAAAGAGCTTCAGATTTAATTAGAGGACTCAAGTTAAAATCCTGGGGTTCTTCCACTTATGACCTAAACGACCTTAGTTCAGTTACCTGTTTTATTCAATCCTCAGTTTCTTCACCTGTAAAAATGATTCCAAAGGTCCTTTCCGTTCTCAATTTGAAATACTGTGAATAAAATTCACAAGTCACCTATATACTTTAATATTTCAAAATGTATATGTTCTTTTAATCAATAAAATCCTAAACTCTCAGGGGGTTTAGTAAATAACTTTAAGAAAAACGATCTTCAAACTTTTGATGTAAGAGCTTCTTTAAACTAAGCTAGGCTGGACTTTGGAGAACAGACAGATATATGGGTCTTGTGCCAGGCTGGTTCTCCAAGACTTTGCTCTACAGGACCTTCTAATCTAATCCAAAAAGTATTTACTAGCCTCCCCTAGGTCTAAAACACATAGGGTAATGGAGTTAGAAAAACAAAAAAAAATAATCCCTATTCTCAAGGAGCTTAGATGCTACTCTAGGGATATAACACATGAACAGCTACATATAAATATAATTTAACAGAGTACACTGACAAATATGGGGGTCTAGCACATCTCCTCTGTCCCATCCACCAGGTTTGTGAACAAAGGTTAATTGAATGGATATAATGAGTCCCAGGGAAAAGGTGATGCCATCCTCTCTGGAAATCCTTAGTTGGGAAAAGCTGAGGTCCTGACATCTGATGGCACAGCATATTTTTAAAACAATTTAATATCTCTTAAAATACTATACCAAAACAAACAAAAAATATAACAATTGTTTCTCTATATCTAGATCATTCCCTTAATTTTTTCCCAGTTAAGCAAAACCAAACAATGTAGCTTTCCAACCTCTGGATTCAATACTAGTAAATGCAGTTATTTTGATTTCAATTCTATCGTAGATTTCAAGACTATATAGCATGATGAGGCTTTGGGAGAAATCTGGTGGTAAACTCTAAAATTTATATAATTAGGTTAGCAAGCCACTTAGAACTATCCAATATCTGCCAACTGCAGCTTGTGTTGCTATTTGCAATAAGTACAATCTTTTAAAAATCTCCTCAGTTTAAAAGAAATTTAAGACATTTTTCCTAAAGTGAAACAAGAGAATGTGAATCTGATTTGACTGGATAATCAAAACAGACCAATTCCAAAGATGAGTTTGTCAAGCAGATGCTACTCAGGAGGTGTCTGAGAAAAAACACTCAGCCTGGCAGAAATATACCAGTTGACAATTTTAAAGAAAAAAGGGGGGGGGGTAGGAGAGACATCTGACAACAACATCAAGAAATAAGGCACCTTTCTTTCAAAGGCTATGCCTAAAAGGCAAGGTGGTATGGTTGCATTCTAGAAGTGGAAGCTCAGAAGAGGCCTAGTCAAATAGAAAAACCATTTTCAGACCCCAAAGGAGAAACACCTAATAGATGATAAGATAGAAGTTACCTAGGAGATCAAAGGTGGAAATGAATAATTCAAATGTTGAAGATATAAAATGTAAAATGTTCATTAACCAATTAATAGTTAAACTTTTCTTAAAGAGGAAAGCTAGTACAGTAATACTATTAAGTAATACAAACCACAAGATGTGAATGTAAATCATTAAAGAGCAGACCACCTTTAGGAGTTGCAGGGAGTCTATTTTATTTATTTTTTTTAGGTTTCTGCAAGGCAATGGGGTTAAGTGACTTGCCCAAGGCCACACAGCTAGGTAATCATTAAGTGTCTGAGGCCAGATTTGAACTCAGGTCCTCCTGACTCCAGGGCCGGTGTGCTCTATCCACTTTGTCACCTAGACATTCCAGGGAGTCTCTTTAAAGAAAAATGATTTTATATTGCCAAAATCCTTTTCAAAAATGGCATATGAGGGAGGCATCTGTGGACTCTCCAAAGAATAGTCCATTTAAAAAACTGGAAATAAAACAGGACCCTATCAACTGTGGAATGGTTTTAAAATCACTAAAAATGGGTAATTCAGAGAAGTACAGAAGACAAAGTCTTCAAAGTCTAAACTGATACACAATGAAGTAAGCAGGAACAGGAGAACAATAAAAACAATTACGCTAATATAAAAATGAAGTTTCAGATTGAGAGATTATAAAGACCAATTTTGGCTTGAAGAAAGGACAATCTAAGATCTAAAGTATGGTAGAAAGATGAAGGGGAACTGAGAATACAGGGAAAGAGTTAGTGTGTAGGGGGGGATGGAATCCCAAATCTGTCACTTTCTGTGTGACACTGAGTGGACCACAAAAACTCTAGATTTTTGTTTCTTCTTTTGTCAAAACAGGCTTGTACCAGATGACCCCAATAGTCCCAGCCAGCTCTAAAGATACAATGCTGTGATCCTTCCCCAGATAATCTGAATAGTCTTGAGCTATTTACAGTCACACAGTAGGTGAGGTCCATGGTAGAAGTGACCTCTCATCTTTTCCTCAGCAACTGGTTCCCCTACTAGGTGGCCAATGTTGCATCACTATCACACTTACATGATCGACAGAGCTCCAGTTGATAATGCCAGCCTGCCAATTTAGCTGGTGTTTTGGTGATCTTGAGGATTACCTTCAAGTCTACCCTTTTGGGCAGGACACAGAATCTCTGGGTATTAAAAATGCAATACAAAATCAGACAGAGTGCCTTCCCCTTCTGATAGCTTTCTATTATGATATGATTGGTACCCAGACTGGATCTCTGATCTCAGCAAATTTCACACAGGCGTCTAGAACCCATCCCTTTTGGATGGTCTCTAGCACCAATCTAGATTAGAATTCAGTTTTGTTCAATTGTTTCTGACACTTAGTGCCCCAATTTGGGGTTTTCTTGCCAAAGATACTGGAGTGGTTTGCCATTTCCTTCTTTAACTCATTTGACAGATGAGGAAACCAAGAAAAACAGGGTTAAGTCACACAGCTAATGTGTCTATCACCAAGCCCGTGGCTTTAGTCAAATGTCTTCCTTCCTCTAAGAAATATGTGCTTAAATCTTCCACCCAAAGAAACTGATTTGCCACGGGTCTCAGATTGTAGAATAACCTATTCTTCTTTACCACATTGTTCCCTCCCTCCTTTTTTGAAACCACTTATCTGTAGGTCCCCTTCTCCCCCCACCCTCAAATCTGTTCTGACTTTTATGTGATACTAGTTAGTACAGTAGATTATAACCATTTTCGGGGTAGAATTGACTCTGAGAACTACTGAAGCTAAAAAGAGCACCATCTTGTGGCCACCATGCAAGTGGCTTCTCCTAACTTGGTCAGGCTGATCCTAGCATGACACACAGTTGATCTCACCATAAATCAAATACTCTAACATTTGTCTAGCTTTCAGAGGCTGGAAGTTTTGTCCTCTGCTGACTCAGCCTTTCCCAAACCAGGAGGAACCTACATTTCATGGTAAGGTATCCCTGGAACGACAAATTCAGATAAAGTTGGTAGGGACCTTAGATGTAATCTAGGCCACTGCTTAACAAAGCAGAAAACTGAGGTATACACAGAGAGGTTCACAAGAAAGAAATCAAAGACAGAGTAATAAGTGAACATATACCAGGAAAGCCTAATATCCTACATTTATCCTACATTTTCTAGGAACAAACTGCTATCTTCACGTGATATCCCAGAAAAGGACAAAAATGCCACTCACAATTTTTCCGTGTGCACTGGAAGGAATTGCTTATTCTACGCAGGAAAAAAAAAATCTAATTTACAGGGAGCCCTATTAGACAAAAAAGGAATATGAAATCAAAATATTTAGAAACCAAAAGCCCCTCCCAGCAGCATTTGGGTCTGAGAGGTAACTCCACTATGTTTAAGCATCTCACCTCTCTCATTAGGGGCCCCACTGCATTGTTTAGAGAGCTTTATAGTTATTAGATATGTGTCACTGAGATCCTCCTCTCACTGGGCCTACATATGCCCCATGGAGTGTTGATGAGACTGTCCAATTTTCTCTACCAGTGATCTGTTAAATACATCATTTGAGAGAGGGAGAGCCCTCCTTTCAGAAATTATATGTGATGAGCATGAGAGAGCATACAGATTTTGGGGGAAAGAGAATTTATTAAAGACACAAAGTATGAATATTTAATAAGTTCTCTACCCACACATATCCTGCTACCAGAGGTGACCTTCAAAAGGAGATCCCAACACTAAGAACATGTTAAATGACAGAGCTCTTTCTAGTGAGTGACCAGTTTGGGCAATAACTCAGCATGGCAAAAGCCTACTAGGCTTTTCTCATTTAAGTAGTTCAAAATTCACTAAAAATAATGTCTAGGCAGCAAGGAACCAAAGAAATGGGCTCAGATAGGAAGATGATGATCTCATTTTTCATTCTAGATTTCTCAGTTATGGGGGATGGCTAGATGGCACCGTGGATAGAGCACCAGCTGTGGAGTCAGGAGTACCTGGGTTCACATCTGACCTCAGACACTTAATAATTACCTAGCTGTGTGGCCTTGGGCAAGCCACTTAACCCCATTGCCTAGTAAAAAAAACCTAAAAAAAAGGAAGGATGCTAGATTTCTCAGTTACATAGTTGAACCACAATAGTCAGTTGATGTGCATCCACTCAGATTTCCATCCATTGGTGCTTCAAAAAAACTATATTTTGGTAAATCATTAGTTTTTTTTGGTTGTTGTTGATCTATTTAACGGATTTCTCCCTTAATTTACTATCCTCCCTCTAATTTCCCTTTTCCTTTTTCTCCTTTTATTTTCTGTTGAATGAAATGCATTTCTGTACTCAGCTCAAACTAAATAGTTACAACTTCTACATTTAATATTAGTTTGTCTAGGAGGCTAAAAAGAAAGTCTAAACTACCAAAGATATTAAGAATCTTCTAATTTTTTTTTACCATTTCCCAAAGTCTATGGAGAAAATGATGAAGTCAAGCAAGCTCTAGATGCCATCATTTTCTCCAGAGACTCATTTTCCTGCAAAATCAAATCAACTCTGAAATTCAAAACTTCTTCAGTGTCTCCTGTCCCACAGGCCTGCCCCCCCCCCCCCACTGAAGAAGGTAGAGACCAGAGAGCTTTTCCCAGTTCTTTTATTAAAGGAAAGGGTCCTGGGCAGATTCATCATCATTTCCCTCTTGGCTGCTTACCTGGACTTCATCACTGTCTCTGGAATCTCAAACTTCTGCAGGATCAAATCAACTCTTAAAACTCACATCTAGTCAGCATTTCCTGCCCCTCACCCCTCAATCCCCTCCACCTTTTACGGAGAAGGTGGGGGTGAGAGAGCAGAAGCAGATAAACCAACAGGGAAGATATTAATGACAGAAGGACTTATGGTCTCTAAATCAGGTTAGAAGGGCTTAGGCATTTATTAAGAAATATTGCAAAGACAAAGAAAAATGAATCAGCACTTAATGAGGCAAATGACTCTGTAGATTCTCAAGAAAGCATGGAATTACAACATGATGTCCCTTAATAGCAAAGAAGTATTTAGGGTCTGGATGACAGAGATAAGTGGAAAAGGAAAAACCTGAATCCATAGTGGCAAGTCTCATCAAAGAAACAAAAAGAGAAAATTATTGACTAGGAATGCAAATATAAGGTAGTGAAGAATAATCTGGAAAAAAGAAAAACACAATAACATTAAAAGAAATCATGTTCTCCATATAAGCAAAACATACTGATCACAAGGCCAGGATACATAAAGATAACTCTCCTAGAAAAACACAAGTTAAAAAACTGAACACAGGATAATTTCTGAATATAGAAAATAAAATGCCAATTGAAAGAACCTACAGATTGCCTCCAGAAAAATAATAATAAAAATTAGCACTGCAAAACACTTTAAAAATATCAACTCATTTTTAACTTCAAAATCCCGAGAGGTAAGTGCTACTATTATCTCACTTTTCCAGATGAGTAAACTGAAGCAGAAAAAGGTTAAGAGCCTTTCCCCAAACCACACAGTAAAGTTTCTGGACCAGACTAAACTCAAGTCTCTAATCAGGTCCAATGCTTTATACTACAAACTCCAGGATATGAAGGGACTAAATTTAGGAACTGAATTCACAAACAACAAATTCTGCAAGCAAACAAGAGAAAGACCAGAGAAAGCAGTGTAAATTCAATTATCATAAGATTATTCTGTACCTAACAGAAACCATAAAATGGAACACTATGTTCTGTTTAAGATGCAACATAAAGTAACATGACCTACTCTACAAACCTGAGCCTAAACCTAAATCAGATGTTCAATAAAAGAGGCATTCAAAACATTTCTAGGGGCGGCTAGGTGGAGCAGTGGATAAAGCACTGGCCCTGGAGTCAGGAGTACCTGGGTTCAAATCTGGTCTCAGACACTTAATAATTACCTAGCTGTGTGGCCTCAGGCAAGCCACTTAACCCCATTTACCTTGCAAAAACTAAAACAAAACAAAATATAAAAAGACATTTCTAGAAAGAAAATCAGACATGAAGAGATTATTTGCTTTCTAAATATGCAACAGATAGATACAAAGGGTAACAAAAATAGCAACGGAGGACAACAACAAAATAACAGAGATTATTAGAATGATTAAGAATTAAGAATGAGCTCCTCATTTAAAAAGACAATACAAAAAGCAAGGCTGAAAGCAGGAATCAAATCGAAGTGAGAATAGAAGAGCAAGCCTAAAAATATATCTCACAATACATCCATTTTTTTTAGGTTTTTGCAAGGCAATAGTGTTAAGTGACTTGCCCGAGGTCACACAGCTAGGTAATTGGTAAATGTCTGAGACCAGATTTGAACTCAGGACCTCCTGACTCTAGGGCCGGTGCTCTATTCACTGTGCCACCTAGCTGCCCCAACAAGTCCATTTTAAAAAAAATTAAATCGCTGAATGACCAAGATAGAGGGAAACATGAACATGAAGTACTTATTCAAATCAGAGGCTAACAATAATGGGAAAATAAATATTATAGTCTCTCAGGAAAAAGAGAACCTATAGAATAGGAGTGGAGCCAAAGGGAGGGAGTGGGGGGAAAAAGGAAAAGAGGAATATCTTGTATCAGTGATGGGAGGGGGTAGAAGTGATGAATGTTCTTATGGGAGAAGAGAGATTCTATAATGGAGATGGAGATCTTACAATGGACTTTGTCTACAGGTATTTGGTATATAGGGATATCAGTTATTGTGACTGGAGAAAGAGAATCAGAGCTCTTGGATGAAAATACCCCAAAGAGTGAAAAGGAACGTACCTAGGGAAGAAGTGATAAGGCAAATGGGGGGGGGGGAGGGCCAAAGGGAGGGCAAAATTACCAAACTGCACAATCAAGAAAATATCCAACAGAGGCAATATCCTATCATCTGTATGCATTGGTATTTTTAAGAGTAAAAGCAGGGCAGGGGGGAGATCACAAGGTAGTAAAAAAGTCTTTTTGGAAGGTAACCCTTAAAAGCTGCATCAAAGGATTTAATTACATGAAGAATAAAGGAGGACCATAAAAAGGATTAGGGCTCTTAATCCAAGAATAAAGTCTAGAATAGACAAAAAGGAAAGATAAATAATGAAAAAGGGAAAGAAATACTTGCTCAAAAAAAAGGTATAGGAAATGAAAATGAAAATGAAAATGAAAAAAGTAGTAAACAAAACAAAATCAAACTTGGAGGAAAGTAAGGGGGATTCAATCACTTAACTGAAAATAAAGAGAAAAAAGAATTAAATAACAACATAAAAGTGAGAACAAGGAAAAATCTGAAATCAAGAAAGAGGGATTTTCAGAGAGAAAATAGGGTCAATAGGAACAGTTGCATTAAGTTATAATAAATGAATAAATATAGTACTGCTTGCTGAAGAAAAGGGAAAAATTCTTACTGAGGCGGAAAAAACCTAACTCGGGAGCAGATAGGTGGCGCAGTGAATTGAGTACTGGCGCTGGAGTCAGGAGGAGTTCAAATCTGGCCTAAGGCACTTAATACCTGCCTAGCTGTGTGACCTTGGCCAAGTCATTTAGCCCTATTGGCTTAAATAAATTTTTTTTTTTAAAAAAAGAACCTAACTTTCAACTTTACTTTTGGGGGGAATTAATTTTAAAAATTTTATTTATTTTGAGTTTTACAATTTTCCCCCTAATCTTGCTTCTCTCCCGCCACCCCCCACAGAAGGCAATTTGCCAGTCTTTCCATTGTTTCCATGGTATACATTGATCTAAATTGAATGTGATGAGAGAGAAATCACATCCTTAAGGAAGAAACATAAAGTAAAAGATAGCAGGATCAGACAATAAGATATCAGTTTTTTTCCTAAATTAAAAGTAATAGTTCTTGGTCTTTGTTCAAACTCCACAGTTCTTTCTCTGGATACAGATGGTATTCTCCATTGCAGACAGCCCCAAATTGTCCCTGATTGTTGCACTAATGGAATGAGCAAGTCCATCAAGGTTGATAACTCTCAACTTTAAATGCCAATGTATTTATTAAGCAATCCAACAAAATGAAAAAGAGTAATGAATTGGATAAGAAAACAAAACCCCATAATCTATTTCTTTTTTTTTAAGATTTTGCAAGGAAATGGGGTTAAGTGGCTTGCCGAAGGTCACACGGCTAGGTAATTATTAAGTGTCTGAGGCTGGATTTGAACTCAGGTACTCCTGACTCCAAGGTCAGTGCTCTACCCACTGTGCCACCTAGCCACCCCTCCCATAATCTATTTCTTACAAGAAATAGATTTTAAAAACAAATACATGGAATAAAAATAAGGAACAAGAAAAAAATGTACCAGGTGAATCCAAAAAAAGCGGGATTTGCAATCTTCCTATTAGGCAAAGCCAAAACAAACTTTTTATAACATAGAAAGCAATAAATAAGAGACTAGATTATGACAAAATGAACTGTTACTAATATCAAAATTAATGTCCTCCAAATGCCTTGCCATCTAAAGTTATAAAAGAAAAAATAAAGAAATCAATACCCAGTTTTAGATAAATCTAGCAAAAAAAAGGAAAAATAGAGAAGTAAACAAATTTCTGGAGAAACTAGAGCTAAAATACTTATTGTGTCTCCTAAATGGGACTGCTAAAGAATATACTCATTTCTCAGCATCACATGGAACTTTTAAAGAAACTTACCATGCACACAAAGGTATTACAAATATTTTTAAAATGTATAAAATGTTAAGTATATCCTTTACATGCTAAAACAGTCCTTGGGGGAAAATCATATCCTTTATTAATATATATATATATATATATAATATATATATGTATGTATAAGATATATATATATATACACATATATATTTGTCAGTAAAAGAGAAAAAAAGAAAATTAATGATCTGAATATACATTTAAAAAATCAGTCAACAAATAAACCTGACATAAGCCTAAAAGAAAATTTTTAAAAGTAGAAGAGAAACAGATAAAATAAGAAACCAACGAAACTATAGAAATAATAATTAAAACTACAAAGTGGTCTTAACAAGGGTTAAAGATAGGTCAAGACTGTGGCAACTTACACTGTTAATAATGTGAGTCTGAGCTCAGGTTGTGGCAACAGCAATGGAAGAAAAAGGAATAGACACTGTGAAGGCAGAATGATATCTTACAATGATGAAGCACTGTAAAGTTATTGAGATGCTTTATATCTCATTGGATCCTCATAACAATTTTGTAAACTAGGTATCATAATTATCACCTTCATTTTACAAATGAAGCTACTGAGGTTCACAGAGGTTAACTGATTTGCCTATAGCTAACCCAAATAATAAGAGATGGAATTCTATCCCAGCCCCTTATCCTCTATACCTATATAATACCAAGTTGGCAAGCCTGGACTCAGGAGTCAGGTAACTAAAGCATTCAGCAAAGGAATATCTTATATCTTGTGTTGGAATAAAGGGGACAGGAATTTCTAAGACCCTTCAGCTGTTCCCAATTGCAAATTATCCCCAAGCCTTTGTGTAAGAGGGCCTGTCCAAGGACCTTATAAGACCCATTCTAATGCAGAAAATCACAGAGGCGTGTCCTCACCCTGTCCTTAGTTGGAAATTCTTGCCAAGTTCATGTTTCAGGATAGTTCTCCAGGCAGCTGGCATTCTAAGTCCCTCACTCCCACTGGTGTGCTGTTACAAAAAGACCTTTCTGATCCAGTTTAAAATAGACACATCCATTCAATAGCTCACAAATAGCTTTATATTTTGAAACATTCAATAGTTACTTATTTAGACTAAAATTCTTGAGGGTGAGAAGCTTGCCTATAGGAGAAGTTTTACTTCTAGGAAATGCAAGGATAAGAGGTATCTCACATTAACTCTGATTATAGTCTCCTAACAATCTATACACTACCTTTTTAATTGTTTAGAGAGATCATGGAAGAATATAAAGAGTTCATTCTGCTGATACTTTAGAAGTAACATTCTGAATATTGCACTATCACTTGAAAATCATTTAAAAATTAGAAAATACTTTATGTTCAATAGAGAAAATATTGAACTGGATAACCTTTAGGATCTCTCTCATCTTTAAATGGATAAACACCAATGTACTAGTCAAACTTTGTGTTCTATCTCCATTTTTATGTCCAGTTTATTCCATAATATAGAACCGATTCCACCCTGGCACTGAAAAAAGCTAGTATAGCAAAATGAATTCAAGTTCTGAACTTGTTATTAGGAGACCTAAATTTGAATACCATCTCAAACATTTATTAGTTGAATGACTTGAGAGTCTCAGTTTCCTCATCTATAAAATAAAGATGATATTTGAACTTCCTATATCACAGGACTGTTGAAAAGGGGGGAACATTAGAAACATGAGTGGTAATCTCCAGATTTGCCTGATATGTTTCAAGCTGAAAAGAGGACAATGGTTAAATTAGTTTAGGAAACAACAGAATAAGATCTCTAAATTGAATTATATAATTCTGGGGACAGACTGGGAAGATTGAGGCAAATAAAACCAAGCAAAAAAGAAACTAGCCACTGTGTAACAAGTTGAGCTAGTTAGCTAATTTATTGGCTAAAACTACTCAGAAGGAAAACATTCTGAGATGGCAACTGCAGATTAGATGCTGGATTAGATCACCATGCTCTGAAGCCCAGAGCAGGGATAAATGTACATTTGCCATCTTATGTCATATGCTTGACTCTAAAGTCCCCATATTACTTGTGATGACATGTGGCTCAGTACTGAAAGAATTCAATTTTGGGAAAACAAAGCAACCCTTGTATTGGTCCCCACAATAAGATGGAGAGGAGATCATACATCAATGAAATTTAGACACTAAATCATGAACAGTCAACTCCATACATTTTAAAAGGAGTGGTTCTTCCCTCTAGCACTGTTTTCCTGTACACTTTCAAGAATATAAGACTCTTCCGTCCCCTCACACTCCTACCCAGCTTCTACTAGGATAAGGATTTCTTTCCTCCTACCACAAAAGCCAAGGAGGAAGTTCATACAAGTAAATGAGGTATTCTACCCAGAAAAGTCTGAGTCTGGACCTAGGTCCCTAGTTACTGCTTCTGGCAATTTCTTTGCCTAAGCATAGGACTTTTGGGGGATTGGCTATCTCAGAGTTATAGAGTTCCTGGAATACTCCATGAGTGATTGGCAGCAGGAATTTTTAATGCAACGATGCCTTTCTCAGATAAGGCAACCACTGCCAGTTGGAGCAGTCAAAGTCACGCCCTGACTAGCCAGAAGACACCGAGAAAGGACACGATGGAGATTAAGGTGAAATGGCTGTTCAGTAGTCATATTCAGTTTTTCATGTTTTAAATATCTTAATTATGAAGCTCCTAGAACAGTACAATCAGTTTGTTTCATGTCATAGAACTTCATCAATGGATACTTACTTCCTGGTCACCTTCTCTGTTTTAAAGAATTTCCTTTTGTGGAGGAATCTAAGCTGTTTTACATCTGATCTATATTGTATGATGAGTACCTTCAAAATCCCTTTTGAGGAGATGCTAGACAGAAGCCAAATCTAATCTTTTAAGTGACTTTTCCCAATGGCTCCAGAACGGGAATCCTTAGTAGGAAGTACCCAGGCTGGGTCCAATCATTTCTGTGATTACATATGAAAAGGAAGAAAAGAGAAAATAAAAAGAGTTGATAATGAGAGTTGACACTTAAATGCAGTACTTTAAAAGCATTATTTCCCTTCATACCTAAAACAATCTTATGAGGTAGAGCAGAATTATCCTAACTTTATGGTTCATGAATCAAATAGTGGAAGGGTAAGTGTCACATAGAAAACTACTGATTTACACATTCCTAATTTGAGCCCTAAAACAACCCTGTAAAAAATAAACAAAAACAAACAAAAACAAAACAAAACAAAACAAAAAAACAACCCCATGAGGCAGGTGCCAATATAATCATCCCATTATATAGATGAGTAAATAAAAGCTTAGAAATGTTATCTGTGTTCACACTTGTTAGCAAGCATGATGGGAGATTCAGTCTTCTTGATTCTGAACCCAAAATGCTAGATTAGCCACACGTGTTTGAAAAGGTACTATCAACAAATCTAATAAAAGAGGGAGTATGGTGAAAATAGAGCCATTATGGAGGTACAATATCAGAGAACTTTAGGAGCAAGTTTCCTGAAACTGGGTCTAGTCCCTATTCTATAGATGGCTCATCCTAGACCTGGGGTCCTGGCAAGGCCAGATGCAGATTCTATCTTCCTTCTTTCAAGACTTCAACTCCAGGAGCAGCTAGGTGGTACAGTGGACTAAGCATTGGCCCTGGAGTGAGGAGGACATGAGTTCAAATCCAGCCTCAGACACTTAATAGGTAATTATTATGTGACCATGGGCAAGTCATCTAATCCCACTGCCTTGCAAAAACAAAATAAAAAAAAGAAAAAAGAAAAATAAGAGACTTCCATTACCAGTAGTGAGAGTGCAAATCTGATCTGCACAGTGAGGATGGGGGGGTGTCCCTCCACCAACAGAAATAACCAACGCTTCTTATTTATATAAGATGTTTAGAGAGATGCAGAGAGATAGTGACTAGTCAAGGATCAGACAACCATGATATGATCAGATGCAGTACCTAAACTCAAGGTCTTTTGATTTCAAAGCCAGTCCCCTAGCCACTAAGCATCACTGATGTTCTAATATTTGCTTAGTATATATGAGACACTTCTGATGCTGTAAGATATGTATGAAGGAAAAAAAAAGCTGTGCTTCAGCCTATTTATCCTATGGGTTATCAAGAAAACCCACTCACAGTTAGGGTTTAGCTA
This sequence comes from Macrotis lagotis, assembly GCF_037893015.1. NCBI lineage: Eukaryota > Metazoa > Chordata > Mammalia > Peramelemorphia > Peramelidae > Macrotis > Macrotis lagotis. The sequence continues at coordinate 43,382,912 of NC_133666.1, forward strand.
GCATGAACGACTTACCAAATGAAGAAAGGATTATGAATCGGGATACTCTAATGTTCCTAGATTTACTATGTTTGGCACAGACAGCATAAAATACTATCAAGAGGCAGTATGGTCAAATGAACAAAGAGCAGAGCTTAGAGACAGCACGACCTAGGCTCAAATACTGATTTTGATATTTGCCAGTCGAATGACTTTGTGAAATTAATCAGTCAACGAGTACTTATTAACTATCTACTAGGAGCCAGGGGACTATGTTAGGCCCTGAAGATTCTAAGAATGAAATAATTCCTATTCTCAAGGGTTTCACAATAATGATAGGCAACAAGTACACATATAAGTATATAAATATATGGATTAAGTACTTAAAATACAAAGTAATCAAGTTTAATCTATCTGGCCTCAGTTTCCTACAGACTAAAAAAGGATAAAATGCCTTAGTATCTACCTCCCAAAGTCACTATGGGACTTAAAATGAGATTTTCTCTCTCTACACACACACACACACACACACACACACACATACACACACACGAATTTATGCAGATGTGTTGTCAATTTCCAAGCTCTATGTACATGCCAGTTCTTTTGATAAGAGACTGTGACTCAGGCTACTGCGATGAACCAAGCTACAAGCACTGAGCTAGGTACAGGGCATATGAAGACAAAAATTCAATGGTCCTTGCTTTCAAGAAGCTTACATTTGGTTAATATCAAGTGTATATATACTATAATCATTTCCTGGGAGGGGGCAAGGAAACCGGAATGAGGAGGCTAAAGCACCATCACCTTTCTACCAAGTAGAAGACTTCCTGGAAGGAATACTAATCCACTAAAGGAGACAACTAGGCAAAGTGGGCAAAGGATACTCCCAAGTACTCAGCATTTATTCAGAGGATTAACTGGGATGCCTCAATAATGAGATGAAATTTTCCTTCAAATAACCTACAATATTTTATGCAATCTACTGAGGAAGTTCACTTCCCAAGTCCCTCTGCTGAATTTCTATCTTTGTGACCACTTTTGTTTTAATTTTTAAAATTTTTTTATTTTTTTGTTTTTTTAGGGGTTTTTTAGGTTTTTTCTTTGCAAGGCAAACGGGGTTAAGTGGCTTGCCCAAGGCCACACAGCTAGGTAATTAATTAAGTGTTTGAACTCAGGTACTCCTGACTCCAGGGCTGGTGCTCTTATCCACTGCGCCACCTAGCGGCCCCTTTGTGACCACTCTTGCCATTTCTACCCCCTTAAGACCTACCCTGGAATTTTTATCCATTCTTCCATAAATGAAAAAAAATGCCTTATTTAGAGAAAGACAGTTATAATCAGTATAGTAGAAAGAGAACTATATTCAGAATCAGGAGTAAAGGTAAAGTCCAAGATCTATGATGGACTTGAGACCTCTCTGGGCTTCAGTTTCCTCCTTTTAACAAGAGGAGACTGGATAGTTTCTTTAGTTCCATCCTAAAACTAGATGTTGATGAGAAACAAGCAACAGGGAACAAATGAAAGAACGCTGACTATGGAGTTGGAGGAGCTGAGCTAGATTCTAGCCCTGCCATTTAGTATGAGGGATGCCGTAATCCTTTGCTCAAGGTATCTAATATTGTTTTTCTACATCACTATTGTCTCTTTCAGACTTAAGAAATTTCCTTCCTGATAACGTGAACCAAATAACCAACTGTTGAGGAAGATCTGTAAAATCCTCCAAGTGGTAGGGAAATTGCCTGAGGTATACAGAGGGAAAACGACTTGGTCATCAATACCCACATTTTGAGTATGGAAGGTGAAATTTGAACCCAGGTCTTCTGGATTTCTAGCCTACCTAAAGAAATAATCATTATGAAAGATCATAGATTTAGAGCTATAAAAGAGCTTAGAATTCATTTAGTCCAGCCCCTTCATTTGAGAGACCAGAAAAATGAAGCCCAAAGAAGGTAAAGTGACTTGTCTAAGGTCACACAGTTAAATAGCAGAGGTCTTATGACAAATCCAATTTTCTTTCCAGCATCATGCTCTCTCCAGTGGTGGGCACTCAATACAAGCTGGATGACACGACCTGAAAGTGCTAGCAAATCTTTCTGTTAGTTGAATTCCAGACTTGAAGACATCCTGGAAGCCTAACAGGAAGTAGAGATAAGGAAGTCTAGTGAGAGAGTAGCATAAGCACCAGTTATTACTTTTACAAATAGAATTCTAGAACTAGAAGAATTGCAGAGATCATCTATGGTTCCTTAGATCCAATAAGGAAATGAAAGCCCTTTGTCTCCTGGTCTAGTGCTTCTCTTGAAGGAGTTCTCCTTTATCTGTCATTGGCTAGCTCTCTCCAGATAATGAACCTGCTCTTCAGTCACATGTACAGAGATGACTAAATGAAAACTCATCTCTACTATTTTCAAGACAACATTCAGAATCAGTCTCAGAGATGGAAGGGACCACAGAGACAATCAAAACTAACTCAGACATGCATGAAAAGACCCACTTCAATATCACCCCCAAATGTGGCTAGTCAGTTTTGGCCTGAGACTCCAAATAATGCAGAACTCAATCCAGCCCAGAGTAGTCCAACCCTACTGTTGGATAGCTCTGCTTTCATAAATCTTTTCTTATAATCAGCTCAGATTACGTTTATTTCCTTTTCCCAGTTAACATCTCTCACTTTTTAAAATCAGCCCATGATCTGAGCACTAGAGACACAAGAACAAATAATCAAAACACCTATTTGCAATGGTCTTACATCTTAACAGCAGAGATACTGAGCAGAAAGTTACTAAACACAAACACATACCAAGAAGTTCAATTCATGGTTGTTTGGGAAGCAGGGTATTAGCGGTCAGGGAGATAAAGGAGAGTTAAATGTTTGAAGTTGGCTACTCTAAGCAAGGAAACAATTCATTTCAGGGACAGGGGATGCCCAGCACCAAGATACAGAGACAGGAGTATTGGTTATGAGGAACAGAAAAGCCAGTTTGGTTGTGTCATAGCATGTGGGAAGTGGAGTACTGTCCAATGAGGCTGCAAAGGTCCCACTGTACCTTTGGATATATAAGGATATGTAAAGCTTTAAAAGCTCAAGAGAGAACTTTCGGTTTGTTCTTAAAGCCAACAGAAAGTCAGTGGACTTGACTGAGTAGGGGAGAATCACATGGTCAGACCTGTCCTTAAGGAAAATGACTTTGGTAGCAGTATACAGGTTAGACTGACTGCAGTGAAGAAAGAGTTGAAGCAAGGAGACTACTCAGGAGGCCAATGTAGTGGTCCAGGTGAGGGTGGATGAGGGGCTGAAATAAGGCTATGTAAATGGAGAGAAGGGGTGGCCTCTGAGAGATGCTGAGAAAGACTGAAAGTTGAATGGACATGAGGGAGGGTGAGGTATCCAGGAAAACAGTAATTTTAGGAACTTGAGAGGGGAAAATTAAAGAGTTGAGTTTTAGAAATGTTAAATTTAAGTTACTCCCATGATAATCCAGTTTGAAATGTCCAAAAGGCAACTGGTAAAATAGGACTGAAAGTCAGGAGACAGTGCCTAGATAAACAGATCTGGGAGTCTTTGATGTGACAGTTAAAGCCATGGCAGTGAAAAGATCACTGAGAGACAGGGTAGAGGGAAAACAGAAGAGGGGCTAGGAGAGAAGTTTAGGGAACAATTTCTCATGAATGGATGATGGGCCAGCAAAGAACTCTCAGGGAAAGCAGCCAGACAGAAAGGAGAACTGGAGGGAGACAGACAGACATCATGAAAATGCAGAAAGGAGAGAATATTCAGAACGAGAAGGAGGTCAGCAGATGTGTTAAGGATGAGAACTAAGGGAAAACCTCCCATCAAATTGGTATAGTTAAGAGATCAATGGCAACTCTGGAGAGAGCTATTTCAGTTTAGTGATGAGTTTGGCAGTCAAGAGAAAAGGATGAGGAGTGGGAAGACAGGAAGTGAAGACAGAAAATGTAGATCATTTTTCCCCCAAGGACTATGGCTCATAAAGGATGAGAGATAAAGGATGATAGTATGAAGGATATATGATCAATTGGGGGAATTATAAGGATAGGGGAGGCATGGGCATGTTTGAAGGTAGAAGGAAACAACCAATGATAAGTAGAGGTTGAAGAAACAATGAATTATTATTAAAGGAATTAAATTAGAGTCAAGGAGGAGAACAGGAGTTTGAGGAAGGAAGGGAAGGTTTGTAATAACTTCTGTGGAGATTGAGACAGAGAATCAAGTAGGAAAGAATAAAAGAACTGTCTTATTGAGCAGAGTTAGAGTCCAGTTAAGGTTAGCTAACATGCACTTGTAACGTACCCAGTTCTAAGACTTCCTCCAGTTCCGTTCAGTAGCTCTGCATCTGGCATGGTCATGTGGAACCTCATTATCCTGCTCACCCTCTTCTGGACCCTTTCCAGTTTGTCAGTTCTTCTAATATTATTGCAACTAAGAGTAATACATCCAATCTTAAATATTTTACATTAAAATTAGAAAGTGAAACAGAAAAAAATATGAAGATTCAAGTTTTGTTACAGGTCTCTATAAGGGATTCAGGGGATTAGTAAACTGTGTGTTTATTTTTTAAAGTGGCATATATGCATGCACACACACACACACAGAGATATATATATATATAAAGTGGTATATATAAATATATAAAGTGGTATAAATATATTATGTTTTTCAGCATATGCCTGAGTAATTTTCCTGTAGTACTTAATGTTTACAAAGCACTTTTCCTCATGACTCTGTGAGGCAGATTGCAGGACTCAGCTCCATTTCAGAGAATTACAGACTTGAAAGGGACCTCACATGCCATTCAGTCCAACCATGCATGTATGACTTTAAAGAGAAAAAAAAGTAGCAGCACTAATACTAAAAATTATTCATTAGTGTTTTAAAGAAACACCAACAGATAGTAAACTGATTTACCAAGAGAAGGAGAGAAAATAATTCAGATTAAGGGGTAGCTAGGTGGTGCAGTGGATAAAGCACCAGCCCTGGAGTCAGGCGTACCTGAGTTCAAATCCAGCCTCAAACATTAAATAATTACCTAGCTGTGTGGCCTTGGGCAAGCCACTAAACCCCATTGCCTAGCAAAAACTTAGAAAAGAAAGTAATTCAAATAAAAACCAACTGAAATAGTTTTCAAATTAAGATATTTGTTTAATGAAATAGAATTTTGGACCTCAAGGAGACCTAAAAGGTTATATAGGATAAACCACATATAGAATATATATGGTCTTTATAAAAGTTCTTGTCACCTGGGATCCAGTTACCACTTAAAAAGCTTCCAATGGGAAAAAACTCCATTTCACTTTTGGGGATCTTTAATTTTGGCGCATTCTTTCCTTAATGAGCTGAAATCTGCCTCAGTAAAACTTCTACCCATTAATCCTATTTCTGGCTGTAAAAGATTAGTAATCCATGTACTAGTTTGGGAGACCTGTTATCTATAACCTCCTTCACTATCTGTCCTTTGCTACTCCTAGGGGGAAAAATAATTCATGTCCCTCACCCATCACAAGTTTTGACTTGTTCCTTATCTCTCCTTATGAATCTTTGAACAAAGCTTTGACAGAAAAGACATAAGGGCACTGCCAGTATATTTGCATACAGACTTCCTTCAGGGTAAACTCTGATAGAAAAGGACTCATATATAAGGATACTTGAGAGTCACATACTGACTTAGCAAACCACACATTACCAATGTTTTATTATATTTGATATTATTTTTTTAAATAGAACTAATTACATTTTAACCTCACTCAGGCCACACTCAGGAGTGCTGTGGGCCAAACATGTCCAAAGTCAATGTTGGAGCAGTGTAAGAGGTTGAGGTTATGGGATAGTTTTATACAGTGGCAATAGGACCACTGTACACCATACTAGAAAGTGAACCAAGACAGAGAATCAGGAAACTTTAGTTCAAATTACAGCACTGTGAATATTTCTGTGATCTTAGGTAAGTTAGGTAAGCTCTTAGGACTGGTTTCCTCATTTGTAAAATGACAGGAACTAAATGACTTCTGTGATCCCCATTAGGTCTATGATTCTATGACTGCTGGTCACTACTATCTTTTGGTTGAATGTGTTAGAGATATCATGGAATAGTTGTAGTATATGACGTAAAAAGTATCAGTAAAACTTTTTTAAGAAAAAGAGTAAACTAGTAGATAAATGATTTCTACCCAAATTTGTATTGTCTCAGTTAATAAAAATCTCTAAACCTTATGTATTATGTAAGTTACTTTTAGCACCTTCTAATTTAAAAGCCCAGGAACCAATTAGCTAGTTCATCAAACTATAACATATGGACTAAACAGAACAAGGTGTTTCAAAAAGCCTTTTCCTTCACAATTTTCCATCCTAAAACCTAAGGTATTATGAATACCTTAAACATGAAAACTGAAGAAAGCAACATAATCTGGGGGGAAAAATGTTAAAACAGCTACTTACTATAAAATAGTATAAAAACAATGGGAAAAGCATGGCCATAATTACCTCTAACATACTTAGTGATCACAGCCTTTCAAATGTTCTGCTAGCTGGAGATGGAAAAGTCAGCAAAAGAGACTGAGATAAGACTTCACTGATCTGTTAGCAGTTTGTTTAATAGATCAGCTAAATAAGAAGCAGCAACTTTAATTATTTAAGTTAGGAATAAGAAAGGGAGCAACCAGGGATAGTTTAAAGGCTGGCATGGCTACCCTAAATGACATTAATTTCTAAAATTACAAATGGAAACAGAGAGCGAGGTAGCCCCATAAGAGTCTATTTTCTCACCCTTGGTTTACTTGGACAAAAGTGAAAACACATAAAACTTGAAAGGACAAGAAAATCACTTTGAAACTGTCTTGCTAACCCCTTGTAGCCTTCATGCAAGTTGTAAGAAGCTTCTCATTGCCATGTCTCTGCAATAGGCAGTTAACAAGTACACACCTTTGCCTTTGATTGATTCATAAGGTTATCAAACAGATGTTGTGAAGGTATCTGAAGATAGACCAGGTCAGTCTAGCCCACAAACCTTGGGGATAAAAGGAAAGAATATCAGAAGGCAAGAGCAGTCCAAACAGAAAGAAACCTGGGAGAAAAGAGTTGTCCAGAACAAAACTGGAAACTGAGTCAGAGACTCCCAATCAAAGGACAGCAATCAAACTCAAAAACCTACTAAGTTATTCCAATTCTACTCAAAAGCATAGAAACACGGACCTCCTCCAAGGTTATGGGATTTATTGATAATATCCAAAGTATTAGGAATATGCACCTAAAGGATTCAAGGACTGGCTCCACTGGCCACCCAATTTTCTGGCTGTCTATCCTGGACCACAAGAAGCAAAGCAAGCAGAATAGGTGGTAGGTTCTAGGTAAACTAGCCTTGTGTTGGACTACAGGCTAGGTCTGAGGGTCCAAGTTCCACAGAGAGATGCTTTATACTCAAGATGACAAAAGGGAGCTTCAGCCTTTTTCAAATGCACCAACTAGAGGAACAAACAAAGTCCAATCACCTTTTAAATACATCACTCATGAGTAAACTAGATAAGGAGGCACAAAGGGGTTGGGAGAATTTCTTTCAATATTGCAGGTGCTGCAGGCATGAATCTATAGATAGTTCCAACTATCCCCTCCTCCCTACAGGGTATGATGCTCCATCTGGCCAGACTGCATCATCTTACCATTTGATTACTGCTATACATAGGAGAAGTCACTAAAGGCCCTCCCAAAATTACTGCATTACCATTTAATCTACCTACCCCCCCCCGAAATAGTAAACATAAAAATCACATTAGCAGAGGAGTTCCTAATGAAATCCTAAACAAAGACAGAGAACAATACTTCAGGCATCAGGAGAGTCATTGTCTTTGATGTATTCAAGGTAGATGCCTAAAAGATTTGAGATTTCCAAGCTGGGGTGTAGGTTAATCATTGACCTTTATCTCCTTAGTCACAATTCTTAGTTTCTACCATTGGCTAGACGAATTGTCCTACATGGTCTGTAGGCAAGTGGTGAAAAGATATATAAAAAACCCTTCAACAGAGAATGCCCAACTTGTGTTCTTTTTATTCTCTAAGTGGTGAACACAAATAAGAACACCTATCCCCCCCCCCCACGCTCCCCACCCACACACATTGGGACAGTCCAATCCATAAGATACATGAAGCAAAGCAACCTAAATAGAAGGCAATATCATTTCTAAAAACTGGATGAAAATGAAACTTCCTTTCACATTAATGACTAAGAGGAGAATGTTAAATCAAAGGGATAGTTGCAATTATAAAAGATCACTGGCTCATAGTTGTAGAGCCATCAGGGACTTCAGAAATTGATTTAAATCTCCTCATTTTATACATGAGAAAGGGGACTAAGGAAGTTAAATGACTTACTTAAGATCACACAGAGAAGGACTAGGAACTAGTATCTTCTATATTCAGAGTCAGTTCTTTGCTGTATTAGACGTTTTCTACATGAAATTGAAATACTTTTATATATCAGCAAAATGCCACAAGAACTGTTGGTTGGAGAAAAATTGTTCTGAGTTACATATATCTCTGACTTAAGTATCATAAACAAAATATATGGGAAACTGACAGACACATAGGACAGAGAATCATTCTCCTATAGATACACAGTCAAGGGATATGAACAGATAAGGTCTCAAAAGAACTACAAATCACCAACCACCATATTAAAGATTGTTCAGAATCACTAGTAAGAAAAATATAAATGAAAACCACTTAGACTTCATCTCATACCCAGAAAACTTGTAAAGATGGAATTATTCAATATTAGAGATGGTGTGGAAGACAGCAGAACTGTGAACTGGTCCAAATGTTCTGGAAAATGATTAGGAATTATACAGCAACAACAAAAGGAGGGGGAAAAAGTGATTTAAATGCCCGATACTAGCTTAAGAAATCCTACTGCTGCATTTATACCCCAAGGAAATAAAAAAGACAGACTTTATATATACAAAAATATTAATAGTAGCATGTTTGAGGTAGCAAAGGACTAGAAATAAAGAAGGTACTCATCAATTAGGGAATAGATCAAAAATTCATAGTACACAATTGGAACAAAATACTATTGTACCATAGAAAAGATGATCATGTAGAATTCAAATAATCATGGGAAGACTTTTCTATGAACTGATGCAAAGCAAATAGGACTAAGAAACCAGAACTACAACATTCATGATTACAATACATGAAAAGAATAAAAGACTTTTGTAATTATATTGAGCAAGTTTGGCACCAAATGGCTAAGAAAATGTATCCTCTTCCTTTTGATAGTTATGTGGGTTACTATGGATGTGAAAATTTGTATATGCTATCAGATGTGTTGGTTTTGCTTTAAAAAATTTTTATTCTTCCTTATAAGGGAAGTCTCACAGAGCAGGGGAGAGAGAAAATACACATAAATAAATGAAATGGCAAAAGAGGAATCACTAAAATTATAGAAAAAATATAATTTTTAAAAGCTACATGGAGCCAGGCAGCTGTAAATGTCTTAACCCATTAGAGTAATGACTCAAATGTCTTTCACCCTATCCCAACTTCCCTGTCAGGTTATTCTTCCCTTATGATGAGGGCACACCCAGCTCTGAATCATAGAGGAGCTAGCCAACATGATTACTGAGATCCAGCTCTTGAGAGACTTCCCTCAAGTAAATGCATCAACCCTTGGCTCTAGTGAAGTAACTCAAATCTCTCTCTCATAGCTGGGGCATTAACTTTTCACAAGAGATGCTCATTTGAACTATAAATATACAGGCAAGCTGAAATGGAGGAGCAGTCCTCCATTCTGTGGTTATTTGAAAACATCTAAAGAGAATCCCATTTTTATCACCAGATCTAAAACTACTACTAAATTACTCCCTAGAATAAGCAGAAATTTCAAAAGGTATATTAGCTTTTGACTTCATCAAGATAATGGCTAAATCATTACTTAGATAACTTCTACCCCTTCTTTGCCTTACTATTTATCCGTTCTTTTACCATGCAATCTAACAGGTCAAAGCCATGACAAGGCCAATAAGACCATGGTGACATTGTATACTACCTACAAATTAAGGAATTTACAGGCTGGCATTACAAAATTTTGCTAGATCTAGTTTCCTATATTCTTATTTTTATACTGGTTAAGTTTGGATTCAGAATTGTCACTTCATGGAAAATCCTATTAAAAAAGCTGAACAGATATGTCCATGGTCAAAGAGATAAGAGTTGCTACTTTCTTAAAAATTAATACCTAGTCTTCATAGCACCTTTATTTTGGAATATAATCTTTTGTCTCCTATACTCAGTCAATCACCCTTTTGTCTAAAAAAGAAAAAGAAAAAAAATCAGTTCAAATCTGAGGCTGATGGTTATAAGCAGTTTTTCATTCTCAAAGTTCCCTCACATCTCTTTTATAAAGGGGAAGAGGGGAATGTCATCTCATCTGCTTTCCAGTATCAGTATTGCCATTATAATTATACAATATCCAGTTACTTTTTTTTTATTCTTCCATTCACAAAACAATTTCTGGTAATTTTTTTTCTTCCAAAGGTTGCTTTATAAGGCACTTTGAGGAAGATTTTTTTTTCTGTCCCTCTTCCCCTTTTAAAAACAGTGATAGGTAGATAGGTAGGATTCAAACTTGTAATTAGGTATATTTAAATTTATACAGGCAGGGGACTTCTCTACCCAATATACATACATCTCCCTGCATAGGGGCTGCCACTTCCAAGAAAGGAAAACCATGAGTATCTTCAAAAAACTTTAGCCAAGAGCTTTATGAGGCTATTTCCTGAATCCTTATCACTACTCCTACATATCCACCCAGAGCCAATTCAGTAGTCAGAATATACTTTCAAGGTCAGCATTACAGACCAAGGTCTATAAGCACTCTATAAGCAACCTATGAACCATCTCCCCTTGGTAGGTTGCCAATTCAACAATATGCCGGCCACATTAATAATTTCAAGCTCCAGTGTGGTTTCTCAATTTAGTATGGTTGCTAAAAGTGTACTGTTTAAGGTTCATAACCAAGAGCAAAATAGATTTACAAACTAATGCTTTCAGTACCCTATAATTTTCCCAATTAGTAAGGGACTCATGGTACTTTGATCCTTGGAGATGATGCCTCCCTCACAGTAATATGCTAGACTATATCAATACTATTAAAATCCTTTCCTAACTACTAACTGCATGGTTTTATAAAATTTTCTAAAACAATACTAAATATTTGTTGCTGTATAAATAAAAATATACAAAAAAACTGAAACGATTAAAAGAAACCACAAAAACAAAATATATGTGACAGTGGTACAAAGTGTACAGCTGATGATAAGTCCTACATCCTGCAGTATCATTAGCAGTTTAGTTAGTACTTGCCTTCTTCAATCTGCAGAAAAGCAGATCATCAATTAACCAGGAAAGGAGTGTAATTGATCTTCTTTTTCACTAGGTGGTGATATGCTCAAGCCACTAGGCAAATGTTTTCATCAAGGTATATGCAACATGCATGTGCAGGCTCTCCAGATGGTTTCAGTAGTCCCCATAACTCACCAGAAGCTACTTGCTTATACCTCTCAGACTCACCTTCTATAGTTCCTTCCCTTCCCATCTCACCACTATGGGTATAGCCAGACAGGTTTAGCTGCCCTCAGCAACCAGTTTCAAATGATAATCTGGGGGGAAGCAAAGTAAATATTGTGCTGAAAAAAATAAAATTAGGGAAATCTTCCTTTGGCTCTGAGTGGTCCAACCCTGACCCCGGCATGTAGGAAAACTGCTACCAACTAATGTCATTCGTAACATTCAAACAACTTTTCAGTGACCACATGGCTTATTAAATCACAGTATATGAGCTGTCACATAGCAAAGTGCCTTCTAGCTTATAGACGTGGAAAATTCTTTCCCAATAAGGGTAAGAATTACCTTTGGAACTTGCTGAATTCAACTCTGCTGAACAATCAGAGAAAACAGGAGAAAAGCACTGGGGTTTGGAATCAGTCTGGCTGACCTGATCCCACCAGCAGCTGGAGTTTCATAGGAACTACCATTTCAATTCCATCCCAGTCAAAAGACTCTCTCAGAACAGCAACAGTCCATGTCCCATCCACACTGTTCCATGGTTACTGTAGTTACTTAAGATCTGCCCCAACTTAGGCTGCAGCTAAAACAGCCACAGCAAGTAGCATGAGTCACAAACAGCCAGTAGTAGTGGAGACAATTATGGAGACAATAGTCTAAAATAGTGAACAAGGACAAAAGAACAGATAAAGAGTTTTTGTGATATGTACATTTACATTTTCCTACCTTTTTATTTTGGTCTCACTAATTAACTCTCCCCAGCCAAGTCTCTAAAGGGCATCAGGTATACCTAAGTCATGTCTTGTATCTCTACTACAATGGCACGGTACTACCATTTGCCAATTATTATCTACAATAAATGATCTAGAAAAGGCCACTCGCTCTCCTCACCCCAGAGTGCATTCCCTTATAATGTAGCAAATCCAGTCAAATCTAAACCGATCAAAACGAAAAAAAAAACTACCGATCAAAACTAAAAAAAAAAAAAAAAAACAACTAATTACTAATTTGCCAGAGGGTCCTATCAGAAAAATACATTCTGTATTTAGTGATTCAATATGATGATGCAATACTTTTATTCTCCTTTCACAAAAACCAACAGAATTTAATGTAGAGTTCTCCTTGAACCCCACCTCAAATAAAAATTTCAAAGCCTTTGCATAATATTTCTACATTCTGGATCCCATATGCAGGCAATAACAAGGAAGGCAAACCATAATAATCTCTTGGAAAACATGCTGTGATCGGGGGTGGGGGGTCCCTCCCATTGTAGATGACATCTCCTCAGGGCTAGGCCAGAAATGAATTACTTGGGGATACTGGTAGGGGGTAGGAAGATAAAGATTTACTAGTTGAGGAAATGAAGACAGTACTTTGACCCAAAGATTCAAAGAAGCATGTTACTAGCCTCCTCAATAGAGGAATTCACATCTGAAGGATGTGATGCATTTCCAGCCCCAGGCAGCTGATGCAGTGAGCTTGTAAGTCAATGTTCAAGTTATCTTTCTCAAGTATACAAATTGATTCCAGTTGAAATTAAACTTGAAATGCATTAAAAGTCTCTCCCCACTCTTCCCAAGAAAAACCATCCAATAGAATAAATCAAGGTTTCTCACCCTGCCCCCTATTTCAAAGAGAATACCATACTAAAGGAATGACATGAAAAACCCACTCACCCCCTCCTTTCTTGAATGATACCTTCATAGTCTTACTAGAAGAAAGGTCCACTAGGGCAACCTTGGCCAGTCCAATTACTTTCCGTATTAATCACAGATTAACTTCCAAGGAGCTCTCAATCCTGAGCTACAGGCCCTCTTTGCAGCTCCATGTTAGGTCTGTGTCTGGTCCATGTATCAAACCCCAGACTAGCAGGAGGGGATAGGCTTCTTGCCCTTCTTGCTCTAAATAGCCAAGTGGAAACATATATAAATTATTAAATTATACAATTTAATAAGCTATATAGAAAAGACACAATTGTGTATGGAATATCTATAGATAACTACTGAATTCCTAATTTTATAAAAATCTGTACATACACAGCTAACTACAGAACAGGATTTACATATACATAGGAAGACACACAATCTAACTGTTAACACAAAACAGGATGCAGAAGAGTGAATATATCATCTATCATTCCAAAGTCACTGATCATTTCTTGATTAGACATAGATGTGAAAAGGTCTGTCCTTATATGACTTAAAATACTTAAATTCTCCCAAAACAATGACTGAACTTTAAAGCATTTTATGAAGACCACAACTTCAAAGTTAATACAAATAACAACTCAATCCCTACAATTCCGAGGTAAATATTATAAACAGTAGGATCTTAGCTTTACAGATGAGGAAAGGGCAAGTAATTATGCTTGTGGTCACAAAGCTATCAAACATCAAAGGCAGCACTCAAGTCCACTGATCCAGAATTCAATATTCTCACAAAACTAAATCATTAATTTTTACTTCTAAATCTGGTGTTTTTCCTTCCTTTAGCTTTCTGTACTTATGAGCAAAGAAAAAACTGGAAGACAAGGCTAAACTGTTATCCTACAGCCTGGAATTCCCAAAGTTGACGTTTAAGGTCTTCATGCTCTTATTTAGAGGTTTTCAACTCAGAAAAATAAGTTCTCAGGACTGATCACTTCACAGTTTTAAGATGGCAATAAAAAATCCAAATCCAGAATTCACAATTCTTTCCAAATGTATGTAGGCAAGGTATCAGGACATTGACATACTGGGCAAAATTTAGTCAAGATTATGAATATACAATTATATCTATGGGAACTGAAAATAACTATCATCTTTCTTCTTAGCACCAGTTCCACATTACAAACTGATTATTGAACCCGTCAAATTATGCCCCATAAGCATCTCAAACTCATCATATACAAAAAGTTCTTCTGAAATTTCTCATTTCTTTCAAGGAGACCATGATTCTTTCAAGCAACAAGGGTCCAAAACCCCCGCGATGGCCTCAATTCACTCTAGAAAGTCAAACAACCAGTTGCCAAGTCTAGTTGATTTTACCTCTACATATCTCCCACTTTCATCCCCCTCCTCTCTACTCAACATGGGCCACAATACTAGTTCAGGTTGCCATCACTTTTCATCTGGACTAATCCAAAAACCTCCTAACTGGTTGTCCTATGCCAAGGCTCTCCCTGTCTAATCTACATACTGCCAAAATAATATTCCTAAAGCACAGGAGGCAATTCCTCTGTTACTCCTCTGCTCAGCAATCTCCAATAGCTGCTCTTTATTTGATTCCAGTCCCTGAGATCAAATAGAAATACATCTGACATTTAAAAACCTTTAGCTACCTTTACAAATTAAATATTCATTACTCCCCCTTCATGAACCCTATAATCCAGTCCCAGTGGTGTCAAGTTCAAATAGAAATGGGGGCCACTAAACCACAGGTAAGGATCCCTGCAAGCTGCAGACTGACCTAGAAATTACTATTATCTTGTATTTTATTTTTTATTTTGTTACCTAATTTCCTAACACATTCTAATCTGCTTCAGGTCACCTGTGGGAGTACTCTATGTGCTCACTTCTGGTCCAGGCAAACTGGCCTTCCTACTATTCCTCACACATTCTCTCTCTCATTGCCCTGCTTTTATAAAAGCACAGGTATGTATGTATGTATGTATGTATGTATGTATGTATATATATATGGATATTTCATGCCTCCCCATCTTTGTCTATTAGAAACCCTAGTTTCATTTAAAACAGCTCAAGAATCTTATTTTACATATTAGTACCCCTTCCTCCAGTTACCTTCTTTTCTTTGTATATATTTTATACAAAAATACCCAAGTGCATGTACACATATACTTCAACTTTCTCAAGAGAATATAAGCTCCATTAGGGCAGGGTCTATTTCATTTTTGTCTGTTTCTTCAGTGTATTGCACAATGACTGGCACACATTTTTTAATTTAATATTTTAGGGGCAGCTAGGTGGCATAGCAGATAGAGCACCAGCCCTGGAGTCAGGAGGATCTAAGTTCAAATCTGACCTCAGACACTTAATGATTACCTAGCTGTGTGACCTTGGGCAAGTCACTTAACCCATTGCCTTGCCAAAAATAAAATAGCAATAATTAAATATTTTATTTGCCCCAGTTACATATAAAAATAATTTTTAACATTTCATTTTTAACACTTTGAGTTCCAAATCCTCTTCCTTCCTTCCTTCCTACCCCCAACCCTCCCCCATTGAGAAGGCAAGCAATTTGATACAGGTTATACATGTCTAGTCATATAAAACATTTCCATAATAGTTATGTTGTGAAAGAAAATATAGACCAAAAAAAACTAACAAAGGGGGGAAAAAGGTAAGCTTCAATCTATAGAAAGATTATCAGTTCTTTCTCTAGAGAAGAATAGCATTTTTCATCACAAATACTTCAGAGGTGTATTGGATCATTGTATTGTTAGAAACTGTTGAGCCATTCACAGCTGATTATCTTAATTTTAACACATTTTACTTTGTATTAGCTTATTCAATCTTTGCAGATTTTCCTGAAGGCATCCTGCTCATCATTTCCTTTTTTGTCTTTTATAAGTATTAATTTATTTTTAACAAAGCTTTTATTTTATTTTTTCCAATTCTATGCAAAGATAGTTTTCAACATTCATCTTTTTGTAAGCTTTTGAAGTCCACATTTTTCTACCACTATCCCTTCCTTCTCCCCTCCCCATGACAGAATATCTGATATAGGTTGTACATCTACAATCATGGCACATAGTTCCATGATAGTAACATTTACACATGCTTGAGTTCATATTCTCTTCAACTGGTAGAACTTAAAAGTGCACCTGAATCACAACAGTAATGTTTATTAGAAAAATAATAATTCATATGTGAAACTTTTTTCAATTTATGGGAGTTACTTTTTCATATTAACACTGAATCATACTTCACATTTTGTACAAGCAAAACAAAGATCAAAATGATGCCTGGATTTGTTGATATCACACACACACAAAATAAACTTTTGTGGAACTTGCATACCCTCCCCTAAAACGAATGCATTCATGTACTCTCCCCAAACTTTTCTCAACACTCAACAGTGCACTTTCTTGTGCTCTTCCCAATGAGGTATTAGCACTTGTAAGTGCTAACCCTGTAATAATTCTGAATAGCAATAGAACCAGAAACATCAGACACTAGAACTTCTGAGCACTATGACTCCATTTGAGATGTTGTTGGGGTAGGGGATCAGTGAAAAAGACAGAAAGCAAACTCTAAAGCAAATTATGAGGCTCAAGAGTTTGGTGTCATAGCTAGTTCATTAAAAAAAATAAGTACATCTTGCTTTTTTTCCTCAATGAATAATAGACCTTCAGTTCTAGAAGCCCAAGCTCAGGGTATGCACTGACCCTCACAATTCCATTCTCTGGAACCCAGCCTGTTCAGACAAGTTCTTATTGTCAATTTTCAAGGGTGTGCCAACTACACATACACAGACACAGACACAGACACACACACACACACACACATGAACTAGGGCAGGGTGAAAAATAGATAGTATACATCAATATCTGGTCTAGTAGAAATATGGCCTTCAAAGAAATAATCCTCTAAAGGGTGGGGGGGAGGAAAAGTAAAGGAAGATATGGGATACCCTCCCTTCTTCCCTTCTAGAAGCAAAACCTCTTAAAAGTTCCCTTTGCCCTAAAGTAAGACAAATGAATAACTTAGCTAGAATAGAGATGTGTGGGGCAGCTAGGTGGCACAGTAGATAGAATAGAAATGTTTGCTGGTATATTTGAAGTTTTATACAATACAATAAACCTGGACCAACTCACTGTGTTGCCTTTAGGATTGGGATTTAAATATGGGGGGGAGGGGAGGGACTATACTTCCATTGCTAGTTCCCATTTGGAAAACAGCCCTTTCTTACTGTGGCTTTCATATGAGCCTAAAAGTAGCTGTCAGAGCTCAGTTTGGAGGGGATAAAATAGTCAATATAAAAGTATAATGTTGGCCACTCCCTTTTAAATTTGGCCTAATTCCTATTTCCTCACCATTCATAACTTTCTGCTTAGCCTCAGTTTCCTCATCAGCCTTACTGGAAAGGTATATGAATGTGTGTGTGAAAGGGGAGTATTGCAGCATGATTTGCTTTGTAGATGCTGTTTCATACCAATAACAGATAACATTTACAAAATACTTAGACAATCTGGATCTAACCTAAACTGGTTCTAACCCTAAATTTCTGGACTGACTGCACATTAGGCCCTTTCATACACTGCATGTTCCAGTCAAACAGCCAGCCCTTGCTCCACTCAGCTCTCAAAGTGATTTTCCTAAAGTCCAGGTCTGCATGACAGCATTCCCCTCTCCCCCCTAATCAATAAGTTTCATTGGGCTCCCTTATCATACCTAGGTTTAAATATAAAATCCTCTGGTATTCAAAGTCCTTCATAACCTGCCCCACCCACCTTTTATTTTTTTTATACCTTATACTGCCCCCCCACTGCCTTTTTTTTTTATTCTTGAACAAGACTTCATGTCCCAACTCCAGACATACCTTCTGGTTTGTCTCCCACTCCACTCCTTGGATGTCCTCCCTTGTCCTTATGTTTTCTAACTTCCCTGGTTTCTTTTAAGTTCCACCTTTCACAGAAAGTCTTTGCCCAATCCCACTTAATTATACAACCTTCTCCTTGTTGAACATTTCCAATAGGCCCAGTATCCAGCTTGTTTGTACAGTTGTTACTTGTGTATCATACCACCATTAGACTGTGAATACCCTGTCTTTCTCTGGATCCTCAACATGTAGCACATTAGGCTTTTAATTACTCTTTATTAGCTGACATGCTATTCCTTATACACAACATGCTATCTCCCTCCTCCATGCTTTCACAAGGCCTGTAGCTTCATTTAGGAAGAGCCCGGGGTCATCCTCTACAGGAGACGTTCTGGATGCCTCCAATTGTTAAGACTGCTCCCTTCTAAGTTGGGCTATCTCCACTACCACCAGAAGATGTTCCTCCAGGGCAAGTACTATTTTGTCTTTGCACCATCAACCCCAACTACAATGCCCAACACAAGATAAGGACCTCAAAACTGTGGTAAAAACCAGATTGCTTGCCTCCAGGCTCCAAGTCATTCCTACTAAGGTTCCTTGAATCTAGGACTGTCTAGGGATAGGAACAAAGACTCAGGTGACGGATCTGTTATGGTAAGGACCTTACCTAGAGGTCCAGATGCAAAGCCTGACACTAGGTCTTTATCACTGTTACCAGTATCAGAAGCTCAGACATCACATTTATCACCTCCAGGACCCAGTCTAGGAAAAATTTCCACCTCCTTGAAACTGCCTGAACCTCACTTACATGGCTTTTAATCTATAGATAATGAGCCCCAGTCACCAGGTATCTTATCTACAGAATCAGAACCTTAGACACTAGTTCCTTCACCTTCAAGACCCGGACCAAGCCCAGAGGCTCAAGCACCAGACCCTCCCCCATTAAGGACCAGAGTTTTAGACACCAGACTCTTCATTTCCAGGAAAATAGTCTCAGATCCTAGATAAAGCAAAGTGTCTTACATAGCAGGTACTTAATGAATGCTAGTTAAACCAATGAACTCAGACTCTCCTTTCAGTAGCATTAGCAAATAGCAGCAACTGAATTCATACAACCCAGCCTAGGAAATAAAAGGAACAGCAGCTAAGTCACAGAAAAGATGATCAACAATTGTGGAGAGTGTTCAAGTCTGGAGTCTGGAGTGGTAGTAGCTAGGTTCATATAGAAAATTTGGTAGAAGTCACTAGATTACACACAACAGACCATTGGCACCCCGTTGAGATTTTCCTTCTCTGAGACACTCATTTGATAATCCTGTAGAGGTGACAACAGACCAATTGTGGTTACTCTTTGGTTTCATTTCTATGCTTTCATTACTGCATTAGCAGGAGGAATAGTATGGGACATAGGGAGGAATGGATAAGGAGGGAGGGGAGGACACAAGAACTGTAAGCAAAATTGGACAGATCCCTTTATATGCACAAATGTAATTGGGATTTCTAGTAGGTTAACTGTGGTAGTACTGAATAACATTTAACTTTTAAAAAATAACAGTGAATTTAAAAATCAATCTGAACTTTTGAATTTTAAGTCATTTTTGGGAGGCACTTGTGGACTACAGACCTCTTGGGAATCAATTAAAAAGGTTAGGAATCATGGTGCTAGAGAGAAACAAGGGTGTGCCCTCTGTACAGTGCCTGAAACATCTCTGGACCTTATGGGTATCAACCCCAAGACCTTGAGACATTTTTATTAGTGGCTAGATGGCCCAGTGGGTAGAGCACCAGCTGTGAAGTCAGGAGGACCTAAGTTTAAATCCTGCCCTAGACACTTACTAGCTGTATGACCTTGGACAAATCACTTAGCCTTGATTGATTCACATTCCAGGACATCTCCAGTCTTCCCTATTCATATCTGACTATAGATTCCACATGGCTTCCTGAGGAGAAAGTGAGACTGGTGACTTATCACAGCATCTCCTCAGTTAAAAGCAATTCACTTACATGTCATAGCATCATCTCCCTGATATCATGGTATTCTTGAGGACAGACCAAAAAACAGTAACAATCACCACCTAAAACAATTCAAATGGCCTCAGATCTTCATTTTGGCTCTTAAATTCTTATCCCTGACTAGACAAATACTTAAAGACTGAAGAAACCTATTTCAATTTTCTCTTATATCCTCTTGGTTAGAATATTAACAGTTAAGCTCATAATTAGGATCAACAGGATGTTCTACATGTTTTGAGAATAAATAAGATGCTTCAGGAGAAAGATGAGTACTCAAGAGATCTAATTAGAAATCATCCAAAATGGCAATGAAGATAGCTAGGTTGACTAAGTCACTTGCCTTTCTGGGAATCAATTCCATTATTAACATTCCACTTCTTAAAATTCTAGAACTTATTTTTCTTTAAAATCCTTATTGCTAAGTCCTCTCTACCCCTCTTCCATCTTCTAACAGTGGACACATTCCCCCACTATTCCATCACACAATACAAAATGGTTGAAGGTAATGGCACATACATGTTTGTATGGGGGAAGTCATTACCTTTGAAGACAGCCTATCCTTGTGTGGATTATAGTAGTTGTGAGGAATTTTTACCTTATTTATTTACATCAAACTCAAGTCCCCGGGTCTCTTAGATCAGCATTCTGCAAGCAGAACAGACCTAAGCTTTCTTCCAAAGGGTTACCCTTGTAATCTTTTAAAAGTCATCAAACAAGGACAATCCTGAGAGACCTGTTATAGACAATGTCTTCAACATCCAGAGACAAAGCTATGGAGTCTGAATGCATATCAAAGCATTCTAGGTTCACTTTTTAAAACACCTTTTATGTTTTTTTATTTCTTTTGCATGTTTTTTCCTCTTAGTTCTAATTCCTCATTAACAACATGATTAAGATGAAAATATGTTTAACATGATTGTACTTACACAACTTTTAGCAGATTATGAACACTTGGAAGGAGAGCAGGAAGGGAGGGTGGTAGAAAAACTAGGGACTTACAAATGTGCAAATGAACAAATGTTGAAAACTACCTTTGCATGGAATTAGAAAAATAAAGAACAAAATGAAGAAGAAAAAAATATGTATATGTATATATGTATATGTATATGCGCCATCAAAGATGGTGTCTACATAAATTAAAGAACACCTACCTTGCTTGAAGACCTCCAGGGAGAAGTAAATTGACCTTTCCGAGGTAGCACATTCCATCTTGAGATAATTGCTAGTTTTTCCTTATTTCCTTATGTTGAGCCTGAACACCAAAAGTTCTATTTTTAACAGCAAGGCTGCACTCTGAGTAGCATATAAAGCATCCTCCAGTGACTGTTCAACACAGTAAAAAGTTTAGTAAAAGGATGGCAGGACATCCAGTTAAAAAAAATAAAACTATATGCTAAGTTGGAGAAGGAGGTGGGAGAGAAGAAACACTCACTGTTGCCCTCCTTCCCTGTGTTCTGCCCTTTGCTTTCACCAAAAAGGCCTCATGGCGTCAAAGACATGAAGGCTTGCTACTGTGGAGCATCTGCCATCTCCAGGCCAGCCCCTTCTGAGAGACCTAAGAACTTTGTCCTGCCTCCTACCACGCCTGCAGAGACTTCCAGCACGGGGATGCCCTTCCAATCTGGCAGGGGCTAGGGTAGAGGGATTTTTTTAATAAAAGCAATATTGTGTGGGAGAAGTGGAGGCAGGCCTCGACCCCCCGCCAAGTTAAATACTCATTCTCCATTGATCCTCCAATATGGTTAAAAGCTTTAGTAAAGGATGGCAGGGGATCAATTAAAAAAAAATGAAATGATCACTATTCAGTGGGGGGTAAGGGGGATCACTACCCAGTGGGGGTAAAGGGGATCACTACCTGGTGGGGGGTAAGGGGGATCACTACCTGGTGAGAGGTAAGGGGGATCACTACCCGATGGGGGGTAAGGGGGAATCACTACCCAGTGGGGGGTAAGGGGGATCACTACCTGGTGGTGGATAAAGGAGAATCACTACTCAATGGGGGATAAGGGGGATCATTACCCAGCGTGGGATAAGGGGGATTACAACACTGGGTAAGGGAGATCACTACCCAGTGGGGGATGAGGGGGATCACTACCCAGGGGGAGCAGGTAAGGGTGATCATTACCCGGTGGGAGGTGAGGGGGATCACTACCCAGTGGGGAGTAAGGGAGATCAATAGCCAGTGGGGGGTAAGGGGGAAATCACTACCTGGTGGGGGTAAAGGGGATCACTACCTGGTGGGGGTAAAGGGGGATCACTACCCAGTGGCGGTAAAGGGGATCACTACCTGGTGGGGGGTAAGGGGGATCACTACCTGGTGGGGGGAAAGAGGGATCATTACCCAGTGGGGGTAAAGGGGATCACTACCTGGTGGGGGGTAAGGGGGATCACTACCTGATGGGGGGTAAGGGGGAATCACTACCCGGTGGTGGATAAAGGAGAATCACTACTCGATGGGGGATAAGGGGGATCACTACCCAGCGTGGGATAAGGGGGATTATAACACTGGGTAAGGGAGATCACTACCCGGTGGGGGATGAGGGGGATCACTACCCAGTGGGGAGTAAGGGAGATCAATAGCCAGTGGGGGGGTAAGGGGGGGTATCACTACCCGGCAGGAGGTAATGGGGAATCACTACCTGGTGAAGGGTAAGGGGGATCACTACCCGGTGGGGGGGTAAGGGGGATCACAACCTGGTGGGGTGTAAGGGGGATCACTACCCAGTGGGGGTAAGGGTATCACTACCTGGTGGGGTTTAAGGGTCATCATTACTCGGTGAGGGGTAAGGGGGATCACTACCAGGTGGGGGTAAGGGGGATCACTAGCCAGTGGGGGGTAAGGGGATCACTTACCCGGTGGGGGATAAGGGAGATCACCACCTGGTGGGTGGTAAGGGTGTTTACTACCTGGGGGTAAGGGGGAATTACTACCCAGTGGGGGGTAAGCGAGATCACTACCTGGTGGGGGGAAGGGGGTTCACTACCCCAGGTAAGTGGAAATCACTACGTGGTGGGGGGTAAGGGGCATCACAACCCTTTGGGGTGCAAGGGGGATCACAACCCCTGTAGGGGGTAATGAGGATCAGTACCTAGTGGGGGATAAGGGGGTTTACTACCCAGGGATAAGGGGAATCACTACCCAGTGGGGGGAAGGAAGATCACTACCCATTGGGGGTAAGGGGGAAATCACTACCCAGTGGGGGATAAGAGGTATCACTGCTGAGTCGGGGGTCAGGGGGATCACTACCTGGGGGTAAGGAGTATTCACTACATGGTTGGGGTGAGAGGGATCGCTACCCAGTGGGGGGTAAGGGGGGTGTGAAGGGATACTTACGTTCTCCTGTTATGGCCATGGGTGCCTTGTTTTGCCATTCCAGCGAAAAGGTCCCATGGCGTCGACATCCCGAAGGCCTGTATGCAGGCTGGCACCTTCGCAGAGCTTCAGGCTCTGCTGCCGGCTTAGAATTTTGCGCACGCTCCATGGAGCCCAGATCACACATGGCCCCCCTGTTGTATGCAGCGCCCCCCCCAGTCTAATGCTTCTCCCACCGGGTCCCCCCTCCCATCTGGCAGGGAATAGGGGGGAAGGGTTTTTTATAAGGGCAGTATGGGGGGGGGGGAAGGAGCACTGAGTGCAGGGGAAGGTCTTGAATCTCAGGTGGGGGGCGGGGGGGTGCAAGGTCGCGAAAAGGGCCAGGGCCAGCGAGGCATGGTGGCTGAAGGCTGGGAGCTTTCTTCCCGCCCTTTTCCCCCCACGGCTTCCCTCAATCTGGTCGGTCCCTTCCTCCCCAAGTGCACCGGCCGGTATTTTTCCTCCCTTGGGCCTTCCTCCCTGCAAGTCCCCTCCCCTGCCCTTGCTCTCCTCCCCAGCTCCTGCACTCCCGACCCAGGCCATCGCCTTCTCCCTCAGCCCATCTCGTCTCCCACGCTGAGAAAAGTCGAGCGAACTTTCCCTCTACACACTACTCACGAACTACCTCCGCCTCGGGATGCTCCGCCTTTGGGCGCATGCTCAGTAGGCTGCCGCGGCCGCCCCACCCGAGTCTGCTCACCCCCCTCCCGTCGCCTGGAATCTTAGGACCCGAAGCGTTCCTCAGGGTCTGGTGCGCATGCTCAGAATCTTTACGGAAGCCGGCTAGGGAGGAGTAGGTGGTTGGGGGGTGGGGGGTGGGGGAGAGGAGGCGGCCTTTAGGGCCTGGGGAGGAGGAGAAGGGGGAGGAGGAGGGGAGGAGGCTGGGGCTGAGGAGGAAAGACAGCGACCCGAAGCAGCGGCGGGACCAGGGGCACCATGAATCCGTTGTGACGCGCGAGGAGAGCGGTGTCGGGGAGGAAGAAGAGGAGCAAGCAGCGGACTTCTTCGCCATGAACCTGAGGGGCCTCTTCCAGGACTTTAACCCAAGGTGAGGCCGCACAGCGCTGCACCCCCTCCCCCGGGAAGTGAAGGGCCAGAGACACCGGGAGGGAAGAGGCGGGGGGGGGGGGGCAGGGAGGGCAGCTTTGGGGGTGGCCTAGGAAGGAGCCCCGGGAGTTGGAGCTAGGAGCCCCCTCTGCTTCCTCTTTGCCTGGAACGACCCTTGTTCTCCTTCATTCTTCCCTTCCTCTGACATGCCCATCAGTTCCCCTCACCCCTCCTAGGCCAAACGTCGGCTGTCTGCTCTCAAGTTGTTTGTCAGTTCACACACACACACACACACACACACACACACACACACACACACACACACACACACGCGCGCGCGCGCGCGCACACGCACACGCGCGCACACACACACACGCGCGCGCGCGCACACACTCAGCCACACTGCCAACAGACTGCTTCCACGCCTCCCCCCTTCATTGTTTTCTCCACTTCCTTCTCTGTCTCTTGCTCTTTCTTTTTCCCACCTCCTCTGCCCTCCAGGGTCAGTATCAAACCTCTAAAATGTCTCTCACCCTAGTGTGACTACCCTGCCCTCTCGACCTCCTACTCCAAACCCTTAAGGTTTTCCTTGGTTTTCCCACCCTACACTTGGGGATCCCTTCATTTTCCTTTTATTTATTTTGCTGAATTTTTATCTGGAACCCAGCCTGGAGTTGATAGCAAGATACACTGGTACTTGCCTTGCATGGCATCTTTTAATGAGAAACTTAGAATTTTCCACCTTACCTCATTATATACTGCTTAGTAGGTATTACTGAAGCCTTCCCTCTGTGATTATCTCCCATTTACACTGTATATGTGTGCGTGTATAGATAGATATAGACATAGATGATATAGATATATAGATATGTACGTACATATAGATATAGATGATATAGATATACCCATGTGTGTATATATAGATACACATATAGATGACATAGATATGTATGTTGTGTATACATATACATGATATGCTTATGCATGTCTGTATATATGAATATACATATAGGTAATATATATGTAATATGTATATAGATAAAGATATACTGATATGTGTGTATATAGAGATATACATATGTATACCTACATATACATGACATAGCTATAAATATATAGATATGTATATACATATATAGATGATAAATACATGTATTGTATAGATAAATACATGAATATAGATGATATAAATATAGTTATGTATGTATAGGTATACTTATATGTATATACAGATGAATATATAGATGATACATATAGATATGTGTGTATATATAAAGATGATATAGATAGACTTATATATGTGTATAGATAGATATACATATAGAAGATGTAGATATAGATGTGTATATGTATATGGAGAGATATGGATGATATAGCTATAAATATATACATAGATATATACATATACAGATGATAAATGCATCTATACATACATATATAGATAGATATTATAGATATATAGATATACTTATGTATGTATATAGATATATAAGTGATATAGATATACTTATGTATGTGTATATATAGATATACATATAGAAGATATAAATATACAGATATAGATATAGATATAGATGATATTCTATATACATATAGATATGTATATATAGATGATATGTAGATGTATGTTATATAGATACATGCACACCTAGATATATGATATAGATATGGATATATGGATATACATATAGATGGTATAGATGTGTAGATGTAGATATAGTTGATATAGCTATATAGATATCTATGTATATAGATATATAGATGATATAGGTATGTATTGTATAGATAGATACATACATATATAGATGGTATAGACATATATGTGTATGTATAGATATTCATATGAATAATATAGATATATATGATATAGATATGTATATAGACATATAGATGATATAGATATAGATGTGTGTATATATATGGAAACACATATAGATGATATATATATATAGAGAGAGACAATATAAATACACTTATATATGATATATAGATATGCACATATATGACATAGATATGCATAGATATAGACATTGATGATATATTTATGTATATATAGATATACATATACATGATAGCTATACATATATATGCATACATATACATAAAGATAATATAGATATACTTATATGTGTATATACATAGATATACATATAGAAGATATAGGTATAGATATGTATGTTTATATAGATAATATAACTAAATATATACATATGTATTTATATATACATGATAAATAGATGTGTATTATATAGATACATAAAGGTAGATATAGATATCTACATCTATATATAGATATAGATGATATAGATATATTTATGTATATATAGATATACAGATATAGATATGTATGTGTAAAGAGATATAGATATACTTATATGTGTATATAGATACACATATAGAAGATATACATATGTATATATGATATAGCTATGAATATATAAATATGCATGTATATACATATATACATGATAAATAGATGTGTATTTTATAGATACATACATAGATATATGGATATGCATGTATATAGATATAGATGATATAGATATACTTATGTATATATAGATATACATGTAGAAGATATATATATAGATAGATGATATAGCTATAAATATATAGATACATATATACACATATATAGATGACAGATATATGTATGTAAATATATAGATATACATATAGATGACAGATTATAGATATGTATATATAAAGATGACATGCTTCTATTTGTATATATATGTATAGAAGATATAGATATAGATGATATAGATATAAATATATAGACATATATGTATATACATATATAGATGATAAATAGATGCATGTTTTATACATACATAGATATAGATAGATGATATAGATATACTTGTGTATGTATATATGGATATACATATAGATGATAGATATAGATTTGTATGTATATACATAGATGGAGATGATATACATATACTTATATATGTGTATATATAGATATACAAATAGAAGATATAAATATAGATATGTATGTGTAGATACAGATATAGATGATGTAGCTATATATATGTATATATAGATATATAGATGATATATAGTTGTGTGTTATATAGATACATACACACATATATACAGATAGATGGTATAGATATGTGTATGTATAGATATACATATAGATGGTATAGATATATGTGTATATATAGATATAGATATAGATGATATATCTATAGATATATGGATATGTGTGTATATAGATTTATATAGATGTGTATTGTATAGATAAATACATAGATATTGATAGATGATATAGTCATATAGATGATATAGATATGTATGTGTATGGATATAGATGATATAACTACAGCTATAGAGATGATATGTATGTGTATATACATATATAGATATATAGATGATATAGATATAAATGTATATGTGTATATAGATACATAGATATAGATATGTATGTGTATATAGACATATAAATGATATAGATAAAAATATGCATGTTTATATATAGATGATATAGCTATAAGTATATAGATATATACGTATATATAGATGTGTACATGATATAGATGTATATGTGTATATAGTTAGATAGATACATATATAGATCTAGATGATAGAGATGTATATTTATATATAGATATATTTAGATGATATAGATATATAGATATAGATGATATAACTATAATATAGATATATATGTATATATACACATATAGATATTTAGGTGATATAGATATAAATGTGTATGTTTACATATAGATAGATTGATAAATATATAGATATAGATATAGATATGTGTATATATAGATATAGATGATATAGATATACATGTGTATGTGTATATTTAGATAGATACGATATAGATGATATAGATCTGTATGTGTATATACATATGGATATAGATGATATAACTATAGATATATTGATGATATATGTATATACATATAGATATAGATGATGTAACTATAGATATATAGATGATATGTATGCGCATATGTATAGATAGATGCATATATAGATATGCTGTATGTGTATATATATAGACATAGAGGATATATAGATACGTATGTGTATATATAAATGGTATAGATAAGTATATATAGATATAGATGATGTAACTATAACATAGATTATATGTATGTGTATATACACATATAGATATATAGATGATATAGATATAAATGTGTATATGTATATATAGATATATGAATATGTATGTGTATAGATATATAGATATAGATGTGTATGTATATATAGATAGATACATATAAAGATATAGATGATATAGATATGTATATGTATATACACAGATATAGATGTTCTAACTATAGATATATTGATGATATTTATGTATATACATATGGATATAGATGCTATAACTATAGACATATAGATGATATGTATGTGTGTGTGTATATATATATCTATAATATATATATATATATATATATATATATTATAGATATAAGCCTGTATGTATACATAGGTAGATACATATATAGATATACATATAGCTAATATATATATGTATATATACATACAGATGATATAGCTATATAGATATAGATATAGATATAGATGTGTATATAAATATATCAATATAGCTATAGATGATATACATATATAAATATGTATATATAGATATAGATGTGTATGTGTATGTATATAGATACAGATATAGATGATTTACATATAGATGTGGATATAGATGATATAGCTGTAGATATGTATATAGAGACACATATGTGTATATATAGGTATAAATATAGATGATGTAGCTATAGGTATGTATGTGGATATAGAGTTAAATAGATATGTATATAGAGAGATATAGATATAGATGATATAGATATATATTACATCTATGTGCAGTTATTTGAACCTTGTCTCCCTCATTAAACTGTGAGCTCTTTGAAGACAGATTGTAATTTTTCCTTTCGTGTATCCCACAGTTTAGCACAATACAAATGTTTGTTGACTGACTCATTGAAGCAAGAACTAGGTAACTTATTTGACAGATGGAAAAACTGAAGTAGAAAAGTCATGATTTACCTCATCACATTAGTCATGAGCCAGGTTATGTATTTTCCTATATTCAGCAATGCCTCTGTGGATTCTGCACTCAATTCTAGGCAAAAATCCTGAGACACAGAAAAAGGTCACTAGTACTTCTGTAATTTTGAGGCCTATGTTTTAGGTTGTAGTGGATTGTACATGTGTGCATGGGTGTATGTGTTGTGTGTATGTTTGTGGTGTATATGTGTGCATGTTCATTAGTTATAGACTGCATCATTGTTACTTGTTAGTCTCATAGGTAAGTTATATGGGGATGGACAACTTTTTCAAGGCTTCAGAAGTGAGTTTTCTACCACTACAATACCATTAAAAGCTAATGGTAGGGGCGGCTAGGTGGCGCAGTGGATAGAGCACCGGCCCTGGAGTCAGGAGTACCTGAGTTCAAATCCGACCTCAGACACTTAATAATTACCCAGCTGTGTGGCCTTGGGCAAGCCACTGAACCCCATTTGCCTTGCAAAAACCTAAAAAAAAAAAGCTAATGGTTGATCCACATTCATTCATTCAATCATTCATTCACCAAACATATTAAGTACCTGTTGTTTTCAGAGCATTGTGCTTAAGGGGAGGACAAAAGTATACAAAGTCTGAATAAAACATAGGTTCTGACTAAGTAAATCTACCAAAGTGTTCTATAAGGGGTGGGCCTGGAATAAAACATACAGTACATGTTCAGTGACTTATAGAATTTCTGAAAAATAAAGGTCAGGGAGAACCTTTTGTAAAAGCTGGTGTTTGAGGTGCACTTTAAAGGATGCGGTAGAAATTTCAGATAAAAAAAAGGTTGAGGAGTGGCCCTAGAGAATACTGTGAGCATCTGTGTAGATGAGGAAGAGGTACAAGTTGAATTAGGGATTTATTTTTTTTTTAATTTTTTTTGCAAGGCAAATGGGGTTCAGTGGCTTGCCCAAGGCCACACAGCTGGGTAATTATTGTCTGAGGCCGGATTTGAACTCAGGTGACTCCAGGGCCGGTGCTCTATCCACTGCACCACCTAGTCGCCCCTGAATTAGGAATTTAAAGAAGAACAGAGAGAAGCTCTGTTTCCTTGAGGACAGCTTATGATGCCTGAAGAGGAGCAGAATGAAGTTTATGGTGTAGGATGGGGGAGGGGCGAAAGGAATGCCAGAAAGAAGAGTTTGACCTAGAAAACTACTCAGTATGTTTTGAGGAGTGGCATGATGTGTTGTATGCATACAAACATAAGAGTTTTGGAAATAAAAAGAACGTATTGAAGGGGGCCGAATTAGAAATGAAGTGCCAAAAAGTAGTTAGAGTTTCTTTAGTGCAGATAATGAGAAAACTAATTAAAAATTGAACTTGTGCTACAGTGGAAAAAAAAAAAACCCTAGTTTAGGAGTTGAGGATCTAAATTCAAATCCTCTGTGGTCTTGGACAAATCATTTAATCTCCCTGGACCTCTGTTTCCTTTCTTATCAGTAAAATGATAAGCTCCTGAGGCCTATCCTTCTCTAGAGCTCTGATCTTAGGAACCTGCTCTGTGGCCTGGGGCCACTCCTCTGTTTGTCTTAGTGGTGGAGGGAGTCTGATCTCTCACCAGAAATGTGACAGTGATTGTACAGCACTTCCCTGCCAAAAGTGTTCCAGTTTTGTTGGATAATAATCTAACAATTCGGAATTCAAAATTGGAAGTAATTACCTATGGCATAGTATTGAATTTGAAGTCAGATGACCTGAGTTCAGATCCTTAGCTCAGTTTGACTCTCAAGTCAAATTCTACATGATCTCCAAGGTCCCTCCCAACTGCCAATCTATGACCCTCTGATTAAGAAAGGGTATGGAGAATCTTGCTGATACAGCTACAAAAACATTACCAGAATGGGTTTTTTTTTTGTTTATTTTTTAAAATATTTTTGGTATGTAGAATTTCTTCTGAGATTAACATAAGAAAATTTCATATCTCCAAATAGACATATGGCAATCATCAGTTTATTAATTATTTTAATTCTGCTACAAGTTACATTATTCTTGAAAAGTTTAACTGTCTTTTGTATTGTAGTTTAATTGCCTTTAGTATTGTATTTTTGTATCAGCACACTTCAAAGTCATTAAGAATGCACTGCATTGTAGAGATTTCAAGAGGTATGTTATTTTTTTTTCCTCTTGAAACTGAAGACTGTTGATTGTTTAATGATGTTAATGAATTCAAATTTTATATCAATTTAGTGGGATTCGAAGGCATAGAAAGGCACTGTTGCAGAATTTGGTATGTTTTGAATAATGGATTTGCTTTTTTGCCATCCTTTCCTCTTTGTATGTTATGAAGGGTCCTACACAGTGTTCTGGGCTTTGAGTAAGGGAGACCTTGGTTCAGTGCCACCAGGATATACTTGGGCAAGTTACTTTACCTCAGTCAATTCCCAGGAATCCTGTCCATGGCTTAAAAGGTATCTGCCTTGATTGAAGCTTCCTACTCTGAGTTCTTGGGTATAGATGTGCCAAACATTGTTCTAGGTATAGAAAGATGAACATTCATCTAGGTTCCTCACCCTTGCCCTCTGGTCTCTTACCATCCAATGCTAAATTGGGGAGAAAACCTGTCCTGGAGAGCATGTGCCCTTTCTTTATAATGCTAAATTTTAAAAAGGTCCTATACATGTAATAGAAAGAATACTGTGATATCAGATTGCTTACTATCTTGGGGAAGGGAGATGGGAGGGAGGAAGAAAAATTTAGAGCTCAAAATCTTATAAAAATGAATATTGAAAGTTGTCTACATGTAACTGGAAAAAATAAAATAGAATGTATTATAAAAAAGAAACAAATACTCTGTTTTGGTTCAGCAAAATTTGCAACAATTGAGTTACACTTTGGACTTGGTAAAACAATAGCATTTGATTAGATTGAGAATTCTTTCTTTTCTATGTTATTTTATTTTTTTTTCTAAGTACATGAACAGATGGTTTTCAACATTCACCTTTTTCTGCCACCCTCTCTTCCCTCTCCTCTCCCCATGGCAGTGAGTAATCTGATGTAGGCTGTACATGTAGCTAGATAAGGGATTCTTTTTTTTAGGTTTTTTGCAAGGCAAATGGGGTTAAGTGACATGCCCAAGGCCACACAGCTAAGTAATTATTATTAAGTGTCTGAGGCTGGATTTGAACCCAGGTACTCCTGACTCCAGGGCCAGTGCTCTATCCACTGCGCCACCTAGCCTCCCCTAAGATAAGGAATTCTTAACTTAGATTCCATGTACTTTTAAGATAGATAAACTTTATTTCCGTAGTTGATTTCCTTTGTAAATCTAGATATTTTCTTTTATTTTATACATTTTAAAACATTCTATAAAGGGGTCCATAGGTTTCACCAGACTATCGCCCAAGGTATCCGTGACTATAAAAATGGTTAACCTCTGTACTAGAAGATCAGTTAAGCCCCTCCTGACACCAAAATTCTAAGAAGCAATTAGTAGTCTCATGTTCCTTACAGAATCCTACAATCTAGGAGCCTTTAGGGGAAACCTCATGCTGTTATTTTCAACTGTTATTTCCATGGAGTTCTGAAGCATAGGTATCCCATACCCACTCCCCTCGATCAGAAACAAATTGTCAGTTATATGTGTGGGAGATGCCCAGAACTGTGACAGGTTCCTAAACTCAACAGTGGACCCATATCTTTCCAGCCTTCTATTGTCTTGGATAGCTTTCTTTTCCCCTATGCCATAGGATGCTGGGTTTTTTTCAGGTTAGGGCTGATAGTGGTTTCCCAGCACTCAAATGGGCAGGCTAGGTAACCAGGTAACAGCTGTGAGCCTTTTTCTAGCATCATGAAATTCTTTTCACAATTACTCTCTAGTTTCACAGCAAGTTAAGACCTGCTCAATCAGATATGTTGGCTTCATCAACAGTCATTACCTGCATGAATGAGGCTTTCTAATGACTGGGGCACCCTAGTCATAAGATTTCTAAGCCTCAATGCAGAGTAGCTGCTGGTTTACATATATCCAGAGCATCAATGTGATTACTTTAGTCCTTCCCTAGAATCATGAAAGCTGAAGATTCCTTCCTGCTTCAGAGATACTCCAAGGGATAAAAAAAAGACTCCCTAATATCTGTGGCCTTAGAGCTATCCTTGGAAACTTCTGAAGCATGTAGACTCTAAGATACATCTGAAATCTTGGCATTCATTTTTACAAATTAGAGTCTGGGGTCAGCAATTGTTCCAGCAAGGATTGTTAAATGAAGCTGAGGGGGGAAGGCACTTAGGTAAGAAAAGAGGAAAGGAGAGGAGAGGACTCATCACTAATCCTTTTAAAAATTCAATATGTTACCTCTTTTAAAGCCACATCAATAAAGCCATGGCAGTATAAATGAATAGCAGCAGGATGATGGTTGAACTTTAATAGGTGTCATCAAAATATTTATATTTATAATGGATGATGTTTTTTTTAAATGGTATACCTAGAATTAAATGACTGTAAATGTAATTAATTTTCCATGACTGTTTGTAAAAATTGCTGAGAGAATTGACTCATAAACCATCTGATCTATTCGACCTCCTTCATTTTGTATCTGTGGAAACTGATGCACATAAAGGTGAAGTAACTTGCCAAAGGTCCTGAAGGTAGTGACAGAGCTAAGATTTGAACTCTGGGGCTCAGACTTGAAATTTAGCATTCTTTTCACTATAGCCCACTGCCAAGCCTGCCCCCCTGCCGTACCCTTTCTATCCCTAACATTAGGAATAGATCAGAGTCAAAGAATGTAAAGGAAAACAAGTTTGTTTCATGTTTTACATTTTAAAAGTTTTAATCATATCTGGAACTTGTGTGAATAAGCAGTAGTTTGGTCCCTCACTCAGTAAAATTAACTTGGAGAAAGCGTGATATAAAATATATTGAATAAATAGGTTTCTGTCATCTACTTCTTGAGTATCAATTGCATTGACTGAATTGGGTGTAGTAGTTCTTTCTCTAGTTCTATAGTTTTTAATCCTTCAGTCTGTAAGCATTAAAACCTACTATGTATGAAGAACTGTACAGATAGTCCCCACCCTAAGGAGCTCATCATCTAATGAGGTAGATAATAAATAATATACAAGCAAGCTAAGACCAAGATAAATACAGGAACTGATTAACAGCAGGAAGGCACTGGAATTCAGAGAGGTTGAAAGACTTCCTGAAGAAATTGAGATTTGTATTGGTACTAGAAGAAAATCTAGGAAGCACTAGGTAAAGATGAGGATGGAGCTGAGATTGAGGAGGCAAGGTTATGAAGGGCTTTGAACGCTACCTAGAGGATTTTGTATTTGTTCTTGGAGGCAGTAGAGAACCATGAAGAGTTTATCGAATAGGGGATTGGAGTCATATAGTTGGTTCTAACCTTTAGGAAGATCACTTTAGTGGCTGAAGAGAGAGGCCTGCCTCAGGGTGGTAGCAGTCTCAGGACAGAAGGGGGTATGTCCTGAGGGATGAAATTGACAGGCTTTGGCAACCAATTGGATATGGAGGTGGGGGAAGGGGAGAGAGAATGAGAAATAGAGGGTGACACTTAGGTTTTGAGTCTGGAGGACTGGAAGGATGGTGTCTTCTATGGTAATAGGGAAGGTAGAAGGTGGGGAAGACTTAGAGGGAAAATAGTGAATTCCATTTTGAATAGGTTGAGTTTAAGATTTCTATGTGACATACAGTTCAACATGTCTGAAAAACACTGAGGTCAGCAGAGTGGTCAGGACAAATAGGTAGATTTGATAGTCATCAGCACAGAGATGGTCATTAAATCCATGGGGGTTGTGAGATATCCAAGTGAAACAATAGAGATAGAGAAGAGGAAAGGACCCAGGGCCTGGATGCCTTGAGGGAGCACTGTATTTAGAGGATGTGATCTGGATTCAGATCCAGGAGAGGAAATCAAGAAT
This sequence comes from Macrotis lagotis, assembly GCF_037893015.1. Lineage (NCBI taxonomy): Eukaryota > Metazoa > Chordata > Mammalia > Peramelemorphia > Peramelidae > Macrotis > Macrotis lagotis. The sequence goes on from NC_133666.1 coordinate 43,418,350, forward strand.
TGGTGATCAGACAGGTAGGAGGAAAACCAGGAGAGAGGAAAGTATCAAGGAGAAGAGAATGAACAATAGTGTCAGAAGTAAAGACTGACAGATTGCCTTCCATGGTGGGGGGAGTAAGATGGGGGGGGAAATTGTAAAACTCAAATAATATCTTTAATAAAAATAAATTTAAAAAAATAGTGTCAGAAGCTGAAGAGAGGTAGAGATGAGTGAAGATTGAGAAAAGGCCATTGGATTTGGTGAATTAAGAAATCTTTTGTAACTTTGGAGAAAGCAGTTTCAGTGGAAGGATAAAGTTGGGAGCCAGACTATATATGAAGTTAGGAAGAAAATGAGAAGGGGGAAGGTGCAGACAACTAATATAAAAGATATTTTTGAGGAACTTAGCCACAGAAGGCAGAAAACACAACTTATTAGGGCTAGAAGGATCAAGTAAAGGATTTTCTGAGGATGAGGGAGAAATAGGAATGTTTATGGGCAATAGGGAAGGAGTCAGTAGGAAGGGAGAGATGAAAATAAGTGATAGAGTGGGGATGAAGGGAGGTCATTTGCAGAGGAGACAGTAGAATGTTCACTTAAGCATGTAGAGGGGTTAGCCATGGAAAGGAGAAGGCCATCCTTGATTTTTCTTTGTGAATATTGCATTAAAAGTATACATGCCAAGAAATAAAAATGGGGCAGTTAAATGGTACAGTGCTAGGCCTAGTGTCAGGAAGATTCCCTTCAAATCTGGCCTCAGACACTTACTAACTATATACTCTGGGCAAGTCACCTCACCCTGTTTGCCCCAATTTCCTCATCTGTAAAATGAGCTGAAGAAGGAAATGGCAAATTACTTTAGTATCTTTGCCAAGAAGAAAACCCCAAATGGGGTCACAGAGAATAGAATACGACCGAACAACAACAAAAATCTATCATCAGAAACCTAGTAGTTGAAGTATTAAGAAATTCTTGAAGTGTTATACAAATATCTGAGGGGCTGTCGTGTAAAGAGAGATCAGACGTGTTGTGCTTGGTCCAGGGTCAGTGGGTGTTTCTTTTGATGAGCCACATTGTAGTGATTTCACATTTGTCTCATTACACTCAGATCTATAGTTTGGCTTACTTTGTGTGTGTATGGGCAGACATTTGAGGCCATGGTATTTCTCCTGCTGGAGATTTTATTGGATTTTGTCTTCTGAATTGCTAGGCGTCTCTATTGCTATTCCTCCCACGTTGTAGCTACCCTTTATGGTATCTAGTTTGTTGTAGATATAGAGGCAGTTTCTTCTATTCCCCTCTTCTTTTCATTTTAAAAGTCTTCTAATTAGATTTGCAAGACTCTCGGCAAGTAAATTCTTACCAGCCCTAAAATCCTCCTGGCCAGCAGCCCATTACTGTTATATTTTAAGCTGTGATTCAGAAATCCAAATCCCGTTCTCAGATACCATCTTCTTAGCCAGCTGTTACTTGGTTGAGGGATCACTCCTTCCTTCCCCTTCCTTGTAGTGTTTTTTTCATTTCTTATCTCAAACTATCTGTAAAAAGTCAAGTCTTCCCTTAATATTTCATTGCAGTCAACCCTGATCACTTCTAGAAATTAACCCAGAAGCAAGTAACCCTATTATGTCATAAGGAACTTTTGTTTAAGGACCTGCTTTGATTGAAGCCTAGACAATGCAGACAAAAAAGCACAGATGAAAGTACATAAATCCAAATGACTTTTGGCCTTTAAAGAAGTCCCCTTGGGACACTGGGTATATACTTAGTTCAGTGATGCTGCCATTGCTCAAAACCTTTTTGAAAATATTCTTTGGAAATAACCCTAAGCCTGGGTAGGAAATCATAGAACAACTAAGTGACTAGACAACATTTTTCCTTTTCTTGAATGTAAACATACCTGTGCTCTTGAAAAGTGAGTGCAGGGCTAGCAGGAGCATTTGAGAAGTGTCTCAAAATTCCCTGAGTTAGGTTTCCTAGTCTGAGAGCTTGGCATTTTCATTTTGCCTAAAATTGTCCTAAGTGATCTCAGGTAGAACAACAATGTGTGGGGCATTAGGGCTTGGGAAATATTCATGAAATCAAGACAAAACCTAGAATTAAATTCCAGATCCAACTGTAGACCAAATGGTATATCAGAGTATGTGCTCCTTACTTGAGGTGTTGGTTATTTATACTCAGGTATAAAATATGGGTAAAAACATTTCCCTTTTGTTAATAATATTAGTAATTGTTTCTTTTAATTCTGTCAGCTCTCATATTCTTAGCATATTATGGACCACATTAATGTTGTTTTTATGGTATGATCTAATACAGAGATGTCATCCTCACTAAGGGTCTACTGAACTAGATAAAAATTTCACTGGAAAAGTTATTTACAAAGTTAATAAAATAGAGTAACAACACAGATAATATTAATTTGTAGTTTTCTAAATCAATATGTCTCCCCCAAGGATCCTTTTCTATTTGAGTTTGACACCAATGGTTTAATATACATCCACTTTAGTATATAATATGCTTTTGCAACCAAAATTCAATGAGTTGAAATTTCTGTTCAAAAACTTTGTTTACTGTTCACAACGTTCAGCTTTGTGTCAAGGATAGAGATGTCCTTATAAATGAGACAATTTGTCACTGAAATTGTATTATCAAGCCTAGGGAGTTCCCAAGAAGAATCTCATATAGGGCTGTCCGACCTTTTAGCTTTTCTGAGCCTCATGGTCCATTTATGAATACAGTGAAACCCATACCATCAATGAGCACAACTCCAAATGGCCCAGCTCTCAGGTTGAACGCACCTGATCTAGCATCTAAAGATAATGTAGGAATTTATTGTTTATATATATATATGATTAGTACCTCAACAAAGAATATGAAGAAATAGGAGGAAAAATGGTAGGCAGAGATGTAGAGTGAAGCAAGGAGATCCCAATCTATATACCGTCTCTGAGGCAATGAAGGAGGGCAAGCTGGAATGGGGCCCCTCCAACTCAGATTCAGCACAGCAGACAGCAGCAGTGCTACTTGGGTTTATAACAAAGGGTCACTTATATAAAAAAGTAGGGATTGCATTAGGAACTGGATCTGGGATTTCATTAGTAGATGGCATCTCTAGGTATAGGAACTTATCTCTCAATGCTGGGCAGCAGCTTCTCTGCCTCTCAGAGTTTTAGAGAGTTGTCTGAAACACCAGGAGATCAGTGCTGAGCCTTTCCCAGAGTCTTCCAACCAGGATGTATCAGAGGGAAATGGGGAAAGTCCACCCAGCTCTATGCTGGGCACGTTAGGGAAGTCTGACCAGGGCAGAGTGTGGCACAGAGGGATACAGGTTGCAAATAGTAAGCATGCTCCTTTGTCTACGTATTTCAACTGTGTTCACACAAAATGTATTTGTTTAAAAATGCAAGGGGGGAAAAGAAACATTCATTTGTGTTCCTCTCTTTCCAACTTTGTTTGAGATAGGAGTTGGAGTGAGAAGACTTATTGCTTCCGAAAATTATTACTGACTACTGACTGTTTCTTCCTCTGCCTCTTTCTTGTTTTCATTCTATTTATTCACTTGTGAAAAAGAGCCAGGAAGTAGCAACCTGAACAGAGAGCTCTAAGTTTCTGCAAAGCAGAAGCCTTGTAATAACAATACATTATATAACCCTGTAAGCCTTACAAATTGCTTTCTCCACATCAGCTCAATGAGTACATTAATGCAAATATTAGTCCCATTTTACCAAGTAGGAATCTGAAGCTTAGAAAGGTAAATGGATTTGTCATAAGTCACACAAATAAACAACAGGTGTCAGACCTAGGTTTTGAATCCAGAACAACTGACTTAAGATCAGCAGTCTGTACCACTATCATTTGGTGACATTGGAGGTTGTGGGTTATTTTTGAGAGGTGAAATTAAACCCCTTTTAAGCAATTTCCTTGGTAAACCTTATGTTTAAAATAGGAAATGTCATAGCTTTCTACTGAATCTGATTCTGCAGGAATTTTTATGCTTAGGAAAAATCACCATAATGATTATACATATAGGTCCAGGACTTAGTGAGATCTCTTTTTAGAATTAAAGTATTGTATGATTTTTTTTTCTTTTTAAGTTTGTGTTATTGATTTTGTCATGAAAAATTTAGATTACAAGTCATTTAAAGTCAAGTGACTAAATGATACTCTTAAGATTCATCCTTCAAATAGTCCATTAAAATTTTGTGTAACTATTTTCAAGACATCAAGAGGAGCATGTTTTGATTACCTCAAATGAGGTTAATATTAGGTTAAGATCATGACTTGACTATTTTCTTCTTTTGCAGAAGTTTTAAGCTGAGTTTAATTGATGCCTTTCCTTTTACCATACTGGCCATTTCTGAATATGCCCCACCATCCCATTCCTCTCCCAGGAACTCTTCCCTTTTAACAAAGAAAGGAAAGTTAAATAAAACCAATCTCTACAGCACTGGGTAGAGAATATTTTGATGCTTCAGGAAGCCTAAGTTTTCTCTCTCACAATGCCAATCATGCTTTGCTAAAGGGAATTCTTTTCAATTGTTTTCTCTTTCTCTTTTTTTTAAAAGTAAATTCCTCATCTATGCTTGCCTGTTGCTGTTCTCTGTGCTACTGGCCCTTCGGCTAGATGGCATTATTCAGTGGAGTTACTGGGCTGTCTTTGCTCCAATATGGCTTTGGAAATTAATGGTCATCGTTGGTGCTTCAGTTGGAACTGGAGTCTGGGCACGTAACCCCCAGTATCGGTAAGATTGCTTTACCACAGAGAATGTGTGATTAGATTCTGATAAGTTTAGCAGAGATAACTGCATGCCATAGATATGTGAGTGATTTGTAAATTGGGTAAGGAATTCTTTTTTGTATTTGTCAATATAATAGCTGTTGACGAGGTTATACTCTAAAAGTATGTCATAATTTTATGTGAGTTCTTTTTTCTTCACATAAGGTATTGAGCTGCATTTCAAAAAATAATCTTTCTGATAACAGAGCATGTGACATATAAAGGGGAAAACATGGGATAGTCACCTGAGCATAAACATGGAGTGTTTTTTCTATTTTTTTTTTAATCATAGAGTAATAGAATGTTGCGGCTGAAATGGATCTTAGACATCTTCTAGTTAAATCCTCCCATCTTGCAGGTGAGAAAACTGAGGCCTGCAAGAATAAAATGGCTGAGTTGGGGCTAGAACCCAGGCCTCATGCCTCTCAGTCCAGTTTTGCTCCACTACACTGAATTTCTTCCACATTTTCTTATTTATTTTTTGGTAAAGTGAGAGTAATTAATTCTATTTGCTTATTGACTTCTCTAAGGTTTTAGGAAAAAAGTACTTTCTAAGCAATTCTTGATTCAGGAGTGAGCAGCATTTGTAAGTTCCCCAGTTATCCCTTCTCTCCACCCCTTGCCTGGTTCTTGCTCAGCTTTTCTAGAGAGACTGGAGGCTTTTTAAATGTAATTAGAATAGACTGTCATTTGCAGAGTTTCTTATTTACTGGTATACTCACTTTGGCACAATGGGAAAATGCTGGATTGAAAGTCAGCAAACCTGGGTGCACATCACAACTCTGCCAACAACAGCTGCCACCTGGGTGACTCTGAGCAAGTCACTTAACCTCTCCAGGCCTCAGTTTCTCCCTCTAACATTTGTGGTAGTTAGGCTTCTAAGGGTCTTCCAACTCTAAAACTATGATCCTAAGTTATGTAATAAAGGTATGAGGCTGTGGTAATAATCCTGGAAAAGAAGGCTACATTTGAACTTAAAGTTGGATGCAAAAAATATCAATGGCAGCACTTAGACTTGGTCTGGAATATCATCTGTAATCTTCTATGGCTGTTGCCAGCACAAGATTCATAGGACATTGAAGCATCTATTGGATCTTGCTTCCCAGTATTCTTTCATTCTTTTTTGGGAGAGGGAGTTCCTCACCTTGAAGTCCCTACAGCAATGAAATCACAGCCTCAGACCCCCCCCCCCCAAAGTAAAACGTTCCAAGGGGAAGTAATCTAGTTTGGTTGTCTGAGCTGTCATTTGATGGCATGTGAGTGGTTCTTTTACATTTTTAAAATTCCATTTAAGAAAATAAGTTTAGTTAAGTCTTTCTTACTTTTCTTTACATGGGTATAATATTTGGTGCTGTTTTGCAAATAAGACTAATTGCTGAAAACACTGATTTCTAACAGAAATTTGAATTGAGGTATTTGGTGTTTTCTTTTTTCCCCCCATGACCATTTTTAGAGCAGAAGGAGAAACCTGTGTGGAGTTTAAAGCCATGTTAATTGCCGTGGGCATCCACCTGCTCCTGTTGATGTTTGAGGTTCTGGTCTGTGACAGGATTGAGAGGGGAAGCCATTTCTGGCTTCTGGTCTTCATGCCGCTGTTCTTTGTCTCCCCAGTATCTGTTGCAGCCTGTGTGTGGGGATTCCGACATGACAGGTCACTTGAGGTAACATTTCATAAACTGAAAGTGGGTGTTTTACAGTGAAACCTTTGATTACTTATTTTATTATGAATTTCTTCTACTCATTTTAGTGTAGAAAGAGAGAGGGAGGGAAGGAAGGAGGAAAAGGGAGGTAGAGAGAGAGAGAGAGAGTTGAATGTATGTTTGTGTGTAAGAATACAAGATGTAATAATAGTACCCATTTCTTACCATTTAAAAAAAGCATATACAAAGTAATAAAATGATCCATCAGAAAATTATATAGATTTTTTTATCTAAAGTTATGTATTTGACCTTTACCTCTAGCATTTTAATATAGTCAATTTGATGAATATAAAATAAGTTTCTATTAGTCCTTTTGAACTTTCTTCTTGACTACATAGAGTAAGTTTCAATAGGCCCTGTTTGAAGGCATTGGAGAAAAACTAACATGAGAATCTGAGCCCTGCTGTAATAGGAAACCCTACTATAACCTACCTGACAGGTGTTTTATTTAGCCTCTTCTTGAAGGCTTTTGATAAGGAGAAACCCACTACCTTCTGAAGACCATCTGAGGCAGTCTGTTTCCCTTTTAGATAACTCTAATTGCTAGAAACATTTTTTCTTTACATCAAGTCTGAATTTTTCTCTTTCCGCTGTTTACACATTACTCCTTGCTCTGAGGCCAAGCAAGTACACCCCCTTGGATGTAACAGTTCTTCAATTACTTGAAATTACCTATCTGACCATGACTATCCCCACCATTCTGCTTTTCTCCAAACTAAATCTCCTCAGTCCTTTATCCAGTCCTCTGATGGCATGGTCTAATGGCTTTTTGCTATCCTTCTTGCCTTCTCTGGATGCTCTCAGGTTTATATCAATGTCTTTTCTGAAGATGTGACTCTTAGAACTGAAGGAAGTACTCTAGATATGGTCTGACCAAGGCAAAGTATAGCATAAATTTCTCCTCTATACTTCTGGCAACCAGGAGTTCTTAATGCCGCCTAAGATTTTGGTTTGTCACATCACATGTCAACTTTTGAGCTTTGAGACCATTATTCCTCCTTCCCCTTTTTTCAAAACTAGACAAAAACATTTGCATAACTCCCTTATTTTGTAATAATTAAGGTTGTTGTGTTATTTTTTAAGCCAAGTGTAATACTTTACAATTGTCTCTAATAAATGCCAGTTTATGAGATTTAGCCAAGATATTTTAGTCTGCTCAGATCTTTTTGATATCCTGTTGCTTTCATCCATTGTGTAACTATCTCATCTAACTTTGTGTTAGATGGCATACTTGATAAAATTGCAGATAAGTCTTTAACCAAATCACTGATAAAAATGATAAATAGCACAGGATCAAGTTGACAGTGAACTATTAATGGCTATTCTTGCCATCTGGCTATTCAACAAGTTCAAGAGCCACCAAACTCTGATATCTTCTAGCCCACATTTTCTCAGCTTGTTGGTGAGAAAAGCATGAGAGTCTTTGTCAAATACTTTGTTTGCATCTAAGTAAACTATATAACTACAGCATTCCCCTGGTCATCCACTGGTCCAGTAATGCTGTCACAGGAGCTGAATGAGAAAAATTCAGACTTGATATAAAGAAAAAAATTTTCTGACAATTACAGAGAAGTTTTTTTGACTTAAATAATTGGGTTTTTTCCAATTACATGTCAAGATAGTTTTCAACATTCATTTTTGTAAGATTTTGAGTTCCACATTTTTCTCTCTATATTCCCTCTCCCCTTACATCAAGTAATCTGATACTAGGTTATATATCTACGATCATGTTAAACATATTTAGAACAACCTGTTCTTGTTGAAGCTCTTGTGGTTCTTTGTGATTATTTGTTTCCTTTTTGAGATATTGCCTAACAATCCTTTTGAGTAATATGTTTTTAGAATTTTGCCAAAAATTGAGTTCAAACTCTTTGGCCTATAGTTTGCAGACTTCAGAATGAACATTTTGGTATTGTTTTTTGAGAAAGTAAATGTACATATAAATGCTAGCAGTGTTGCACGTTGAACAGTTATTTCCACCGGCAGAGTTAGAGAGGAAAAACCTTTTTAGAGCCTCAATCTTGGCAGTCTTAGCTACTAGAAGGAAACATATGGCAAAACTGGCCTGTCTCTTAGCCTGTGTGTTTTGCCTTCTTCATGTCTAGCACCATAGTATTTGGAATATGAAATTAGGCCTTTGATGAAATAGCTCTATATGTTATGAGAGAGTGACTGGCTGGCCAGCTATGGAGGAGAGACTAGGTGCTTGTACAGTTCTTTACCACCATTTGGTCATATTTCATGTTTGGACAATTGATTGTATGAGCAGCTCTTCTTCCATGTGGCAGGGGTTCTCACCAGATCAGAGAAACACATGCTAAGGATTCATTTACTTAGAATAGCAGCATTCATTTCCTTCATGGTACGGCCTGGACTAATCTAATGAACTCCCTCTCAAAAACAAGCAAACCAATTATATAGAAACTCTTTTTCCTGATGTATAAGTCTAATAATATATTAAAGAGTAAACACTAGACATTATACTTCCATTTCTCTGTACAAGAAGAGTCTTTTTTGAGTGAAATCCTAGATTTAGAGGCAAAAGACTTCAGTTACACTTGCTGCATTCTCCCTAGAATGTCTGACAGCCATCCAGATTTGGACCATTATGTTATCCATCCTCTTCATTGCAGCAAGGCAGCTCTTTTCATTCCTACATAATTGATTCTCTGTCTCACTCCCAACAGGAGTTATTCCATAGTTATTCTCCTCCCTCAAGCCCTTCACACCTACTTGTCATCACTCTGTCTCAACTGAGGACCTTCTTTCTTAATTTACTGAGAAAATTAAAGCCAAATAATATCTGCTCCCTCTTCTCCCATTCTCTTCCATCTCAAAATCCTTTGACCATCACCTCCCACTCACTATTTTTCTAGTCCCTGACAAAGGCCAGTCTTCTCAAGGCCAATTCACCCCTACATAGGCACTCGATTTCATCCCCTTACATCTTCTCCCACAGATTGCATCTTCACTCATATCCCCCTCTCCAGTCATCAACTTCTCCTTATCAGTTGATTATTTTCTTCTGCCTTTAAACATGCCTAAGAGCCTCCCCTGTCCTTAGAATTCCCTCATTTGACCATATCATCCCTCAAACTATCATCCTATATCTCTCATCCTTTATGAGCCAAAACCCATGGGGGGAAAATGATCTACATTTGCTATCTGCACTTCTTCTCTTTCCACTCACTCCTCATTCATTTCCAATATGGCTACCAATCTCATCAGTTCACTGAAACAGCTCTCTCCAGAGTTACCATTGATCGCTTAAATATACCAATTTGATTTGTTTTTTTTCTCAGTTCTCATCCTTAATTTATCTGGTGACCTTCTCCTGAATACTCTCTCCTCCCTGTCTGGCTGCTCTCTCTAGGGTTCTTTATAGGCTTTATAGGCTTATCATCCATTCATGGGAGAGTATTCCCCAAACTTTTGCCCTGGTCCCTCTTCTCTCTTCCCTCTCCCCTGTCTGTCAGTGATCTTTGCACTGCCATGACTTTAACTATCCCATCAAACAAAGACTCCTAGATCTCTGTCCTGACCTTCAGTCCTATTTTACCAGTTGCCTTTTGGACATCTTAAACTGGATATCACAGGAATATCTTAAATTCAACATTTCTAAGACTGAACTCATTATCTTTCTCCTCTCAAGTTCCTAAAGTTACTGTTGTCCTGGATACCTCACCCTCCCTCATGTCCATTAAACGTTCAGTCTTTCTCAGCATCTTTACATTCAGGTAGCCTTACTTCAACCCCTCATCCACCCACATCTGTACCCTACATTGGCTTCTTGAGTGGTCTCCTTGCTTCAGTTCTTTCTTCACTGCAGTCACTCTAACCTGTATACTGCTGCCAAAGTCATTTTCCTTAAGGACAGGTCTGACCATGTGATTCTTCCCTACTCAGTCAACTTCAGTGGCTTTCTGTTGGCTTTAAGATCAAACAGAGGAGTGACTAGGTGGCTCAGTGGATAGAGCACTGGCCCTGGAGTCAGGAGTCCCTGAGTTCAAATCTGGCCTCAGACACTTAGTAATTACCTAGCTTTGTGGCCTTGGGCAATCCACTTAACCCTATTTGCCTTAAAAAAAAAAAAAACCTAAAAAAAAAGATCAAACAGAAAGTTCTCTCTTGAGCTTTTAAAGCTCTACATATCCTGGTCCCACTGTATCTTTGCAGCCTCATTGGACAGCCCTCTACTTCCCACACCCAGGCATCATCTGCCTGGATCCTTTCCAGATCCACTCGTGCCCTCCTTCCAAAACTAGCTTTTTATTTAACTACTTCGTATATTTTTGTATTTATTCACTTTTATAGTTATGCCTTTCTCTGCTTCCATATGTACTTACTGTCTCCCTCTTTAAGATGTAAGTTCATAGCAAATTGGGATTGTGGCATTGTTTATATGTGTGTGCTCTGTGACTGGCACAGAGCCTAGCACATAGTTGGCACTTAATAAATGCTTGTCAGTTGATTGAGAATGGAAAAACATGGAAGACAATTGCAATACTAAATATCTGTTTTTGGCTGATCATTTGGTCTTTATAATTTAACTCAGAATCTATGTAGCTTGTTAGGAAGATTGGCTAAATTTATCTTTAAAAAGGGGTTCTATAGCAGTGGATAGAGCACCGACCCTGGAATCAGGAGGACCTGAGTTCAAATTCAGCCTCAGACACTTAATACTTGTTACCTATGTGACCTTGGGCAAGTCATTCAACCCCATTGCCTTGCAAAAAACAAAAAAAAGATTCTTGAAAATACTGCCAAGTATTTGTAAGAGAATGTGCAGTGTCATGATGTGACTTACATAGAAACTCATAGATGCTTCCTAGATGCTTTGGCGGGGGGTGGGGGTGGAGGGGGGGAGATGAGGAAGGATTTGGACCTAAGATTTCATGGTGATGGGAAAGTGAGGGAGGAGTGAATCTCCATGTGGAAATTCCTTCCACCCATGCAGATTGGCAGCTGTTCTGTTCTAAGGCACTAAGGGATCACATTTCATAAGTCAGGAATACAATTTGAGCCTAGGACTTCTTAACTTGAAGGCTGGCCTTTTAGCCATTAGGCTATCCTGCCTCTTTCAAGGTGTTAACCTTTTCAAAAGGCAAACTGTACTTGCAGGTCCTCAGTATTTGATTGCCAGGTGACCACGAGATAAATAAATCTATAACTAAACTTGTAATTCTCATAGATCTGGACACAACCCATTCAGGCCTTCTCCTCATTTTCATTTCTTGTGCATCTTACTCTTTAAATTAAAGATTCACATGTTGAAGAAATATACACTGTGCTGAAAGCCTTTCTCCAGATCTCTGAATGTTCGATGTGGAGCTCTTGAGTTACCCATATTTTACCCATTATTCTTGGCTATGTGAAATATCCACCTCCTTCTCTAACCCAGATGTTCTGAAGATAACTGTTATACTGTTTTCATTATTTCTTTAAGAAAAATATAGTTAGGGCAAAATTTGATAAACGTACTCTAGCAAACACCTTCCTTATCCTGAGATCTACACACAGATTCATCCTCCTACATGTTCATCTTTGTCCTTATAGTCCCATCACATGTGCAGTCATGAAATTTCTGGAACCAGGTTTTATTCAGTGTAGTGTCAACTTCAAGAAAATGTAGAAGAGGGGCAGCTAGTTGGCACAGTGGATAGAGCACCGGCCCTGGAGTCAGGAGTACCTGAGTTCAAATCCAGCCTCAGACACTTCATAATGACCTAGCTGTGTGGCCTTGGGCAAGCCACTTAACCCCATTGCCTAGCAAAAACCTAAAAAGGAAAGATGTAGAAGAGAAAACTAATAGTTATCATGACTTGGATCTTCTAAAGTATCTTCATGGCCTAGGTCCTGGGATTGCCTCCTGCCTCTTTTATCTCAGAGAACATTGGCCTCTGCTCATCCATCTAGTGAAATGGCATTCACTCAATTTTCTTCCTTCAACTAAATTAAATGACATTTTGTATTCAGGCAGTCTACAACCCTTAGCCCATGGCATAAAGGACTGAAGAATATATTTCAAGCAATGGAGAGAATTTGCAGGTTAGAATTGTGTGTCAGATGGTTGTATTTTATCCTTCATTCTCAAAGAGGACCATGACTTTCAGAAGGTTATGCCATAACTTACAAGTGAATTGGATTTAAGTGAAGGAGGGCTGCACAAAGTCACCAGCCTCACTTTCTCCTCTGGAGCTATCTGGGTCCAGTGGCAAGATATGGAGATGACCCCTGAGGTGGAGTTATTGCACCACACCACCTCTCTGCTGCCTGCCTTCCTTTCAATTTGGGCAGTGAGGAGAATGACAGTATCTGAGTGAGTAAGTGAGCCAGTGTCAGTTATCCCCATCTTGTTGCTGTCCACATTAACACTGACAATCAGGACTCTACTGTTGGACTGAATTTATGAACCCCTTTGCGTTATATGTTATTACAATTCACATTATTGACTTAGTATTATGCTGACTTAGAAATAACAGTATTCTCCAGCTTTGTTGTCAAATAATATTTTTCTTCTCCATTTTAGTTGGAGATCCTGTGCTCTGTCAACATTCTTCAGTTTATATTCATTGCCTTAAGACTGGACAAGATCATCCATTGGCCCTGGCTAGTATGTATCTTGTCTCTTTTTTGGAACTGCTTTTTAAACTCTTGCCTAAGGTAATGGAGATACGATTTACTTATAATTCCCTATTCAGTTAGTCAAAGGGAGGGAAGCAAGTGAGGAAAAAATGGGTCACACCTATCATGAGTAAAGGTGAGCTTCACAGACTTCATTTAAATTCTTTGGCGTTGATTCTCTAATTGGAACCATTATTGAGTATCAATTTATATCTGGTGCCCACTTCTGGGTGCTCTTTGTATGAAAGCAACATTAGGGTTAGGGGCCTATCATGTAATGAGTGATGCAGAAATCATGTCCACATAGAATTCCTAGTATTAGGCACTAACAAGAAAAAGTGATTAGTAGTTCATTTGTGTGAAGGGCTGGTTTTACAGTTTATTCTTCAACTTCTGACCATAGATATGTTTGAGCTGCAGGAGACCTTAGATCTAATCCAACCTTTTTGTTTTACAGATAAAGAAACTGAGGCCCAGAGAAGGGACTTGCCTGACTTTACCCCAGTAGTAAGAGGCAGAACCCTAAAATATGACTCACTTAGAAATGACTAACTAGAATTTCAAGCCCTGATTATGTACATACTTCAGCATATGAAGCCGTGCTATACAACATTTCCCAAATATAATTAGGCAATGTGGTACAGCAGAAAAAGCTCCAGCCCAGCCCTGGAGTCAAAGAATCCCAATCTTGGTTGTTTTCTTTTCCTTCTACTCTCTATATGTCTATTAATTTACATATTATCTTCCCCTATGTTTTTACCTTTCTTTATATCCCCATTGCTTAGCACAATGCTAAGTAAGCATGCAAAAGTCGTGTTGATTGATTGATTACTACCTAGGCCATCTTGGGCAAATCACTTAAATTCCCTGGGTCTCAGTTCACTCATCTGTGAAACGAATAGGGGCAGAGTAGATGATATGATTTCTGAAGTCCCCTCCAAGTCTATATCTGTGGTCCTAGGAAAGAGAAAGTGATGGGGGAAATATTATTCATATCTATTAAAACACAAGAAAAGAATCAATAAAGACATCTATAAACAAACTACCTTGAGGGCAGTGCCAGAATCCTGCAGCAAAATGAACTCTCATAAGTAGAGGACAAGTAATGGAGGACCAATGCTAAATCCCATACTGGAACCCTGTTCTGGTATTCTCTCCTCATGCCATGGCCTGGGATCAGCATTTGTTAACCAGGTACTTTTAGCACAGTCTAAAGACAGACTTCCCCTCAGCCCGAATTCATCAGAAGAGGTGATATGGCTGGTCCAGTGTCTTCTCAGAAGGTTCATTTTAAAACAAAGGATTTTTAACTGTTTTTTTTGTGCCATGGATACAATAATGTTTTTCAGCACATAAAGTTCACCCAGGATTGCCAAAGAATTAATTATATTGAAATGTCCTGGATCCAGATATTTTTGAATGTTCCCAACTGTTTTAACCCAGGTTGAAAACCTATGCTCAGTCAGAGGTTCTGAAGAATAATTTCATGCACAAACACTGAATGACACTAGACCTATATGGTTGCTTGGAAAAGAGCATGTTGGAATTAGACCAAAACCGAATCTAGTTATATCTACTCCAGACATGATAAGGTTATGATAATGGTATGTATGAGCACACTATGTACATGTAAAATGTGATACAAGTACAAGTTAGCATCTGTTTAACCCTGCTCATGGTAACTTGAAAACTTTTACCAAAGCCTACCGCAAAATATTTAAATAAGTAGTAAAGAGGTCTTTGCCTTTTTTTCTCCAGGTTGTCTGTGTTCCTCTGTGGATTTTGATGTCCTTTTTGTGCCTGGTCGTGCTTTATTACATAGTTTGGTCTGTCTTGTTCTTACGCTCTATGGATGTGATTGCAGAACAGAGGCGAACACACATAACGATGGCTATCAGCTGGATGACAATTGTTGTGCCACTGCTTACATTTGAGGTAATCTTTCCTCCCTCTTATTTATTAGTGATCTCTTATATCAGCCTGGGAGAATGGGAAGGCATTGTTAATGGTAAAGGCACTATGCACTAAGGAGAACAAGAGGGATATGTTTCTGTGAGAAATACTAGCATTTCAAACTTCAGATTGGACAAGTTCCACTGGAGTCCTCCTCTCTTGCAGCCTCCAAGGCCATATCAGTGGCATGTAAACTCTGTGGGGATCTGGAAAGACTTTAAGTACTGTCTCAACTTCCAGGTTGTACATCTATTCTCTGAGAACTAACTTAGCTGAGTTCAGAAAGCCTCATCACCAAACAGTTGATGAATGATTTGGCATCATAGCAACTCATGGCACCAAACGAAGTTATGGCTCTACATCAGTGGACTAACTGAACATGTGCATTGATGAAGTCACGGATTCTTGGAATACAAAAATTATTGACAAAACTGTATTTTTAGCATTGTATAGGCAGCCGAGAGATAGAGAAATCAAAAAGGTGGACTTTTCTTAAAGGTAGACAGAGTTCTGATTGTCCCCTTCCCCACCACCCATTGCTAATAATGCTAGACTTGACATTGCTTACCAGATCTCTTGCTTCTGACTTCATCTGCGTTTTTAAAAATATTTATGAATAGTTTATGTTGAAAACTTTTTCTTTTAGATCCTGCTAGTTCACAAACTGGATGGCCATAATGCATTCTCATGTGTGCCCATATTTGTCCCACTTTGGCTTTCATTAATAACTTTAATGGCAACAACATTTGGACAGAAAGGAGGCAATCACTGTAAGTCAATATCTTAGCAAATACTTAAGGGTTTTACATTTCAATCTGCTATTTTCTATGACAACTTTAACTGTGCTATTGAAAAAGGTGAGAGACAGCATGACATATTGGAGAGAAAGTCAACCTGAAAGCCAAGAAGCCCCTTTAACTTATGCAAGTCCCACCTTTAATATATGCTGACTGAGTGACATAGTGCAAGACCAGAGGTGTCAGACACATGGCCCACAACCCTCCCAAGTGCAGCAGCAGAACCAGATTAACAGATTAAAATGTCATTTGGAAATATGGAATGAAATAAGTAAAAATACAATAGAACATAGGTAACATTACATTTTGAAACTAAATTAGAATGTGACCTGCAGGAAGTCTTATGTAGGGATTGGTGACCACTGCTTCTATTTGAGTTTGACACCATTGATCTAGGTAATTCCATTTGAATGACAAATTACATAGAAGGCACCAATTTACCTGAGAAAATAGCCTTACCTGGAAGTTCCCTCTTGGGGATTTCATGTAAGAAAGACAAGGCAAGTTCTCTTGGTGGTTAGGAATTGGCAGAATTTTTTGTTATTCAAGAAATATAAAAAAAAGACTCAGCTTCCATTTTTTTGTGCATGCTGGGAACATGGCTGCGATCTACAGGGTGATGTGTATAGTCCCATATCCCAGAAAGCACCATTACCTGAGCCAGACACAGGTATATTCTCTTAAAAGCCACCCAAGAGCCAAGGTTGAGCTGACATGGAATCACTGCTCCCCAGTTTCCTAAATAGCTCTGGACCTTTTTAAAGCTCCTAAAGAGCTCTGAATCTTTTAAAAATTGGTTTAAAGTTGTTTATTTAGAACAGAACTTTTTACCCTGGGGCCTTTGAACAGGTTTATTTCATCTTAAATGTTTTGATAACTACATCTCAATCGAATTAGTTTACTTCATGATTCTATGTGTTTTATTGTATGCATTTAAAAACATGATTCCAAGCAGGGGTGTGTAGGCTTCACCAGACTTCCTGAGTGAGGGGTCTGACAACAAAAGAAGCTGAGCCCCTGAGAGACAGGAAGAGTTTTCATTTTCTGTCCTGGATCTCTAAATACCTTGTATGGTCAGGTATGAAATAAGACACAGTTCAGAAATGCTAGTGACTTGGGGATTTGACAAATGAGGAATTCCTCAAAGTGACAAGTGATGTGCTCTCCATCCATCTCAATCATATGGTAAGGTGTTTCTGTTTATACTCTGGGGGCATCTTTATTTGAAGGATTGACTAGTACCCTATCGTGTCACAACTATCTATGTCAATGGAGAAGTTTGGTTTTTTGTTTTTTTAAAATTCAGTTCAGAGGTAGTTTCTAATAGAAATCCTTTGATTTATTTGAAACAAATAATGCATCTTATCTTTTAGAGGCTTAAAGAGCAAATAGAAGCACTTGTGGAAAGAAGACATTTCTACGTATCTTAAGACAAAATAAATCCTTTGTTGTGGTCATATCTCTAATTTTCTGTTGGAATATCCCAAAACTCCAAAAATGCCTTTTTTAGTAGACTGCATAACTATAAACTCATTAAAAAAATGAATTTTATTTTATCTTAAACCTAAATTTTTTTAAGATTTTGAACTCTTCTTTTCAGGGTGGTTTGGAATTCGTAAAGATTTCTGTCAATTTCTGCTTGAAATCTTCCCTTTTCTAAGAGAATATGGAAATATTTCATATGATCTGCATCATGAAGACAGTGAGGAAACAGAAGAAACACCAGTTCCAGAACCTCCAAAAATTGCTCCTATGTTCCGAAAGAAAGCTAGAGTAGTTATTACACAGAGCCCTGGAAAATATGTCCTCCCACCTCCAAAATTAAATATCGATATGCCAGATTAAGTTGAAATTCAGGAATTGAATGGACAATATATGGCATAAAAAATACACAAGACAAATATCTTCTACGTCATTTTACCTACATTCTAAACTGGAACTGGAAATAGAGTCATATCTTTTCATCTCATGCTTTGAATAACTACCACAGCCACAAGTGTACCATCCGTATGTAATATTATAGATATTGACAGTTATTTTAATATATGTCTCTATGTGAGAAAGCTTTCAAGAGTGACACCTACAAAGTTTCTGTAAGTAAATTAAATTGATTTCCTAAGATTGAATGGGGGTACTTGCCTAGCTGTTTTTTAAATGCAATCATACCTTTCAAAAGTAGTACTAGTCTCAATGGTGAAACATAATCTACAACCAGCGTAAATATTACTCTATTCCACTACTTGTTTCAGAGAATCAAATGCATTATTTTTAGTGTTGCTCCTGTTAAGATTTTCTTTGGGCATGCTCATAGCCATCTTTAATGATCTAACCGGTGAACCTTTCTAATGGAGTGACTCCATGCCTGTATAGTATTTATATGAACGTTTTAGCAATGTGTAATATATTCTGTTAAAATTCTAGTTCTGTACAGTATAATTATATTATGTTAAAGTATTTTTTAAAAACCTATATATAAAAATATATGTTCTATTATGGAAGAAGTCCTTTCAAGTCTTTTAAAAATATTAATGTGTCTCTCTTGGGTATGGGAACTTATTAAAGTAGTTGACATGGCCACAGAGACTGAAAATCATGTTGATTTGAAATTCAGGTTTTTGTATATTTAGGTCTATACTAATCAATTAGTGAAGACAATTTCAAAGCTTGATATATCATATATTATCAGTAACTAGATTTAGGTACCAATTTCATTTGGAAACAGACAGTTTTAGCTTTCATCTGCATTTCTGTCTTGTTAATGCAGCACCAAACTGTACAGTTCTGTTATTTACCATTTTCTGTTACCACATCTGCAGCAGGTCTGATCTTAGAACACTGAAAATTAGAAATAAATAGTATGTCCAGTTCTAAAAGACTTGGAATCATAGTTTCCTGAGAGTAGAAAGCATTAATTATCCTTGTAATGCTGAGAGTTGACTAAGGTGGGAGTTGAGAAGAGGAAACATACCTCGGAATTATGTCTATTTTAAGGTCTGAAATGAGTTAATGGTGATAGGTAAAGCTGCACCAGTTCAGATGCTTTTACGAATGAATTGAAAAGCAGTTTGCTAGTATTATCCCAGTGCTGAAAAGGCAAGTCCAGTTCCTCCAGCATAACAACCTTTTGACTACAAATGAAAAGAACTGTTTGCTACTTTTCTCAGGATAGGTCTGAAGGTGATTTGACAATATAGGCAACTTTTTTAAATGTCTGAATTCTGTTTAATGTAAATTATGTAAATAACTAAAACCTTTGCACTGGCCTAGGGACAGATTTGTTGTGTTTGGGGTAGGGGGTGGGGATGGGGGTAGGGGTGGGAATGTAGTTTTTCCAGTTTTGTGTGTAAAAAATTGAGCTAAAATTCACTATTTTTTCCCTCTACATAGCTGTTCAATAAACTGGTTCCTCATTTTTCATGTGTACATTGTGTAACTTGTTTTATGTGATGGTCATAAAATACACTGGTACCCCCCCACACAATGGGTTGTTGCCATAGTAAACCTGTTCAGTCCAAGAGGATGGGGAGGAACCTCTGGGGTGAAGTTCTCATCTGAGGAGTTATGACTGACTTTCTCCAAGTCAACATCCTCCCAAATGTCATAGAACTTCCATTAGCCTCAAATAATTGGATGTTCCTTGCTGCATCTAATCCCCTGGACCTATTTTAATCCAGGCCACCTCTGCCTCCTCTGCATCATACATCGGTGGAGAACCTGATGTGAAATCATTCCAACATGACCCGGTTTTAAGTCCCACAGAGCCACACAGTTCCTTCAACTGCGGTAGTTTCAGTCAGTTGTTGACCTCAGTCCATCTGGAGATCCCATTCCACAGTTCTAATTGCTAGGCAGTTTTTCCTTACCTGACAGCTGACATTTATCTAATACTTTAAAGTTGATAAAGCACATGTTTTATCCTCTATGCTGTGAGGTCACTTATTATTCTCATTTTACTTACTTAGGGTCACTCAGCTGGTAGTATCTGAGGCAAAACCTGAACCCAGATCTGCCTGCCATGCTCTCCTATCATTCCATCTTAAGTCTTAATCTGCCTCTTCAAAATTTCCCAATGTTCTTAATTTTTCCTCTGGAGTTAGAACAAGCTGTCGTCAATAAGTGACTGAACTGACTACGGTGAAGGAGTTACACATGAAAAATGAGGAATTAGCAAATTAGTGTAGGCCCCAGAAGGTCCCAGTCTGCTGAGATTCTGAGATCAATGTAATGTGTTGCGTTTTTTACCTGGTGTCATAGATTTTCCGATTTTTCTCATACCGTTCAATAAACTTTCAATAATAATAGGTAGAGAAAAGGATGAAACTATCTTAAAACAACCATAGTAATTTGCTAATTCAGTTTGTAACTATTGGGTTTTTGGAAAACTCACTTTCCTAAGTACTGTGATTACCCAGGAATGAGACATACTCTTTAAGGTACTTTTGCTCAACACTACAGGAAGAAATTCATTAAGTGAGCAATATGGTGTGACAGTTACAAGAGCTGCCCTTGAAATCAGTAAAACTTCCATTTCAATCCTTCCTCTGAAACACTATGACCCCTATGACTCCATTCAAATCACTTAAACTCCCTGAGTCTCAGGCAATTAAGATTACAAAGAGTAGAAGGTTGCAGTCCCATCTGGTGAAGGAACTCTTAACCTTGCCATTAGTGCAATAAGTTAGTTTAGTATTTTTCGCAACTCAAAAGGGAAATTATGTATTCCCACTATCAACTGGAACAATTAAATACATTTTCTCTAGGGAGTGAAGAAAAAAAAATCACACCTTTTTAGGTTCTTAAATGAAAGACTGGAACAGGTCATGGGGGGGGGAGTCACTGAAGACCTGAGTTCAAATTCTGACAGACACCTTCTACTTCTATGACCCTGTATGAGCCACTAGCTCCCTGGGCTGCACTTCCCTCAGTTGAAAAATGAGAAGGTTGGATTTCGTGACTTTAATGTCCCTTCCAGTTCCAAATCTGATCTTCAGTGCGACCATATTTCAGTCAAATGGAAATCTCTAAAAATCTCTAGGATTTAGTTGTTCTGTTTTTTTTGTTTGGGCAGGTCAATTGGGAGAGTGCTATTCCTTTTTAAAGAACATTTCACTTTCCACCCAAAAGCAGGTCCTATCATGATAATTTTTATAATGGTGGTGAGACTTGTAGTTTTTTAAAAATTTATTTATACACTACTAAAATAGTCTTGTAAGAATGAGCATAATCCCCCCCCCCCACAAAAATAAAAAATTTCAGGAGAAACAAAGAGAAAAAAAGTGCTTCAGTCTGTATTCCGATACCATCAGCTCTGTCTAGTGGTGGATCGCATTATCTCAGTCCATCAGAGAAGTTACTTCCACACTTGATATTGCTGATTGTCATTCCCTCCATTTCTCCCCACTACTATCTATTACATTTTCTCTTTCCATTCACTCTCTCCCTCATCCAAAGTGTGCTGTTGGGACAGCCGAGTGGCACAACAGACAGAACACCGAATCTGGGGCCAGGAGGCCCCAAGCCAACATCCACCCCAGAGACCCACCCATCCCCATGGCCCCGGACAAGCCATCCAATCCCACCAACTTGCAAAAAGCAAAAAAGAAAAGGTATTCTATCTAACTATCCTCTCCCATGATCCTCTTCTTTCTCCCCTCCCTTCCCCTCCCTTCCCCTGTCCCCTTTCTCTCCTTTTTCCTTCTAGATTTCTGTGGCCTTATTAAGTGTATATGTTATACCATTTCTGATAAGAATGAAGCTCCTTCATTCCCCCCTCACTTTCCCCTCTTCTGTACAATTGCAAAAGCTATCTGACTCTTTTACATAAAATATCTTAGTCTAATCTACCTCTTCTTTATTTTCTCCCAGTACATTTCCTTTTCACCCCTTGACTCCTTTTAATTTTTTGGTTTTATTTTTATCTTTGTACAAATGAAGTTTCTTATACATTACTAAAATATTCTTGTTTAAGAGTAAACATAAAACCCCCTCCCCCCAAAAATATAGACCCTAATGAACAATAAAGGAAAAAGAAAAAAATTACAATAAAAATAAAAATAATAATAATAATAATAATAGGAGCAGTCGGGTGGCAAAGTAGACAGAGCACTGACCCTGGAACTTGGAGCACCCAAGCCCAAATCTGGCCCCAGACACCCAGCAATCACCCAGCTGTGTGACGTTGGGGAAGCCACCCCAAACCCATTACCCCACAAAAACAAAAAAAACCAAATAAAATAATAATAATAATAATAATAATAATAATAATAATAATAGGGGCGGCCAGGTGGCTCAATGGATAGAGCAACAGACCTGGAACCAGGGGCACCCAAGCCCAAATCTGGCCCCTGACATCCAACAATCACCCAGGTGTGTGACCCCCTAGGTAAGCCACCCCAACCCCATTGCCCTGCATGAACATAAAAACCCCAAAATAAAATAATAATAATAATGATAATAATAATAACAATAATGATAATAATAATAATAATGGGGCAGCCAGATGGTTCAGTGGATAGAGCACTGGCCGAGGAGCCAGGAGGACCTGGCACCAAATCCAGCCTCAGACACCCAACAATCACCCAGCTGTGCAGCCCCAGGCAAGCCACCCAATCCCATATGGCCTGCAACCCTCCAAATAATAATAACAAATAATAATAATAACAATAAGAATAATGATGATGATGATGATGATAAATGTGCTTCAGGCACTGACTCCATTTAGAAAATATACCTTTAAATTCAGCTCTCTCCTATGCCCTGTCTAAATATACTCCTTCTAACTACTCTAATAAATGAGAAGGTTCGGGGACAGCTAGGTGGTACATTGGTTAGAGGGCCAACCCTGGAGTCTGAGTTTGAACCAAGTTCAAATGTGGCCTGACACTTAATTACCAAGCTGTGACCTTGGACAAGTCACTTAAGCCCATTACCTTCAAAAAAGGACAAAGTTCATAAAGAGTATTACATGTAGTACCTTCCCTTGAGGCATACACACAGTTCAAAACCATTAAATCCCTCATAATTTGTCCTTCTTGTCCACCCTCTCTATGCTTCACTTGCCTGGACTTGGAGATCAAACTGTCTGTGCAGCTCTGCTCATTTCAACAAAAACATTTGAATTTCCCCCATTTCATTGAACTTTTCTGCATGAGGCTGTTACTAGTCCAATGACCAAAGCTTATTGTGTGTATGGGTTGGGCTTTGCCTCTCTTTAAAGATGTGCCAAAAATGGTGCCCTCAATAAGAATTTGAGTCATTTTGTAGAGTTATGTTTAAGCAGGAAATTCCTTTCTCTAAGTAATATAATTCTTCTTTAAGAGTAAACATAGGGGTCGGCTAGGTGGCATAGTGGATAAAGCACCAGCCTTGGAGGCAGGAGTACCTGGGTTCAAATCCGGTCTCAGACACTTCATAATTACCTAGCTGTGTGGCCTTGGGCAAGCCACTTAACCCCATTTGCCTTGCAAAAAAAAACAAAAAAACTAAAAAACTAAAAACTAAAAAAAAAAAGTTACTCTTTTAACATAGGGGCGGCTAGGTGGCGCAGTGGGTAAAGTACCTGCCCTGAAGTCAGGAGTACCTGGGAAAAAATCCAATCTCACTCAATTAATAATTATCTAGCTGTGTGGCCTTCGCCAAGCCACTTCACCCCATTTGCATTTCAACCCCCCCAAAAAAACCCAAAAAACAGTAAACATAATACCCCTCCCCCCAAAATAAAGACCCCCATGAGCCATAAAGTGAAAAAAATTACAATTAAAGTTAAAAAATAATAACATTAATAGGGGCAGTCAGGTGGCACAGTGGACAGAGCACCGGCTCTGGAGCCAGGAGCACCCAAGCCCAAATCTGGCCCCAGACCCCCAGAATCACCCAGCTGTGTGACCCTGGGAAAGCCTCCCCGACCCCATTGGTCCGCAAAAAAAAAATAAATAAATAAATAAATAATAAAACAAAATAATAATAACAGTAATAGTTGGGGCAGCCAGGTGGCTCAGTGGATAGAGCACCTGCCCTGGAGGCAGGAACACCCAAGCCCAGATCTGGCCACAGACTCCCAACAATCACCCAGCTGTGCAGCGCCAGACAAGTCACTCAATCCCATTTGCCCTGAAAACCTGCCAAAATAATAATAATTATAATAATAATTATAATGATGATGATGATGATAAATGTGCTTCAGCCGTTGAGTGCATTTAAAAAATATACCTTTAAATTCAACTCTCTCCTGTGCCTTGTCTAAATATACTCCTTCTAACTAGTCCAATAGATGAGAAAGTTCAGCAACAGCTAGGTGGTACAGTGCTTAGAGTGCCAACCCTGGAGTCTGAGTTTGAACTGAGTTCAAATCTGGCCTCAGACACTTAATTAACATGCTGTGACCTTGGGCAATTCACTTAAGCCCACTCCTTTACAAAAATGGAGAAAATTCATAGAGTATCACCTGTATGACCTTCCCTTGGGGCATGCAAGCAGTTCAACACAATTAAATTCCTCATAATTTGACCTTCTTGTCCACCCTCTCTGTGCTTCACTTGAGGCCTGGACTTGGAGATCAAACTTTCTGTTCTGCTCTGCTCATTTCAACAAAAGCATTTGAATTACCCCCAATTCACTGACATTTTCTGCATGGGCCTGTTAGTGGGCCAATGTCCAAAATTTATGGGGTATATGGGTTGGGCTTTGGCCCTCTTTAAAGATGTGCCAAAAATTGTGCCGTCAATAAGAATCTGGATCATTTTGTAAAGTTATGTTTAAGCAGGAAATTCCTTTTGATAAGTAATATAATTCTTCTTTCAGAGTAAAGATACTGCCCCCACCCCCCCCAAAAAATATAGACCCTCATGAGCAATAAAGTAAAGAGAAAAAAATTACAATTAAAATGAAAGAATAATAACAATAATAGCGGGAGTCAGTTGGCAAAGGGGTGGGAACACTGGCCCTGGAGCCAGGAGCAGCCAAGACCAAATCTGGCCCCAGACCCCCACAATCACCCAGCTGTGTGACCCTGGGTAAGCCACCCAATCCCATTTTCCCTGTAACCCTCCTCAAAATAATGATGATGATGATGATGATGATGATGATGATAAATGTGCTTCAACCATTGACTCGATTTAAAAAATATATTTTACCTTTAAATTCAGCTCTCTCCTGTGCCTTGTCTAAATATACCCCTTCTAACTACTCCAGTAGATGAGAAGGTTCAGCAACAGCTAGGTGGTACAGTGCATAGAGTGCCAACCCTGGAGTCTGAGTTTGAACTGAGTTCAAATCTGGCCTCAGACACTTAATTACCTAGCTGTGACCTTGGGCAACTCTTAAGCCCCTTGTCTTACAAAAAAGGAGAAATTTCATAAAGAGTATTACCTGTATCACCTTCCCTTGAGGCATACAAGCAGTTTCAACACCATTAAATCCCTCATAATTTGGCCTTATTGTCCACCATCTCTGTGCTTCACTTGAGGCCTGGACTTGGAGATCAAACTGTCTGTGCAGCTCTGCTCATTTCAACAAAAGCATTTGAATTTCCCCCATTTCACTGACCTTTTCTGCATGGGCCTGTTAGTGGGCCAATGACCAAAACTTACTAGGTATATGGGTTGGGCTTTGCCCCTCTTTAAAGATATGCCAAAAATTGTGCCCTAAATAAAAATTTGGGTCATTTTGTAAAGTTATGTTTAACCAGGAAATTCCTTTTGCTAAGTAATATAATTTTTGTTTATGAGTAAACATAATACCCCCCCAAATATAGACCCTCATGAGCAATAAAATAAAGAGAAAAAAATTACAACCCAAATAAAATAAAATAATAATAATAAAAATATTAATAGTAGGGGCAGCCAGGTGATATGTGGATAATCCAATAAATCTGTAATGATATTTGTAAGGCAAGTAACATACAGCAGGTGATTAATACATGCTTATTCCTTCCCTTTCAACTGGAAACATTTTTTATTAGGGGGGGTTTGTGGGGCAATGGGATGAAGGCACAGCAAGTGAACTCCAGTTCTCTACACACTGTGCCACCGAGCTGGCCCACAAAACTTTCCTTCACTTGGGGACCCCTTTTCGGTTTCTGCCAGCAGGTGGCTCGGGCAGGTGCCCCCCCCCACTTCCGCGGTGAATCCATACAATCTTCTTCCGTGACAAAGGTCAGCCCCAGCATGCGTTGCCATGGAACCCGGGCTTTAAATAATCACTGTTCACCCACCCTCAACTGTCGGGAAGTTCAGGTAAAGAAGGGGCTTGGGGTCTGGGGCGCCCCTTTTCTTATTTTGGTGGGGATGGGGAGGTGCGGGGGAGGGGGCATCCGGGCATAACCTGCTGTCGTCCGCGCCAATGTTAACCGTAACCTACCTCACCCGCAAGCCCGCCGCCATTGTAGGGCTCCATTTTGAATGTGCTCTCTGGCCATCCTCATGGGATCTGGAGGGGAGAGCTAGGTGGGGGGTGTGGAGCCGGTTTCAGTTTCGGACTTGGGGAGCCCTTTTGTACATTAACAGGGAACTCCCCGAATTTAAGGGCAAGGAAAGCGGGGACAAGAAAGCTTGGGCTCAGGGGACCCGTCGCGTTCCCCATTTCTGATTGGGCGGCCATTGCCGATGGAGAAGATTGATTCAGACAGGTGATTATTGGGTTTCTTTAACTGGAGTTCACTGGTAGCAGTAATCTTTCCCCCAAAAGGCTAATTTGTGGGGGTTTGGGAAATCTTTCTTAGGTATTTACTTGGATAGGCGCTCCACGCGGGCAAAACGGACATTTGAAAACTCATCAGCCACAGAAGTAGCAACTCTTGGGTAAGACCCTTCAACCCCCCCCTTTTTTTTTTAGGAAAGTATTTACATTTCCACGCCTACATAGCGCGATATTGTTAGTTAACAGAAAAGTCCAAGGGGACTAAACCCCCCAGGGCCTAACACTGTAGACCACATGTGTACCCCTAGTCCCCCACCACTCCAATGGGCTGCCTCGTTCCTCCCACCCCCTCCCATTTTAGGGCTTTATTTGGAATGTGCTCTTTGGCCATCCTGATGGGATCTGGAGGGAAGCTGTGGGTGGGGGATATTGATCCGTTTTCAGATGCAGACTTGGGGATCCCTTCAATATATTAACAGGGAACGTTCTGAATTTAAGGAAAAGGGAAGCGGTGAGGAGAAAGCTTGGGCTCAAGGACTGGACGGCCATTACCGATGGAGACGATTGATCCACACAGCTGATGGCTGGGTTTTTTTTTAAGTGGAGTTAATTGACAGCACTAATATTCCTCCCGATAGGCACATTTATTTTGGGGAGGGCGAATATTTCTTAGGATGGTCACTCCACCCAGGCAAAATGGACACGTGAAATCTCATCAGCCATAGAAATACCAACACTTGGGTAGATCATTCTCACCCCAATTTTTTTTTAGGTTTTTGCAAGGCAAACATCGTTAAGTGGCTTGCCCAAGGCCACACAGCTAGGTAATTATTAAGTGTCAGAGACCGGATTTGAACCCAGGTACTCCATACTCCAGGGCTAGTGCTTTATCCACTAAGACACCTAGCCACCACTCCCCACCAATTTCTAAATTTTTAGGGTTGTTTGTTTTTATGGTCCAATCCTTACCCAGCTCTGCATTAACAAAAAATTCCAAAGGACTAAATCCCCCAGTGGCTAGCACTGTAGGCTACATGTGTGCCTCTAGTCTGCCACCACTCCAATGGGCTGCCTCTTTCCTCACCCCGCCTCCCATTTTAGGGCTTCATTTGGAATGAGCTCTGTGGCCATCCTAATGGGATCTGGATCGAAGCTGTGGGTGGTGGATATTGACCCATTTTCAGATTCGTATTTGGGGATCCCTTCAATACATTAACAGGGAAAGCCCTGACTTTAAGGATAAGGGGAGTGGTGAGGAAAAAGTTTTGGCTCAGGTGTCAGGTTGCTCTCCCATTTTCTGATTGGACAGTCATTGCAGATGGAGAATATTGATCCAGACAGCCTATGGTGGGTTTTTTGTTTATGTGGAGTTAATTGGTACCAGGAATATTCCTCACGATAAGCACATTAATTTGGGGAGGGAATCTTTCTTAGGATGGTCTCGCCACCCAGGCAAAACAGACAATTGAAATCTCCTCAACCACAGAAATACTAACACTTGACTAGATCCTTCTCCCCCCCCCCAATTTCTAAAGTTTTAGGGATGTATTTATGGTCCAACCCTTACCCAGCTCTACATTGTTAGTTAAGAAAAATGTTCCACAGGACTAAATCCCCCCAGGGCCAAACGTTGTAGGTCACATATTGTACCCCTACTCCATCCCCACTCCAATTGGCTGCCTCTTTGTTCTCCCCCCCTCACATTTCAGGACCTCATTTTGAATGTGCCCTGTGGCCATCCAGATGGGAATTGGAGGGAAGATGTGGGTGGGGGATGTTGACCCAATTTCAAATTCTGACTTGGGGATCTCTTCAATCCATTAACGGGGAACACTCCAAATTTAACGATAAGGGAAGTAGTGGGGTGAAAGCTTGGGATCAGGGGACAGGTCGCCCTCATCTTTTCTGATTGGGCAGCCATTACAGATAGAGAATAGTGATACAAACATGAGTTCAAATTTAAGCTCAGGCACTTAATCCTTGTTACCTATGTGACCCTGGGCAAGTCATTCAACCTCATTGCCTTGCAAAATAGAAACAAAAAAAATGAAGAGTATTACCTGTATCATCTTCCCTTGAGGCATACCAGCAGTTCAGCAACACCATTAAATCCCTCATAATTTGACCTTCTTGTCCACCCTCTCTGTACTTCACTTGAGGCCTGGACTTGGAGATCAAACTTTCTGTTCAGCTCTGCTCATTTCAACAAAAACACTTGAATTTCCCCCATTTCACTGACCTTTTCTGCATGGGCTTGTTAGTGGGCCAATGACCAAAGCTTGTTAGGTATATGGATTGGACTTTGCCCCTCTTTAAAGATGTGCCAAAAATTGTGCCCTCAATAAGAATTTGGGTCATTTTGTAAAGTTATGTTTAAGCAGGAAATTCCTTTTGCTAAGTAATATAATTCTTGTTTAAGAGTAAACATACTACCACCTCCCCCACCAAATAGAGAACCTCATGAGCAATAAAGAGAAAAAAATTACACTTAAAATTAAAAAATAATAACAATAATAGGGCCAGTCAGGTGGCACAGTGGACGGGGCACCGGGCTGGAGCCAGAAGCACCCAAGCCCAAATTTGGCCCCAAATCCCTACAATCACCCATCTGTGTGACCCTGGGCAAGCACCCCAACTCCACTGCCCCCCAAAACAAAAAAAATCAAATCAAAGAATAATAATAGTAATAGTTGGGGCAGCCAGGTGCCTCAGTGGATAGAGCACTGGCCCCGGGACCAGGAGCACCCATGTCCAAATCTGGCCCCACACCCCCACAATCACCCAGGTGAAATATATGGGTCAGTGAAAATGCAACAAACTCCAGGGCAATGTTCCTGTTTATTAGACAGAAATTATATGAAACATTGTTCATAGAAAACCTCTGTTGTCCACATCTCTGATCTGAACATTCCAAATGAAACTTCAGACCAGACAGGTGGCTGTGCAGAGTTCTTATCTCGACAACTTACTTAGTCTAATCATTGTTTTGGTGTTTTTTAGGCAATCGAAATCATTCTATGATGTCATCGAAGCCTCCATTCTGATGTCCCAGACTGTGCACTTGCTCATTTGCTTTGAAGCTCAAGACTGAGTGGAAGAAACGATTTCCCCTGTGAAATGTCTGGAAGAGGGGAAATGGATTCTGATTATTCAGATCCAGAAGAAAAGTGTCCTCAATGGGAATCTGATGATTCTGACCACAGCAGTATTACTCTGACTTTTTCTCCTTCGCCGCCAGAGGAAGAAGACGCTTTTCCTCCCGGTTGTCCTGCGGCATCCTCCGGAGAGCCTTCAGCCAAAAGAACGTGCTACTCACTTCCTGATGAGGACTGGCTGGAAGACAACGATTTTTTGTCCCTTACGTTTCCAAGGAAACTCTGGAAGTTGGTTGAAAGCAACCAGTTTAGGTCGATTCATTGGAATGAAAATGGAAATTACGTGGTAATCCATGACACCTTGTTTAGAGAAGAGGTTTTGGGAAAGAGAGGCAGTTTTAGGATCTTTCAAAGTGATAGTATGAAGAATTTCATCCGTCAGCTTAATCGCTATGGCTTTGTTAAGCTTAATAATGATTTAGCAAACTGTGACTGTCATTATGATTTTGCAGAGGAAGAAAGAGACTCTCCTCAAAACACCAAGGTAACTTAAATAATAACATGATTTTAGAAAGCTAAATTTAATTGGTTTCAAGAAAGACCTTGGTTTTTATCTTGTGTGTTTTAAATGCAAAGCAAAAGTTGCTTTTTTAATCAATAGATAATGACCCTGTAATATAAGTTTGAAAGCTGTGATGTAAATATAATAATGACAATGATAGTAATAATAATAATGATTGTTTTGGCTAAACTTCATTGCTCTTGAACTTGTTGGGATTTTGATAAATGCCCTCCTAAAAAGTATTTTCATAAAATTAACCTATTGGAAGTGGTAGAGTTCTTAAGTTAAGGGGTTAATAGTACAAAAAGTATTTCAGTGTTATAAAAGGATACTTTCTATTGACAGACATAGAGTAATATCATCTTGAAATGTCTATGAATAATTACCAGTACTTTTTGGTGGCTGCCTAATTAGCAGAGGTTTGCAGTATTTTCAAGTCTCTAAATCATGAATTAATCTTCTGTACTTTTTTAAATTTACCATGCCTTTCCAAACACTTTTTAAAAGAGATATCCTCTTAGCATTTTGAGGCTAAATCTGTCCCATTATGCATCTTTTACTACGATGATTCTCTAGTGTATGGAATGAAGAAATTGGCTAAAGGTAATTTGAAAGGATTAGAAGGCTAAGGGTCATTAGCCAGCTCAAAAATCTGTGCTTTGAAAGGAAGAGAGTAATTTTTTTTTCCCCTAGGAATTTCTGCTTGCTCCTCTCTGATTTTAAGAATTATTTCTTTTGGTTTTAATAACAGGTGTACTGCAATCCGAATTTCAGAAGAGACAATCCTCACCTGTTGTTAAAAGTTAAGAGACGAGTGGGCGTGAAAAACGCATGCCGCCGCCCAAATAACAGCAAGGCTTCCGCCCAAGGGAACGACCACACGCCACCAAGCAGGCCGGCCACTCGCGGGAAGAAACACCCTGCTCCCGCAACTGCGTTTACTTCTTTTTCTGATGCCACTCCTTCTACCTCCTCGTCCTCCCGATTTGGGTCTAAGCCTGACACCTGTCCTGCCTCTTCTTCCTATTTCTCCCCCTCCCATGAGAGTTCCTCCTGTAGTGTTTCTGGTTTGCATTCTCCTCCCCCTCTTGCCTCCCTTTCAGTTTCTCCTCCTCTCGTTTATGTGTCTCCTGCTTCTTCTTCCCCTTCTCTCCCTTCTCCCCCTCCTGCCTATACTTCTCCTCCGATTTCTATTTCGGATTCTAGTATTTCGCCATCTAATTCTCCTATTTATGGTTCTGATTCGCCTTCTACTTCTCCCTCGCCTCCCGAATGTGAGTGTCATTCAGATCCACGGGAGACGAGGTCAGACGACGTGGAGGGTCAAGCTGCCGGTGAAAAGGAGAGCCCTAGCCGCCCAGTGAACGCAGGGGGCTCCTCTGCGCCGCCCGGATCTCCAGGTGAGGCTCCGCCGGGGAACGGGCACCCATCTCACCAGACGGAGATTGCCCCAATGTACCTGGCGAATATGTGTGGATACCTCGCCGCGCTGAGTCTCCATCTGGTTACTCATTGTGATGCCTACCGACCTCAGAGGCACGCGGTCATATACTCGCATTTGAGAGAGTTAGAAGCTCATCTGACAAGTCTTCTGTCTTCATGCGCCCCGAACCTCATACCTGCCTTGTCCGTCATCTCCACCTTGGCAACGTCGATGTCCCTGGAAATGCAGAGAGCCTCTGAGCTGCCTCACTGTTACACCTGCCGGTGCCAGCCTCGCCCTCCTGCACAAGAGGAACCCAAGGAGAAGTGAGCGCTGGCCTGCCAGGCGGCCTGCAACGCCTCTCTTCCTCTTGTTACAATGCCAAGGCTGATTAAAGGTCCTTCAAGGGAATTATCACAAACATAACATTGGTTCACTCATTTTTGCTCACCTTGCTTCTCACACCTTCAGCTCGTGTGTATGGGGGTACGGGGGCGTGGATGAGGGGGGGGCTGGAAAGAATGGTCATGAACAAGGCCATGGCGACCTAGTTGGGCGCTGTCCATCTCCTTGGGGCCCCTTTGTAGGCGGGGTGAATAAGAAGCTCCCACGAGTGTGTGCAAGCCGCGGCTTGGGGAGAACCAGGAGACCACTCTGCCCGTGTCCTGCAACTGACCGCATTCTGCCTCGCTGTCACAGCCCCCTTCTGGTTCCCACCCGGAGGTTCAAAGTCCTGGCGGGTTCTTTCCTTCCTGCCGGGCTTGGGGGGTTTCCAGGGGGCGAGGTAGGGGGACGGGCGCAGCCTGCCCCGGAATTGCCGTGTCTGTGTTGGAAATCAAGGGGCGCTGGCGGGGGAGAGCGGGGAGGGGAGAGCAGGTCCTGTGAAGGGACCAGGAGTCTGAAGGGTCTGCAGCCTGTTGGGAAGGCTGGCGGCCAGGATGAGGAGCCCTGCTCGGGGCTCGCCTCGGACCGTGCGGCCGTACCCTCTCGGCCCGGTAGGCTCCACCTGGACATCCGAGGAGAGGAAGGCGCCGCGGTCCTTGCCCTTGGCGTTCTGGTTTCCGACTCCGAGAGCTCCGGGCCGCCGGGGGGACGGGAGCAAGGTGGGGGCTGCGATGACACCGTCCCGGGGCGGGGGGCGGCGGGGGGCATCTCGGCCACAACGTCTCCCTCCGAAGGCCGCCTAGGCGGAAGCCTGGCGCCCGGGCCCCAGAGGCGGCAGCACCCCCGCAAGTGGCTGCCCCAAGCCGCTGTCTGCAGGCGCTGTCCAGCGGACCGAGTTCCAATCCCGCCTCGGCCCCTCAGGTCCTCCTGCTGCTGCTGCTGCCCCTTCGGGACTCCGTTGTGGGGGGAGGGCTTCTAGGCAATGGCGCTGTCGTGACTCTTGGAGCTTTCTTTACACATGAGGAAACCGAGACAAACGGGGATGTTACTGGCCCCAACGTGGCCAAGGCTACGTTTCAACTCTGCTCTTCCTGATTCGGAGACACCCCCAGCCCGGACTCCCTGTTAAGGTCCGAGAAAAGTCCCCACTTACAGAACAGAGGCACTCGACACCATGGAGACGCAATAGCAAGTGTTTATTAAACTAGCTGGAGCTAGGCTTCCGTTCTAGGTCGGGGCTAGGATCCTGGAACCCCGAGTAAAGTGAGGAGAGACCTTATATATGGTTTGGTAGGGCAGTTTCACACATCTGCCTGCAGATTGTCTTCAGATGGTGGCGTGGTCTTATTGGATGCAGGTCCTCGGAGAAGCCCCCGGCTGCGGCGTGGTCCGAGGGCTGACCAGGCAGAATCCGCAGGAGCTGATCTGGCAGAAACTCAGCTAGCTGACCAAGCAGGAACTTAGGGGCAGAATTTAGGCAACACTTCATACTTTAGGGTCTTACAGGCATCCGGGCCATTGTTCACAGATATCGAGACTCAGGGTCTTCCATTGCCTCCTCTTCTTGTTCAATCCGGGAGCACTCATGCTCCTCAAAGGGATGCACAGAACCCCCAGGGAGACTGTTGGAAGCCTGCTGAGTGCCGTTAGTTGGATAGTGTTACACCTGTTCCTAATGAAAGCAACCACTCGCTTTAACATGCAGGGCCAAAGGTCAGGAGGAGTAAAAGCAGTATCAAGGGGCCAATCAGGGTAGAGATCAATGTGGTGAGCCATGGGCATTGGTTGAACCATGCTTCAAACCATCCTTCTTGCTGTTCTCTTTGTTTGGCCAATGCCTCCCTTACTTTAGCCATTGACTCTCTGAACACGCCAGTATGGTCCGCGTAAAAGTAACATTCTTCTCCTGGTGTAGCGCATATTCTCTCCTGCTGTAGGAAAATCAAGTCTAAGCCTCTTCTGTTCTGTAAAACTGCTTCTGAAAGGGAGGTGAGGGATTTCTCCAGGCGTGAGATTGCGTCCTCTATTCTGCTAATATCCTCATCTACCGCTGCTCTGAGCAAGTCGAAACCTTTCTGATGGAGGATGAAAGAGGAAGTTCCTGTGCCCGCTCCTACCAGACCTATTCCAAATAGGGTGGCTATGGCTGGGGCGATGAGGGGCTCCCTTCTTATTCCGACAAGGGGCATTCTCATTATCAAGGGGAGGTTACAAAAACAGCTCCCTTGACAATACAATGGAAACACTGGTGAGAAATGGGAGAGATGAACTGGTCCAGAGTCTCTGCTCTCTTCTCTCCTGGAGACCTCTGATGACCTTCTGCATCTTCTGAATCGGCTCCAAAAAGTTCTCTCCAGCTCGGGTGACTAGTTGAACTTTGTCTTCCGGTAAAGGATTTGCTTAACATTTTACTGAGATCAAAACACATGTCTTCTTCACAAGACAATGAGATTTTGGAGCTTAGTGCAATTTACATTTTGCCTTATTGCCATATTGATGCACATACTTAATTTTAACACAATAAACTTTTACTATATGCACGAATTCCCAATGAGAATTGTCATGCTGTCTTAAGCTTGTAAGATACATTCAACAATCATCTTAGTTCAGAGTACCCAGCATATGGTTTAAAAACTAAACAATCTTAGCCTTTGCTCTTATTACAGTAATGGCTCAAACATCCTTAACCAAACATGAAATTTTTCAAAATATTCTCAAATATACCATTGATTTTCCTTTTCCTGATATACTTATCTGTCTCACATTCCTTTCCTTAAGCTAGGCCTTAAAACTATAATTATCCTAAGAATTTCCCATTCTTCTTCTTACCTAAATATCCTTTCTAAAAATGAAAGAACTTAATTCCTATCATAACATGTAGCTGTTGGCAGGTGTCAGAGTGACACACCTAACTTATCTCTGGCTATTAGATCCAATTCACTTAAAATTTCTTTTTCTAGTTTGTTTAGTAATTAACCATAAAGATCTAAGATGTTAAAGGAAAATTCCTTTATAGATACTAATGTTGCTTGTCAGTGTCCAGGCAGAGGTCATGTGGGTAAGTCAAATGTCTTAGGCCATATTTTTTCTTCCAGGTGAAATATTACCCAAATGTGATTTTGGGGAAATCAAGTGAAAGGGGTCCAACCTCAACCTCACTGAGAATTCGCCCCTTTGGCGGCCCATCCCAGTCACCTGACATCTTGACTTCCTTGGCTGCAAGAACATGACATTTACCCAGTGGTATTTCCTTTTTGTTGACCATCCTGGTATCTGACATAAGAGAAAATCAATTAAAGACCCGTGATGTAAAATGGCTGTTTTACCTAGTTAGAAATTCCAGTGAATACAATTCACTAAATTCCAATTATAATCTTAATGGAGTCCCAATTAATGAAACCCCCTACCTAAAGCTTGGATTATCTTTCCTGGGTCTTTGCCTAACATCTGGTATTCTAACTATAACTGGCCCTTCAGGCCTGTCTCCTACCTCTTACATTCAGACATCCCTTTGTCTGAAATCATGCAAGACAATTGGGGTTAAGGGACTTGCCCAGGGTCACACAGCTAGACAATCAGCAAGTATCTGAGGCCTGACCTGAAGCCAGGTCTCCTGACTGCAGGGCCAGCACTCTAACCACTGTACCACCTAGCTGCCCCTAGCACACTAATCACTTTTCAGAATTCTTTAAAACCATTAAACATGTTAGGTAGCTTTGAATTTCCAACATGCCTTATTAATTTCTATGAGTAACAGAGTAACACACAAATTACTAGATTGTACAAAGTAATTCCTCCATTATCACATTATTTATGAACCCACAGATCTATCCCAGAAAGTGTCTTACTTTTTCATATTTTTCTAATTGCTCTTCAAAGCAATCACATTAATCCCAGGCTTTAACAATACAGTATTTAAAAAACATTTTCACAAGAGATAGCTAAATATTGCAAATATTATCTCTTTGCAGTTACAAAAGAGCATCACATAAGTGATAAAAACATCTTATTCATCAATAAGTTACCTTACAATCAGGCCCACAATTGTAATTTGTCCCGAGCCCCCCATCAGCTGTCTGGAGTTACCAAGAGAGAAGTCCACATTCTTCACTTCTTTAACATACATTGTTAATATCCATTAAACATTAAGATTCTTAAACATCTCATTTCCCTTAGAACAAAATCAAAATGAACATCCCATGTTCTTTACATTTTTGTCTCTATCCAAATGCTCAGAATCCAATCTCATACATATAACACATTTAAAACCCCAATGTCCTTACAATTCAACTAACTTTCCAACAAACTTTAGAGTACCTTATACAGAGAATCCAGTACTCACATTCCAAAAGCTCTATCCAAAAATAAAAACACTGTTAGCATTATTAAACTCAACATTAAAACCTATTAGAGCTTTTCCCCCAAAACACATAAGTAAACATCCCCGATAACCTAGGTGTTTCTCTTCTTAGTAACCCAATACCAGTTTTCTTAAGCCAAAGTTGTTACAATAGAGTTTTAAAATCCCAAACTCCTTGCAAAAGTTACAATAGTGTTAAAACAGTTTTTTCCCAAACTAATTTAACAGTCTAGGTATTTAATTCCTCCCATGCTGTACAAATTTTGTCAGAATATTACATCACTAATATTCTTCTTTTAGAACCCTCAGAATGCTTTCCAAAACTCTAGTTCACAAACCTTAGAAACAATGAGAGTCATCACTCAGGCCACATGGCCAGCAGATAGTCATTAATCGTGATTTCCTTTCAATAAAAGAGTCTCTTTACCTGTGGATCTTGGATAATTATTTTTTTTCCAATCACACATTCCACCTGTGGAGGGTTCTTTCCCTCTAAGGCTTAAGTAGCTAAGGATTTTTCGAGTTCCCCACCATCCTCCTGCTACCCTCTTCCCCTTTTTTTCCCAGCGAAGGAACCTTCCGAGAGGGGAGTAGACTGCTTGGGGGAACGGGAGCCGGGTCTAGGAAGGTTCATTACCTTCCGGGCTATGCCATTCCCCCCTTTTGATCTTCGGAAGGAATCTTCCAAGGAGAAACAGAAGGGACCTGGTGAAAGGGGTTGGGGATGGGGTGTGGAAATTCCGGGGCTGAGGGCTCTACATTTAACAATGCAGTAATATGTATAATTTCCTCTGCAACAGATAATAAACTACACTGATCTCACATATCAATATTCCCTTTCATAAACATGAGGTGGGAAACAAAGCCTTTCACAAATTTTCTGGGCCAAAAGGACCTTGAGAACTATAACCCATTAGCAAGGTATTCTCTAGTTGTTTTTTTTTCCCCATAAACAAATCTTTACAAATGTGATAGGTGAAACTTCTCAGTTCATCTGTTATTACAGAACAATTTCAAAATCTCAAAAAGTATAGTTTAGTCTGTTCTTATACAAAGCTTACTAATTGTACGCAGAATATTTCAATTGCATGTATGTTCTCTTTATTCCCTAAACCGTTAAAATACAAAGAATTCTTAAGACTAATTGTTGCTAAAAAAATCCCTTCTTATGACTACAAGATTTTTTTCATGTTTCTCTTAAATTCCAAAAGCTACATTCAAATTAGTGTTAAATCATGTTCCTTCCAAAAGCCTAAAAAGTTTGCAAATTCTTCTTATCTTCATCAGTGCAATTCTAACTTCTCAATGCTCTCACTTAAAAGAACTTTCTATCTTCACTGACCAACATTTCTTAATATTAGAACATTCTATGTACTGGGAATGAGAGATTAACCACAACTTGAGATCCCAAAGTGATATGCACTAATTCTTTACCTTTACTGTTTATCATCACTCACTCACTCCAGATTCTTCCCAAGTACATGATCCACATTCCAATCCGTGTAAAATATTAACTTCTTGTTTAGTTATTCTAAAACTGACTCACAAGTCTGTCCTGACTCCTATGACTCTGGAGGGGCCATAAATCATCAGAATCCAAACTCAAACATATTCTTTACAAACCCCTTAATTCAATTTACAGGTATCTTTAGATCAGAACATTATAGGATCAGTAATAAAATTAGCATTTAACTAGCAATCGCTTTCATATCAAACTTTTCACTTTATGGGGCTTATTGCTTTTCTTATCAATTCATTGCCAAACATTTCAAAAACTACCAATTTAGTGCAATTTTAAATCACCCCAATCTCAAACACATATCTCCCTATAGACTTACAGCTCTATACTTTCTTCTTTTCTCATAATGATTTGTACACCCTTTTTCCAAAGTTCCCAAAATCCATCTTGGGTGTACAAAGTCAACGCTGCTCAGACCTTCTGTCTACATACTTTTACCACTTTCCTTACCACTTTCCTTACTTAACAAATGGTTCAAAAGAAACCCCAATTATCTCTAAATCTGTATTTTCTTTCCCAGTACTTTCAGAATCTCTTGCTCAAATTATACTACTCATATTTTCCACTGTTCCTTTACATTAGCTCCCCCGACCTCAAGTCACACCATTCTGAAAAAGAGTCACATAGTTCATACACCAGCTATGATTCCTCTCGTCAAAAGTCACCTTCCATTCCAAGGTCAGAATATGTAATATTTCATGAACACAACTGCTAAAATTCTGGAGAAGGCAGTCATTCAAAAATCCCGTAGCCCAAATAGAACATTCCCTGCCCCCCCTTCTTCAAATAGAGTAAACTGACTACTTACTGTAGTAATTCTTCCTGAAGTAGCTCTCTCTCCTGTAAGGGGAAGGGGAAACAATGTGGCAGCACAGAATCAAAGTGTTCCCTTGACCTCCTTAAAGTGGTCTAGGAGCAGGCTCAGCGGAGTGTTCTGGGTCTGTCCCATCCCAACTGGAACTTAGATTAAATGATTAAGAGCATTAAGCAAAGCAGAAGCAAAGCAAAAGAAGCAAAGGTGATAACCAGTCAGCATCTGTCCTTTCCAGTGGGACTAAATGTTGCTAGCCAGGGCCTAAAAGAAAAATCTGGTTAACCTTGTATCATTCTCATATGTCAGTCATTCCTGACCTGCAGAAGGGTTCCCTTATCTCATTTCCAAATGTCAGTCCTTCCAGTACTGACCTCCAGAGGGGTTGGGGAACATCTTCTGCCACAATACTGCTGGCTACCATGGTCCTTTGCCAGCTTAGTCCAAATACAGAACCGTGGACTTGGTTACTTTAGATACCCCACCAAGTATGGCTTGTGGCCTCTGCTGGGGATCAGGAACGAGCCCCCAAATGTTAACGTCCCAGAAAAGTCCCCAATTACAGAACAGAGGCACTTGAAACGATGGAGATGCAATAGTAAGGGTTTATTATACAAGCCGGAGCTGGGCTTCTGTCCTAGGTCAGGGCTAGGATAATGGAACCCCCAGTAAAGTGAGGAGAGACCTTATATATGGTTTGGTAGGGGAATTTCAAGCATCTGCCTGCATATTGTCTTGACATGGTGCGACATGGTCTTATTGGATGCAGGTCCTCAGAGAAGCTCCCCTGCTGCATGGTCCAAGGGCTGACCACGCAGAATCCTCAGGAGCTGATCTGGCAGAAACTCAGCAAGCTGACCAAGCAGGAAGTTAAGGGTAGAATTTAGGCAACAGTTCATAGGGTTCGACATTCAGGGTCTTACAGTCATTCAGGCTATTGTTCACAGATTTCAACAGTCAGGATCATACAGGCATTCAGGCTAAAGTTCAGAGATTTCAAGACTCAGGGACTTACAGTCCGCTGCAGACTCACTTGGAAAGTTGAGCCATCCCTTACCCAGCTCTGCCCCAGAGAAGCTACCCAATTCCATTTGCCCTGCAACCCTGCTCAAAATAAGAATAATAATAATGACAAATGTGCTTCAGCCATTGAATCCATTAAAAACTATATTGTACCTTTAAATTCAGCTCTCTCCTCTGCCTTGTCTAAATATACTCCTGCTAACTACTGTAATGAAGGAGAAAGTTCATGGACAACTAGGTAGTACAGTGGTTAGAGCACCAGCCCTGGAGTCTGAGTTTGAACTGAGTTCAAATCTGGCCCCAGACACTTAATTACCTAGCTGTGACCTTGGGCAAGTCACTTAAACTCATTGTCATAGAAAAAAAGGAGAAATTTCATAAAGAGTATTACCTGTATCATCTTCCCTTGAGGCATATAAGTAGTTCAACACCATTAAATCCCTCATAATTTGCCCTTCTTGTCCACCCTCTCTGTACTTCACTTGAGGTCTGGATTTGGAGATCAAACTTTCTGTTGACCTCTGGTCATCTCAACAAAAACATTTGAATTTCCCCCATTTCATTGATCTTTTCAGCATCGGGCTGTTAGTGGGCCAATGTCCAAAATTTATTCAGTATATGGGTTGCGTTTGCCCCTCTTTAAAGATGTGCCAAACATTGTGCCCTCAATAAGAATTTGGGTCATTTTATATAGTTCAGTTTAAGCAGGAAAATCCTTTTGATAAGAAATATAATTCTTCTTGAAGAGTAAACATACTACGCCCACCCACAAAAAATATAGACCCTCATGAGCAATAAAGTAAAGAGAAAAAACATAGAATTAAAATTAAAGAATAAGAACAGTAATAGGGGAAGTTAGGTGGCAAAGAGGAGGGAGCACAGTCTCTGGAGCCAGAAGCATCCAAGAACAAATCTGACTCCAGACCCCCTCAATCACCCAGCTGTGTGACCCTGGTCAAGCCACCCAATCCCATTTTCACTGCAACTCTCCTCAAAATAATGATAATCATAATAATCATAATAATCTTAATCATAATCGTAATGATGATGATGATGATGATGATAAATGTGCTTCATCCATTGACTCCATTTAAAAAATATATTGTACGTTTAAATTCAGCTCTCTCCTCTGCCTTGTCTAAATATACTCCTTCTAACTACTCTTATAAATGAGGAAGTTCAGGGACAGCTAGGTGGTACAGTGGTTAGAGCACCAACCCTGGAGTCTAAGTTTGAACTGAGTTCAAATCTGGCCTCAGACACTTCATTACCGAGCTGTGACCTTGGGCAAGTCACTTATGACCATTGTCTTATTAAAAAGGACAAAGTTTATAAACAGTATTACCTGTACAATCTTCCCTTGAGGCATAGACACAGTTAAACACCATTAAATCCCTCATAATTTGCACTTCTTGTACACCCTCTTTGCTTCACGTGAGGCATGGACTAGGAAATCAAAGTTTCTATTCACCTCTGGTCATTTCAGAAAAACATTTGAATTTCCCCCATTTCATTGACCTTTTCTGCATGGGCCTGTTAATGGGCCAATGACCAAAGCTTATTAGGTATATGGGTTGGGCTTTACCCCTCCTTAAAGACGAGCCAAAAATTGTGCCCTTAATAAGAATTTGGAAAATTCTGAGTGTCTGTCCCTTCTAGTTCAGTATATTCTATCAAAAAGTGTCAAAATTCCTGAGAGTTATTAGAGTCTTTCTCCCACGTGGGGTTAAAGCCAGTTACATCCCATTAGATAGCAGTCTCATGGCTAGGTGATGAATGTCCATCATTTCTGGATAGGTGTATTCTCTCTGTTAGAGTTACAATTCTCAAGATTTATGACAATCTTCCCCCTCCCCCATGCTGGGATATAGCCAGTTTCAACTTACTGGATCACATTTTTTTTACTTTTACCACCCTCTTTTTTTTTTTTTTACCTTTTCATGGGTCTCTTCAACCTCCTGTTTGATATCCACATTTTCTGTTTAGCTCTTCTCTTTTCATAAGAACTTTTTGGAATACTTCCATTTCATTAAATGTCCATCTTTTTCCCTGGATGAGAAGGCTCAGCTTTGCAGGAAAGTAGATTCTTAGCTGCATTCCAAGCTCCCTTGCTCGTCTGAAATATCTCATTCCAGGCCCTTGGATCCCTTAATGTTGATGCAGCCAGTTCCTGAGTGATCCTTACTGTGGCTCCTTGATATTTAAATTGTTTCTTTCTGGCTGCTTGCAGTATTTTCTCTTTTATCTGATAGTTCTGGAGTTTGGCCACAACATTCTTTGGTGTTTTCATTTTAGGATCTTTTTCTGGTGGGGATCAATGTACTCTTTCAATAACTACTTTGCCCTCCAGTTCCATGATATCAGGGCAGTTTTCCATCACTAGATCCTGTAATATTAAGACCAGGCTTTTTTTTCTCATCAGTGTTTTCAGGAAGTCCTATAATTTTCAGGGTTCCCATCCTCAATGTATTCTTGATGTCAGTGGTTTTGTTGATGAGGTATTTTACATTTGCTTCTATTTTTTTCTATTTTTTGCTTTTGCTTAACTGACACTTGTTGTCTCATGGAGTCATTAGTTTCTGTAGACTCCCTTCTTGTTTTGGGGGAGGAGTTTTTTTCATTAACCTGTTGCAACTCCTTTTCCAATTGGTCAATTCTACTTTTGAAAGAGCTTTCCATTTAACCAATTGAGGTTTTTAGAGAATTAATTTCTTTTTGCATTTGCCCATTTGAGGACATGACAATTATTCTCATTTTGTATTTGTCCAGTTGATGCTGTGAGAGATTTATTCTGATTTTGTAAATGTCCAACAGATGATCTGAGAGACTTATTCTCCTTCTGTATTTGTCAAATTGATGGTGTGAGAGACTTTTCTCATATTGTAATTGTCCAATTGATGATCTGAAAGATTTATTCTCCTTTTGTATTTGTCCAATTGTACTTTCTAAGGATTTGTTGTCTTGTTGCAAGGTATTAATTGCTTCTCCCCAATTTTTATACTCCTTCCTTATTTCTTCAAGGAAGTCTTTCTGTGCTGGAGACCAGATTTTATTCGTCTCAGAGTTAACGGGTCCCTCTGAGTTAGGGTCTTTTGCTTCCAGGAATTTTTCTATGAATACAAATTTCCACTGACCCTTCTTCATTTTGCTAAGATGTTGAGTTGTTGGGGGCATTTTCTATGACTTAGACAGAACGATCTAAAAAACACTAGCTCCTTAAAAAGGGGGACAGGAAAGAGACTGGAGGAGGGAGGGGATTGAATGGGGTAAATCTCATTACAGTAAGAGGTATTAAAAACCTATAGTAACAGAGGGGAAGAAGGGAGTAGAGGAGAAACAACTGAATCTTATTCTCATCAGACTTGGCCTAAAGTCAATCTACAGGTATCCATTTAAAAGGGGAGAGGGGATGGAGAAAGGGAAGAGGAGTGGGGGGAAAAGGGGGAAATAACAAAAGGAAGGGAAGGGGAAAAGGGGAAAGGGGAAAGAATGGGGAGGGTGTGATACAGGAGGGCAAACACACTGAAGGGGGTGGTATTAAGAAACAAAATACTGGGGAATATGGATAAAGGGGTGGAAGGCAGAAAAATAAAAACAGAGGGAAGATAGCATGGAGGGCAATAAAGAATTAGTAATCATAACCTTGAATGTGAATGGGATGAACTCTCCCTTAAAACGTAAGCAAATAGCAGAGTGGATTAAAAAACAGAATCCTACAATAGGCTGCTTAGAAGAAATTCATTTGAAGCTCAGAGACACATATAGAGTAAAGGTAAAAGGTTGTTGCAAAATATATTTTGTTTCAGCTGAAGTTAAAAAAAGCAGGGGTAGCAATCCTTATCTCAGACAAAGCAGCAGAAAAAATAGATAGCATTAAAAGAGATAAAGAAGGAAACTTTTATCCTCCTAAAATGTATCATAGACAATAAAGACATTTCAACACTGAATATATATGCACCCAGATTCTTAGAGGAGAAGCTGAAAGAACTACAGGAATACATAGATGGCAAAACTCTACTAGTAGGAGACCTCAACCTCCCACTATCAGATCTAGATAAATCGAATCATAAAATAAATAAGAAAGAAGTTAAGGAGGTAAATAGATTGTTAGAAAAATTAGATAGGGTAGACTTATGAAGGAAACTGAATGGGGATAGAAAGGATTATACCTTTTTCTCTGCAGTACATGGAACTTATACAAAAATTGACCATGTACTAGGACATAAAAACCTAATGATCAACTGTAGAAAGGCAGAAATAGTTAATACCCCTTTCTCATATCACAATGGAAGAAAAGTCATAGGCAATACATATCCAAGGAGATATAGACCCAGAACAAATTGGAAACTGAATAAACTCTTTTTAAAAAAATGAGTGGACCAAAAAACAAATTATAGAATGTATTAAATATTTTATCCTAGATAATGGCAATAAGGAAATAACATACCAAAACCTATGGGATTCATTCAAAGGATCTCTCAGGGGATATATTATAGCCCTAAATGCTTACATGAAAAAATTGGAGAAAGAGCAAATCAATGAACTAAACATGCAACTAAAAAAATTAGAGAAAGAACAAATCAAAAATCCCCAATTAAATACCAAATTAGAAATTCTAAAAATTAAATGAAAAATTAACAAAATCGAAAGCAAAAAACTATTGAATTAATACATGAAACCAAAAGTTGGTATTATGAAAAACCAATAAAATTGATAAGCCTCTGGTCAATTTGATAAAAAAAAAAGAAAGAAGAAAACCAAATTGCTAGTATCATGAATGACAAAGGTGAATTTACCACCAATGAGGAGGAAATTAAAGTAATAAATCGAAATTATTTTGCCCAACTCTATGACAATATATTTGATAATCTAAGTTAAATGGATGAACATTTACAAAAATATAAGTTGCCCAGTTTAAATGAAGATGAGATTAAATACCTAAAGTAACCTATCCCAGAAAAAGAAATTCAACAAGCCATT
Organism: Macrotis lagotis; assembly: GCF_037893015.1. Classification (NCBI taxonomy): domain Eukaryota; kingdom Metazoa; phylum Chordata; class Mammalia; order Peramelemorphia; family Peramelidae; genus Macrotis; species Macrotis lagotis. The sequence continues at coordinate 43,462,972 of NC_133666.1, forward strand.
ATTGAACTCCCTAAAAAAAATCACAATTCACAAGTGAATTCTAACAAGCTTTTAAGGAACCATTGGTTCCAATCCTATATAAATTCTTTGGCAAAATAGGGAAAGATGGAACTCTGTCTAATTCTTTTTATGAAACCAATATGGTATTGTTACCTAAACCAGTAAGATTTAAAGCAGAGAAAGAAAATTATAGACATATTTCCCTGTTGAATATAGATTCAAAAATCGTAAATAAAATCTTAGCAAAACGATTATAAGAAGTCATTCTTAGGATAATACATCATGATCAAGTAGGATTTATTCCAGGACTACAGGGTTGGTTCAATATTAGGAAAACTGTTAATATGTTCCATTATATCAAAAACAAACCTATCAGAAAGCATATGATGATATCAATAGATGCTGAAAAAGCTTTTGAGAAAATACAGCATCCATTCTTATTACAAACACTAGAGAGTGTAGGCATAAATGGACTGTTCCTCAAAATAATTAGCAGCATCTACTTGAAGCCATCAACAAGCATTATATTCAATGGGGAGAGGCTAGAGGCAGTCCCAATAAGATCAGGGGTGAAACAAGGGTGCCCATTATCACCACTACTATTCAATATTGTATTAGAAACGTTGGCATCAGCAATTAGAGAAGAAAAAGAAATTGAAGCAATTTGCATTGGGAAGGAAGAGACAAAACTCCCACTCTTTGCAGATGACATGTTTCTCTTCAAAGAGAATCCCAAGAAAGCATCCAAAAAACTACTGGAAACCATTAGCAATTTTAGCAAAGTTGCAAGTTATAAAATAAACCCTCGTAAATCCTCAACTTTTCTATATAGGTCTAGCAAGAAACAGCAGGATGAGCTAGAAAGAAAAATCCCATTCAAAGTGACCTCAGACAATGTAAAATATTTGGGAGTCTATTTGCCAGGACAGAATCAGAACCTTTTTGAAAACAATTATAAAACACTTCTCACACAAAGTAAATGAGATTTAAATAACTGGGCAAATATCAACTGCTTATGGATAGGGAGAGCTAATATGATGCAAATGACAACTCTACCAAAACTGAACTATCTGTTTAGTGCCCTACCAATCAAAATTCCAAACATTCCTTTAATGAGTTAGAGAAAATTTTAAGTAAATTTATATGGAGAAATAAAAAGTCAAGAATTGCCAGGAGCTTAATGAACAAAAATGCAAAAGGAGGTGGCTTAGCCCTGCCTGATTTAAAATTATATTATAAAGCATCAGTCATCAACTCTGATTGGTATTGGCTAAAAAATGGAGTGGTGGACCAGTGGAATAGACTGGGTGCAAAAGGAGGAGATGGTTATAGCAATCTGCTGTTTGATAAACCCAAAGAGTCCGGCCATTGAGCTAAAAACTCCCTCTTTGATAAAAATTGGGATAATTGTAAGTTAATATGGAAGAAACTTAGATTAGACCAACACCTCACACCCTTTGCCAAGATAAGATCCAGTGGTTACAGGACATAGACATAAAAAACAATACTATAAGCAAATTAGAAGATCAAGGACTAGTCTACCTGTCAGATATATGGAAAGGGGAGCAGTTTATGACTAAGGAAGTGTTGGAGAACATCGCCAAAAAACAATTAGATAATTTCGATTACATTAAATTCAAAAGCTTTTGCACAGATAAAACCAATGTAACCAAGATCAAAAGAAATGGAGTAAATTGGGAAACAATCTTTGCAACTAATGATTCTGACAAATGACTCATTTCTAAAATATACAGAGAACAGTCATAATTTTGAAACAAAAAGCCATTCCCCAATTGACAAAGGATCAAAGGATATGCAAAGGCAATTTACATATGAGGAGATCAAAGTAATCCATAGCCATATGAAAAAATGCTCTAAATAATTATTAGAGAAATGCAAATTAAAGCTTCTCTGAGGTACCACCTCATATGATCTCAGATTGGCCAGTAGGACCAGGAAGGATAATGGTCATTGTTGGAAGAGATGTGGGAAATCTGGGGAACTATTACACTGTGGGTGGAGCTGTTAATTCATCCAACCCTTCTGGAGAGCTATTTGGAACTAAGTCCAAAGTGCAACAAAAATGTGCATACCCTTTGACCCAGCAATACCACTACTGGGTCTATACCCTGAAGAGATGATGAAAAAGGTAAAAAACATTACTTGTACAAAAATATTTATAGCAGCCCTGTTTGTGGTGGCAAAGGATTGGAAATCCAGTAAATGTCCTTCAATTGGGGAATGGCTTAGCAAACTGTGGTATAAGTATGTCATGGAACACTATTGTTCTATTAGAAACCAGGAGGGACGGGATTTCAGGGAAACCTGGAGGGATTTGCATGGACCGATGCTGAGTGAGATGAGCAGAACCAGAAAAACACTGTATACCCTAACAGCAACAGGGGGGTGATTTCCAACCTTGAAGGACTTGCTCAGTGCGACAATCGGGAACAATTTTTGGCTGCCTGCAAAGGAGAGTACCATCTGTATCCAGATAAGGAGCTGTGGAGTTTGAACAAAGTACAAGAACTATTCCCAGAAAAATAACCAGATATCTTATTTTCTGATCTTCTTACCACTTATACTTCTCTTCTCTTTAAGGATATGAGTTCTTTCTCATCACACCCAATTTGGATCAAGGTACAACATTGAAAGAAAGTAAAGACTGACAGAGTGCTTTCTGTGGAGGGGGGAGCAAGATTGGGGGCAAATTGTACAGCTCAAATAATATCTTTAATAAAGATAAATTAAAAAAATAAAAAAATAAAAATGGCATGAAACATAAAAAATTGAATTAAATTAAAATAAAAAAATAATAACAATAATATGGGCATTCAGGTGGCACAGTGGACGGAGCACCAAACCTGGAGCCAGAAGCACCAGCCCTGGAGGCAGGAGCACCCAAGCCCAAATTTGGCCCCAGACCCCTACAATTACCCATTTATGTGACCCTGGGTAAGCACCCCAACTGCACTGCCCAGCCAAACCAAAAAAACAAATCAAATAAAATAATGATAATAGTAATAGTTTGGGCAGCCAGGTCGCTCAGTGGATAGAGCACCGGCCCTGACACCAGGAGCACCCAAGCTCAAATCTGGCCTGAGACACCCAACAATCACTCTGCTGTGTGACCCTGGGCAAGGCACCCAATCCAATTTACCCTGCAACCTCCATGAAAATATTAATAATCATAAACATAATGATAATAATAATGATGATGATGATGATGATGATGATAAATGTGCTTCAGCCATTGATTCCATTTAAAAAATATATTGTACCTTTAAATTCAGCTCTCTCCTCTGCCTTGTCTAAATATACTCCTTCTAACTACTCTTATAAATGAGAAAGGCCAGGGAAAGCTAGGTGGGACAGTGGTTAGTGCACCAAACCTGGAGTCTGAGTTTCAACTGAGTTCAAATGTGGCCTCAGACACTTAGTTACGGAGCTGTGACCTTGGGCAAGTCACTGAAGCCCATTGTCTTACAAAAAAGGAGAAATTTCATAAAGAGTATTACCTGGGTCACCTTCCCTTGAGGCATAGAAGCAGTTCAACACCATTAAATCCCTCATAATTTGCCTTTCTTGCCCACCCTCTCTGTGCTTTAAGGGATGTATTTATGGTCCAACCCTTACCCAACTCTGCATTGTTAGTTAATAAAAAGGTTACAGAGGACTAAACTCCCCAGGGCCTAACATTGTAGTTCACATATTGTACCCCTAGCCCCACCCCCCACTCCCATAGACTGTCTCTTTCTTCTCCCCCCCTCCCATTTTAGGACTTCATTTTGAAAGTGCCCTTTAGCAATCCTGATGGGAAGTGGAGGGAAGATCTGGGTGGTGGA